>NC_080377.1:85235455-85572330 GCF_014773155.1 Arachis stenosperma
TGAAGGGACCAGATGTAGACTCACAGACGTGGTCGCGGGTGAGGTAGAGGTAGGATAGGCACCGTTACTCCTAGAATGACAGGGAATGATCCAGTAGACTTCATGGCTACCCTGGGAAATATGGCTGTGGCTATGCAGGCGACAGCCGAAGCACTGGGTAATCAGATAAGCCAGGGTAATCACGGAAACAATAATGATGAGGACGGTCCCATGACACTTGCTACATTTCTGAAAGTTCACCCTCCGACCTTCTGGGGAACCTCAAATCCCACTGATGCAGACAATTGGATTCTGTCTATAGAATGGGCACTGCAGGCTCAACAGGTTCCTGAGGAGCAAAGGGTTGAGTTTAGAACTTATCCGCTGCAGGGAGAGGCTCATTATTGGTGGCAGGGGACACGACGTATCCTAAAGCCAGACGGTGCTGTGATTCCTTGGGAGGTTTTCTGAACAGGGTTCTATAAGAAATACTTTCCTAATTCAGCCAGAAATGCCAAGGAACTTGAATTGATGCAGTTGAAGCAGTGACAAATGACTGTTACTGAGTATACCAGCAGGTTTGAGGAGTTATATCGCTTTTCTCGTATCTGTCAAGGTGCGCCTGAAGATTTTGCTGAATGGAAGTGTATTAAATATGAGGGAGGTCTTCGGAACGATATTCTGAGCTTCGTTTCTCCAATGGAGATCAGAGTGTTTGCTAAATTGGTGAATAAGAGTAGGGTGGCTGAGGATTGTTTGAGGAAGGTGACATCAGATAAGGGTGATCAGCGAGTTTTTGTTAGGAGAGATAAGGGAAGGAACTTCGCCCCTAGAGGACAAGATTTTAAGTGAGGCGGTTATACCCCACAACCATATTTGGGTCAGAGTAACTTCCAGAGATTCAGTAATAACAACAGCCAGGGAAGAGGCAAAGGAAAGCAAGCTCAGACCCCACCGAATGATTTAACTTGTAGGAGGTGTGGAAAGTACCACCCGAATACTCTGTGCAAGGCTGGTTTAGGTGTATGCTATTACTGTGGTGAAACTGGGCATTTGTCTTGGAATTTTCCAGAAAAGAAGAAGAATAAAAAAGCTGGAAAAGCACAACATCAAGGACTCGTGTTCACTATGACAGTGGATGGTACTGGAAGCGCAGATACTCCGATTAGAGGTAATCACGAACTGGTAATCGAAATTTCTGACTGCCTTGCATAGTAAATAACATGAAGCATTCATTGTAGTACATTACCGAGTTGTGAGCATTGTGATTTTCAACTGAGCGATCGACTAATGACCTTCGAATGGTGAGACAGAACGATAGTTGGTAAGCCTAGAAAAGTGACTAAATTCTTGGAGAATAATAATAAGAGTGGCACAGTAGTAGTGGGTTGAACTATTTTGAGTATACAACTTAAGTTATACATAAGGAACCGAAAATGTTGAGAGCTGTGCGGGACAGTTACCTGAAACCCAAAGATGGTACATTACGAGGAAGAGACATGACATAAATTGAACCCGTAATTGATAATCGGTTAGGTATAAAGAGAAAGAGTAAGTTGTGATAGATTTAGTGTCATAGGATGAACCAGTTTAGATTGTATTGCGTAAGGTGACATCATTAGAATCGGCAGAACTTAGAAGCTAGATGAAGCGAGTATTAGGGACGATAAATGGTGCACGAAATTGTGATCATCAATGGCATCATCAACATGGTACGCTCAATTGCAATCTTAACTCTTTATCACAACTTCGCACAACTAACCAGCAAGTGCACTGGGTCGTCCAAGTAATAAACCTTACGCGAGTAAGGGTCGATCCCACGGAGATTGTTGGTATGAAGCAAGCTATGGTCATCTTGTAAATCTCAGTCAGGCAGATTCAAATGGTTATGGATGATATATGAATAAAGCATAAAATAAAGATAGAGATACTTATGTAATTCATTGGTGAGAATTTCAGATAAGCATATGGAGATGCTTTGTCCCTTCCGTCTCTCTACTTTCCTACTGTCTTCATCCAATCCTTCTTACTCCTTTTCATGGCAAGCTGTATGTTGGGCATCACCGTTGTCAGTGGCTACAGTCCCGTCCTCTCAGTGAAAATGTTCAACGCGCTCTGTCACAGCACGGCTAATCATCTGTCGGTTCTCAATCAGGTTGGAATAGAATACAGTGATTCTTTTGCTTTTGTCACTAACGCCCAGCCTTCAGGAGTTTGAAGCTGGTCACAGTCATTCAATCCTTGAATCCTACTCAGAATACCAGAGCCAAGGTTTAGACCTTCCGGATTCTCTTGAATGCCGCCATCAATTCTAGCTTATACCACGAAGATTCTGATTAAGGAATCCAAGAGATAAACATTCAAGCCTTGTTTGCTTGTAGAACGGAAGTGGTTGTCAGGCACGCGTTCATAAGTGAGAATGATGATGAGCGTCACATAATCATCACATTCATCATGTTCTTAGGTGCGAATGAATATCTTAGAACAAGAATAAGCTGAATTGAATAGAAGAACAATAGTAATTGCATTAATACTCGAGGTACAGCAGAGCTCCACACCTTAATCTATGGTGTGTAGAAACTCCACCATTGAAAATACATAAGAACAAGGTCTAGGCATGGCCGTGAGTCCAGCCCCATGATCTAAGATAGCATAAGACTACTCAAAGATAGCTACCAAGATGAGAATACAATAGTAAAAGGTCCTATTTGTAGAGAACTAGTAGCTTAGGGTTTACAAAGATGAGTAAATGACATAAAAATCCACTTCCAGGCCCACTAGGTGTGTGCTTGGGCTGAGCATTGAATCTTCTATGTGTAGAGACTTTTCTTGGAGTTAAACACCAGTTTTTGTGCCAGTTTGGGCGTTTAACTCCCATTCTTGTGCCAGTTCTGGCGTTAAACGCCAGAATTCTTGAGCTGACTTGGAACGCCTGTTTAGGCCATCAAATCTCGTGAAAAGCCCAGGATGTCTACTTTCCAAGGCAATTGAGAGCGCGCCAATTGGGCTTCTGTAGCTCCAGAAAATCCACTTCGAGTGCAGGGAGGTCAGAATCCAACAGCATCTGCAGTCCTTTTCAGCCTCTGAATCAGATTTTTGCTCAGGTCCCTCAATTTCAGCCAGAAAATACCTGAAATCACAGAGAAACACACAAACTCATAGTAAAGTCCAAAAAAGTGAATTTTAACTAAAATCTAATAAAAATATAATAAAAACTAACTAAAACATACTAAAAACATGCTAAAAATAATGCCAAAAAGCATATAAATTATCCGCTCATCACAACACCAAACTTAAATTGTTGCTTGCCCCCAAGCAACTGAAAATAAAATAAGATAAAAAGAAGAGAATATGCAATAAATTCCAAAAACATCTATGAAGATCAATATTAATTAGATGAGCGGGGCTTTTAGCTTTTTGCCTCTGAATAGTTTTGGCATCTCACTCTATCCTTTGAAATTCAGAATGATTGGCTTCTATGGGAACTCAGAATCCAGATAGTGTTATTGATTCTCCTAGTTAAGTATGATGATTCTTGAACACAGTTACTTTATGAGTCTTGGCCGTGGCCCAAAGCACTCTGTCTTCCAGTATTACCACCCGATACATATATGCCACAGACACATAATTGGGTTCTTAAGCACACTCTTTTTGCCTTGGATCACAACTTCATTATTTTTTTTATACTCACTGCTTTTTCTTGCTTCAAGAATCATTTTTATGATTTTTCAGATCCTCAGTAACATGTATCCTTTTTCATCATTCTTTCAAGAGCCAACATTCATGAACAACAAATTCAAAAGACATATGCACTGTTCAAGCATACATTCAGAAGTCAAAGTGTTGCCACCACATCAAAATAGTTAATCTGTTATAAAATTCAAAATTCATGCAATTCTTTTCTTTTTCAATTAAGAACATTTTTCATTTAAGAAAGGTGATGGATTCATAGGATATTCATAACTTTAAGGCATAGACACTAAGACACTAATGATCATAAGACATAAACATAGATAAACATAGGCATGAAAATTCGAAAAACAGGAAAATAAAGAACAAGGAAATTAAAGAACGGGTCCACCTTAGTGATGGCGGCTTGTTCTTCCTCTTGAAGATCTTATGGAGTGCTTGAGCTCCTCAATGTCTCTTCCTTGCCTTTGTTGCTCCTCTCTCATGATTCTTTGATCTTCTCTAATTTCATGGAGGAGAATGGAATGTTCTTGGTGCTCCACCCTTAGTTGTCTCATGTTGGAACTCAATTCTCCTAGGGAGGTGTTGATTTGCTCCCAATAGTTTTGTGGAGGAAAGTGCATCCCTTGAGGCATCTGAGGGATTTCATGATGATTATGATCTCTTGTTTGCTCCATCCTTTTCTTAGTGATGGGCTTGTCCTCATCAATGAGGATGTCTCCCTCTATGTCAATTCCAACTGAATAACAGAGGTGACAAATGAGATGAGGAAAGGCTAACCTTGCCAAGGTAGAGGACTTGTCCGCCACCTTATAAAGTTCTTGGGCTATAACCTTATGAACTTCTACTTTCTCTCCAATCATGATGCTATGAATCATGATAGCCCGGTCTATAGTAACTTCGGACCGGTTGCTAGTGGGAATGATTGAGCGTTGGATAAACTGCAACCATCCCCTAGCCACGGGCTTGAGGTCATGCCTTCTCAGTTGAACCGGCTTCCCTCTTGAATCTCTCTTCCATTGAGTGCCCTCTTCACAAATGTCTATGAGGACTTGGTCCAACCTTTGATCAAAGTTGACCCTTTTAGTGTAAGGGTGTTCATCTCCTTGCATTATGGGCAAGTTGAATGCCAACCTTACATGTTTATCTCCTTGCATTATGGGTAAGTTGACCCTTCTGGGTTCACACTTTGATCATGATTCTTGGTGATCCATGCATTGGCATAGAACTCTTGAACCATTAAGATTCTGACTTGTTGAATGGGGTTGGTAAGGACTTCCCAACCTCTTCTTCGGATCTCATGTCGGATCTCCGGATATTCACTTTTTTTGAGTTTGAAAGGGACCTCGGGGATTTCCTTCTTCATGGCCACAACTTCATAGAAGTGGTCTTGATGCACCCTTGAGATGAATCTCTCCATCTTCCATGACTCGGAGGTGGATGCTTTTGCCTTCCCTTTCCTCTTTCTAGAGGTTTCTCCGGCCTTAGGTGCCATAAATGGTTATGAAAAAACAAAAAGAAATGCTTTTACCACACCAAACTTAGAAGGTTTGCTCGTCCTCGAGCAAAAGAAGAAAGAAGAGAGTAAAAGAAGAAGAAATAGAGGAGATGGAGGGGGCTTTGTGGTTCGGCCAAGTGGGAGAAGTAGTGTTTAGGTTGTGTGAAAATGAAGGAGTGAGGATGGGTTTATATAGGAGTGGAGAGGGGGTGTATGGTTCGGCCATTATGGGTGGGTTTGGGAGGAAAAGTGGTTTGAATTTGAATGGTAAGGTAGGTGGAGTTTTATGAAGGATGGATATGAGTGGTGAAGAGAATGGTAGGATTTGATAGGTGAGGGGTTTTTTGGGGAAGAGGTGTTGAGGTGATTGGTGAATGGAGAAGAAGAAGAGAGAGAGTGGTGGGGTAGGTGGGGATCCTGTGGGGTCCACAGATCCTGAGGTGTCAAGGATAATTCATCCCTGCACCAAGTGGCGAGCAAAAAATGCTCTTTTTGCCAATCTTGGCATTAAATGCCGGGCTGATGCCCATTTCTGGCGTTTAACGCCAGCTTCTTGCCCATTCCTGGTGTTAAACGCTAGTCTGGTGCCCCTTTCTGGCGTTAAACGCCCAGAATAGTGCCAGACTGGGCGTTAAACGCCCATTTGCTACCCTTAAACGCCAGCAAGGTTTTCCTCCAGGGTGTGCTATTTTTCTTTTTGTTTTTCATTCTGTTTTTGCTTTTTTCAATTGATTTTGTGACTTCCCATGATCATCAACCTATAGAAATCATAAAATAACAAAGAAAATTAGATAAATATAACATTGGGTTGCCTCCCAACAAGCGCTTCTTTAATGTTAGTAGCTTGACAGTGGGCTCTCATGGAGCCTCACAGATACTCAGACCAATGTTGGAACCTCCCAACACCAAACTTATAGTTTGAATGTGGGGATTCAACACCAAACTTAAAAGTTGGTTGTGGCCTCCCAACACCAAACTTAGAGTTTGACTGTGGGGGCTCTGTTTGACTCTATTTTGAGAGAAGCTTTTCATGCTTCCTCTTTATGGTAATAGAGGGATATCCTTGAGCCTTAAACACAAGGGATTCTTCATTCACTTGAATGATCAATTCTCCTCTGTCAACATCAATCACAACCTTTGCTGTGGCTAAGAAGGGTCTGCCAAGGATGATGGATTCATCCATGCACTTTCCAGTCTCTAGGACTATAAAATCAGCAGGGATGTAATGGTCTTCAATCTTTACCAGAACATCCTCTACAAGTCCATAAGCTTGTTTTCTTGAATTGTCTGCCATCTCTAGTGAGATCCTTGCAGCTTGCACCTCAAAGATCCCTAGCTTCTCCATTACAGAGAGAGGCATGAGGTTTATACTTTACCCTAAGTCACACAGAGCCTTCTTAAAGGTCATGGTGCCTATGGTACAAGGTATTGAGAACTTCCCAGGGTCCTGTCTCTTTTGAGGTAATTTCTGCCTAGACAAGTCATCCAGTTCTTTGGTAAGCAAAGGGGGGGTTCATCCTCCCAAGTCTCATTACCAAATAACTTGTCATTTAGCTTCATGATTGCTCCAAGGTATTTAGCAACTTGCTCTTCAATGACATCTTCATCCTCTTCAGAGGAAGAATACTCATCCGAGCTCATGGCAGAAGTAAATTCAATAGAATCTCTATGGTCTCATTATGAGCCTCAGATTCCCATGGTTCCTCATTAGGGAACTCATTGGAGGCCAGTGGACGTCCATTGAGGTCTTCCTCAGTGGCGATCACTGCCTCTTCCTCCTCTCCAAGTTCGGCCATGTGGGTCATATTAATGGCCTTGCATTCTCCTTTTGGATTATCTTCTGTATTGCTTGGAAGAGTACTAGGAGGGAGTTCAGTAACTTTCTTACTCAGCTGACCCACTCGTGCCTCCAAATTCCTAATGGAGGACCTTGTTTCAGTCATGAAACTTTGAGTGGTTTTGATTAGATCAGAGACCATGGTTGCTAAGTCGGAGTGGCTCTGCTTAGAATTCTCTGTCTGTTGCTGAGAAGATGATGGAAAAGGCTTGCCATTGCCAAACCTGTTTCTTCCACCATTATTGTTGTTGAAACCTTGTTGAGGTCTCTGTTGATCCTTCCATGAGAGATTTGGATGATTTCTCCATGAAGGATTATAGGTGTTTCTATAGGATTCTCCCATGTAATTCACATTTTCCATTGAAGGGTTCTCAGGATCATAACCTTCTTCTCCAGATGAAGCATCCTTAGTACTGCCTGGTGCAGCTTGCATTCCAGACAGACTTTGAGAAATCATATTGACTTGCTGAGTCAATATTTTGTTCTGAGCCAGTATGGCATTCAGAGTATCAATCTCAAGAACTCCTTTCTTCTGATTCGTCCCATTGTTCATAGGATTCCTTTCAGAAGTGTACATGAATTGGTTATTTGCAACCATTTCAATGAGCTCTTGAGCTTCTGCAGGCGTCTTCTTCAGATGAAGAGATCCTCCAGCAGAGCTGTCCAATGACATCTTGGACAGTTCAAACAGACCATTATAGAAGATACCTATGATGCTCCATTCAGAAAGCATGTCAGAGGGACACTTTCTGATCAATTGTTTGTATCTTTCCCAAGCTTCATAGAGGGATTCACCTTCCTTCTG
This sequence comes from Arachis stenosperma, assembly GCF_014773155.1. NCBI lineage: Eukaryota > Viridiplantae > Streptophyta > Magnoliopsida > Fabales > Fabaceae > Arachis > Arachis stenosperma. The sequence goes on from NC_080377.1 coordinate 85,243,265, forward strand.
TCTGAAGGTTTGGACTTCCACTCTAAGCTTACTCAATTTTTGAGGTGGAAAGAACTTTGCCAAGAAGGCATTGACAAGCTTTTCCCAAGAGTTCAGGCTTTCTTTAGGTTGTGAGTCCAACCATATCCTAGCTCTGTCTCTTACAGCAAAAGGGAATAGCATAAGTCTGTAGACCTCAGGGTCAACCCCATTAGTCTTGACAGTGTCACAGATTTGCAAGAATTCAGCTAAAAACTGATGAGGATCTTCCAATGGAAGTCCATGGAACTTGCAATTCTGTTGCATTAGAGAAACTAATTGAGGCTTAAGCTCAAATTTGTTTGCTCCAATGGCAGGGATAGAGATGCTTCTCCCAAAGAAGTCGGGAGTAGGTGCAGTAAAGTCACCCAGTACCTTCCTTGCATTGTTGGCATTGTTGTTGTTTTCGGATGCCATGTCTTCTTCTTGTTTGAAGATTTCTGTTAGCTCCTCTACAGAGAGTAGTGCTTTAGCTTCTCTTAGCTTTCGCTTCAAGGTCCTTTCAGGTTCAGGGTTAGCCTCAACAAGAATGCTTTTGTCTTTGTTTCTGCTCATATAAAAGAGAAGAGAACAAGAAAGTATGGAATCCTCTATGTCACAGTATAGAGATTCCTTGAGGTGTCAGAGAAAATAAGAAGGAGAGGGTAGAAGAAGAATTCGAACTTATCTAGAAAGATAGAATTTGAATTGTGCATTGAGGAGGAGTGTTAGTCCATAAATAGAAGGATGTGAAAAGAGGGGAAGAAATTTTCGAAAATAAATTAAAAAGATTTTAAAAATATTTTGAAAAAATTGAAGAATGATTTTCGAAAAATATGATTGGGAAAGAAATAAAGTGATTTTTGTAAAAGACTTTGAAATTAGAAATCAAAAAGATATGATTGAAAAGATATAGTTTTAAAAAGATATGATTCAGAAGATATGATTTGAAAAACAATTTAAAAAGATTTGATTTTGAAAATTAATGACTTGGCTAACAAGAAATTTAAAAGATATGATTCAGACATTAAACCTTTCTCAACAGAAAAGGCAACATACTTGAAATGTTGAATCAAATCATCAATTGTTAGCAAGTATTTTTGAAAAGTGGAAAGAAATTGATTTTGAAAATGTATGATTGAAAAGATATGATTTGAAAAAGATTTGATTTTGAAAAATTATGAAAACTTGAAAAAAAATTTGAATTAAAAACAAAATCCTCCCTCTTGTGGCATCCTGGCGTTAAACGCCCAGAATGGTATCCATTCTGGCATTTAACGCCCAAAACTCACCCCTTTTGGGCGTTAAACGCCCAGCCAGGCACCCTGGCTGGCGTTTAAACGCCAGTTTTCCTTCCTCACTGGGCATTTTGAACACCCAGCTTTTTCTGTGTAATTCCTCTGCAGTATGTTCTGAATCTTCAATTCTCTGTATTATTGACTTGAAAAGACACAAATTAAAAAATTTTTGGATTTTTAATAATGAGGAATAATCAAAATGAAACTAAGATCAAATAAACAATGCATGCAAGACACCAAACTTAGAAGTTTGTATACTATTGACACTAACAAATTGAGAATGCATATGAGAAACAACAAAACACTCAAGACAAGAGAATTTAAAGATCAGAGTAAAGAAATAATCAAGAACAACTTGAAGATCAATGAAGACACATGATTGAATTTGAAAAAATGCAAGAAGAATAGAAACATGCAATTGACACCAAACTTAAAATGAGACACTAGACTCAAATAAGAAATATTTTTGTAGCTCCAGAAAATCCATTTTGAGTGCAGGGAGGTCAGATTCCAACAGCATCAGCAGTCCTTTGTCAGCCTCCTTATCAGAGTTTTGCTCAGGTCCCTCAATTTCAGCCAGAAATTACCTGAAATTACAGAAAAATACACAAACTCATAGTAAAATCCAGAAATGTGAATTTAGCATAAAAACTAATGAAAACATCCCTAAAAGTAACTAGATCATACTAAAAACTACCTAAAAACAATGCCAAAAAGCGTATAAATTATCCGCTCATCACAACACCAAACTTAAGTTGTTGCTTGTCCCCAAGCAACTGAAAATCAATTAGGATAAAAAGAAGAGAATATACTATAAATTCCAAAATATCAATGAATATTAATTCTAATTAGATGAGCGGGACTTGTAGCTTTTTGCTTCTGAACAGTTTTGGCATCTCACTTTTTCCTTTGAAGTTTAGAATGATTGGCTTCTCTAGGAACTTAGAATTTCAGATAGTGTTATTGATTCTCCTAGTTAAGTATGTTGATTCTTGAACACAGCTACTTTTATGAGTCTTGGCCGTGGTCCTAAGCACTTTGTTTTCCAGTATTACCACCGGATACATAAATGCCACAGACACATGACTGGGTAAACCTTTTTAGATTGTGACTCAGCTTTTGCTAGAGTCGCCAGTTAGAGGTGTCCAGAGCTCTTAAGCACACTCTTTTTGCTTTGGATCACGACTTTAACCACTCAGTCTCAAGCTTTTCACTTGGACCTGCATGCTACAAGCATATGGTTAGGGACAGCCTGATTTAGCCGCTTAGGCCTGGATTTATTTCCTTGGGCCCTCCTATCCATTGATGCTCAAAGCCTTGGATCCTTTTTACCCTTGCCTTTTGGTTTTAAGGGTTATTGGCTTTTTCTGCTTGCTTTTTCTGTCTTTTTTTTTTTTTGCCAAAATAATTTTTTTTTGCAAGCTTTCTTCTTTTTCACTGCTTTTTCTTGCTTCAAGAATCAATTTCATGATTTTTCAGATTGTCAATAACATTTTCTTTGTTCATCATTCTTTCAAGAGCCAACAATTTTAACATTCATAAACAACAAGATAAAAAATATGCACTATTCAAGCATTCATTCAGAAAAGAATAAGTATTGTCACCACATCAATATAATCGAACTAAATTCAAGGATAAATTCGAAATTCATGTACTTCTTTTTCTTTTGAATTAGAAACATTTTTCATTTAAGAGAGGTGAAGGATTCATGGATTTTATTCATAACTTTAAGACATAGTTACTAACTACTAATAATCATGAAGTAGAGACACAAAACATAGATAAACATGTAGCATAAAAATCGAAAAACAGAAAAATATAAGAACAAGGAATGAGTCCACCTTAGTGGCGTCTTCTTCTTGAAGGACCAATGATGTCCTTAAGCTCTTCTATGTCCCTTCCTTGCCTTTGTTGCTCCTCCCTCATTGCTCTTTGATCTTCTCTTATTTCATGAAGAATGATGGAGTGCTCTTGATGTTCCACCCTTAATTGATCCAAATTGTAACTCAAATCTTCTAAGGAAGTGTTGAGTTGTTCCCAATAGTTGTTGGGAGGAAAGTGCATCCCTTGAGGCATCTCCGGAATTTCTTGGTGATGAGCTTCCTCATGCATCTCTTGGGTTCCATGAGTGGGCTCTCTTGTTTGCTCCATCCATTTCTTAGTGATGGGCTTGTCCTCCTCAATGGGAATGTCTCATTCTATGATTACTCTAGCTGAGTAATATAGATGGCAAATAAGATGAGGAAAAGCTAGCCTTGCCAAGGTAGAGGGATTTTCGGCTATTTTGTAGAATTCAAGGGAGATGACTTCATGAACTTCTACTTCCTCCCCAATCATGATGCTATGAATCATGATGGACCGATCCACAATAACTTCAGATCGGTTGCTAGTGGGGATGATGGAGCGTTGGATGAACTCCAACCATCCTCTAGCCACAGGCTTGGTCCAATCTTCTTAGTTGAACCGGCTTGCCTTTGGAGTCTCTTTTCCATTGAGCTCCTTCCACACATATGTCCATAAGGACTTTGTCCAACCTTTGATTAAAGTTGACCCTTCTAGTGTAAGGGCGTGCATCTCCTTGCATCATGGGCAAGTTGAATGCCAACCTCACATTTTCCGGACTAAAATCTAAGTATTTCCCCCGAACCATTGTAAGATAGTTTTTTGGATTCGGGTTCATACTTTGATCATGGTTCCTAGTGATCCATGCATTGGCATAGAACTCTTGAACCATTAAAATCCCGACTTGTTGAATGAGGTTGGTTAGAACTTCCCAACCTCTTCTTTGGATCTCATGTCGGATCTCCGGATACTCATTTTTCTTGTGCTTGAAAGGGACCTCAGGGATCACCTTCTTCTTTGCCACAACATCATAGAAGTGGTCTAGATAGGCTTTGGAGATGAATCTTTCCATCTCCCATGACTCGGAGGTGGAAGCTTTTGTCTTCCCTTTCCCTTTTCTAGAGGATTCTCCGGCCTTAGGTGCCATTAACGATAATGGAAAAAAAAAAGCTTATGCTTTTACCACACCAAACTTAAAATATTGCTCGCCCTCGAGCAAGAGAAGAAAGAAGAGAAGAAGAAGAAGAAGAAGAAAATATGGACGAGAAGGGGAGGGGTAGGTTTCGGCCAAGGTATAGAAGAGGGGGTTGTGTTGTGTGAAAATGAAGTAGAATGGAGGGGTATATATAGGGAGGGGGGAGAGGGTAGGTTCGGCCATTTAGGGTGGGTTTGGGTGGGAAAGAATTTTGAATTTGAAAGGTAGGTGGGGTTTATGGGGAAGAGTGGATGGATGTGAGTGGTAAAGGGGGTAATTGGGAAGAGAGATTGAAGTTGTTGGGAAGTGTGTTTATGGGGAAGAGAGAATGAATAGTGAGAAGAGGGGAGAATATGTTAGGTGGGGATCCTGTGGGGTCCACAGATCCTGAGGTGTCAAGGATTTACATCCCTGCACCAATTAGGCATGTAAAATGCCTTAGCATACCATTCTGGCATTTAAACGCCGAAGTGGTGCACACTCTGGGCGTTCAACGCCCATGTGTAGCATGTTTCTGGTGTTGAACGCCAGTTCCATGCTTGTTACTGGCGTTCAGCGCCAGCTTTCCTCAGGGCACATTCTTGGCGTCCAAACGCCAGGATGTTGCTTGTTTCTGGCGTTCAGCACCAGATCTATGCTCTGTTCTAGCGTTGAATGCCAGCCAGATGCACTTTACTGGCGTTTAAACGCCAGTAAGTCCTTCCTCCAGGGTGTGATTTTTCTTCTGCTGTTTTTGATTTTGTTTTTAATTTTTGTATTTTTTTCGTGACTCCACATGATCATGTACCTAATAAAACACAAAATAACAATAAAATAAAAATGAAATTAGATAGATAAAAATTGGGTTGCCTCCCAACAAGCGCTCTTTTAATGTCACTAGCTTGACAGTGGGCTCTCATGGAGCCTTAGAGAAGATCAGAGCATGATGAAGGTTTCCCAACACTAAACTTAGAGTTTGAATGTGTGGTCTTCTCAATACTAAACTTAGAGTTTGGTTGTGGCCTCCCAACACCAAACTTAGAGTTTGATTGTGGGGGCTCTTTTTGACTCTGTACTGAGAGAAGCTCTGCATGCTTACTCTCCTTTGTTACAGAGGGATGGCCGTGTGCCTTAAACACAAGGTAGTCCCCATTCAATTGACGGACTAATTCTCCTCTGTTAACATCTATTACAGCACCTGCTGTGGCTAGGAAAGGTCTTCCAAGGATGATGCATTCATCCTCTTCCTTCGTCTAAGATTATGAAATCAGCAGGGATGTAAAGGCCTTCAACCTTTACTAATATGTCCTCTACTAATCCATAAGCTTGTCTTAATGACTTGTCTGCCAATTGTAATGAGAATAAGGCAGGCTGTACCTCAATGATCCCCAGCTTCTCCATTACAGAGAGTGGCATAAGATTTATGCCTGACCCCAGGTCACACAGAGCCTTGTTAAAGGTCATGGTGCCTATGGTACAGGGTATTAAGAATTTTCTAGGATCTTGTTTCTTTTGAGGTAAGGTTTGCTGAACCCATGTATCAAGTTCACTAATGAGCAAGGGAGGTTCACCTTCCCAAGTCTCATTACCAAATAACTTGGCATTCAGCTTCATGATGGCTCCTAGATATTGAGCAACTTGCTCTCCAATCACATTTTCATCCTCTTCTGAGGAAGAATAATCTTCAGAGCTCATTAATGGCAGAAGGAGATTTAATGGAATCTCTATGGTCTCTATATGAGCCTCAGATTCCTTTAGGTCCTCAATAGAGAATTCCTTCTTGCTTGAGAGACATCCCAGGAGGTCTTCCTCACTAGGATTTTCGTCCTTCTCCTCCCTTGTGCATTCGGCCATATTGATTACATCAATGGCCTTGCATTCTTCTTTTGGATTTTCTTCTGTATTGCTTGGCAGAATACTGGGAGGAGTTTCAATGATTTTCTTACTCAACTGGCCCACTTGTGCCTCCAGATTTCTAATGGAGGATCTTGTCTCACTCATGAAACTTAAAGTGGCTTTTGACAGATCAGAGACTAAGTTTGCTAAATTAGAAGGGCTCTGCTCAGAGTTCTCTATCTGTTGCTGAGAAGATGATGGATAAGGCTTAACATTATTGAGCCTATTTCTTCCACCATTATTGAAGCTTTGTTGAGGCTTTTGTTGATCCTTCCATGAGAAATTTGGATGATGTCTCCATGATGAATTATAGGTGTTTCCATAAGGTTCACCCATGTAATTAACCTCTGCCATTGCAGGGTTTTCAGGATCATAAGCTTCTTCAGAAGTTGCCTCTTTAGTACTGTTGGATGCATTTTGCCATCCATTCAGACTTTGAGAGATCATGTTGACTTGCTGAGTCAACACTTTGTTCTGAGCCAATATGGCATTCAGAGCATCAATTTCAAGAACTCCCTTCCTCTGAGGCGTCCCATTACTCACGGAATTCCTCTCAGAAGTGTACATGAATTGGTTATTTGCAACCATATCAATAAGTTCTTGAGCTTCTGTAGGCGTTTTCTTTAGGTGAATGGATCCACCTGCAGAATAGTCCAATGACATCTTGGAAAACTCAGATAAACCATAATAGAATATATCTAATATGGTTCATTTTGAAAACATGTCAGAAGGACAATTTTTGGTCATCTGCTTGTATCTTTCCCAAGCTTCATACAGGGATTCACCATCTTTTTGCTTGAAGGTCTGAACATCCACTCTAAGCTTGCTCAGCTTTTGAGGAGGAAAGAATTTATCCAAGAAGGCAGTGACCAGCTTATCCCAGGAGTCCAGGCTATCTTTAGGTTGTGAGTCCAACCATGTTCTAGCTCTGTCTTTTACAGCAAAGGGGAAAAGCATGAGTCTGTAGACTTCAGGATCTACTCCATTTGTCTTAACAGTTTCACAAATCTGCAAGAACTCAGTTAAAAACTGATAAGGATCTTCAGATGGAAGTCCATGAAACTTGCAATTCTGTTGCATTAGAGCAACTAATTGAGGTTTCAGCTCAAAATTGTTTGCTCCAATGGCAGAAATTGAGATGCTTCTTCCATCAAATTTGGAAGTTGGTTTAGTGAAATCACCAAGCATCCTCCTTGCATTATTGTTGTTGGGTTTGGCTGCCATCTCCTTTTCTTGTTCGAAAATTTCAGAAAGGTTGTCTCTGGATTGTTGTAATGTAGCTTTTATTAATTTCCTCTTCAGAGTCCTTTCAGGTTCAGGATCAGCTTCAACAAGAATGCCTTTTTCCTTGTTCCTGCTCATATAGGGAAGAAGAGAACAAGAAAAGAAAGAGGAATCCTCTATATCACAGTATAGAGATTCCTTTATGTTAGTAGAATAAGAAGAAGAGGGAAGAAGAGTGAAGAAGAATGGGTAAGGATAGAGGTAGTGATTTGAGATGAAAAAAGGTGAAGAGAAGTGTTAGTAAATAAATAAATTTGAAAAGAAGTTTGAAAAGAAGTTAAATGATTTTCGAAAATAAAAGATAAGATAGAATTAAAATTAAAACAATTAATTAATTAAAAAGAATTTTTGAAAAAGGGATGAGATATTTTCAAAAATTAGAGAGGGAAAAGTAGTTAGGTGGTTTTGAAAAAGATAAGAAACAAACAAAAAGTCAAATAGTTAGTTGAAAAAGATATTAAAGTCAAATTTGAAAAGATAAGAAGATAAGAAGTTAGATAAGATATTTTGAAATCAAATTTTTGAAAAAGATAAAATTTTGAAAAAGATATGATATAAAAGATAAGATAAGATAGATTTAATTTTTAAAATTAAAATTAATTACTTAACTAACAAGAAATTAAAAGATAAGATTCTAGAATTTAAAGATTGAACCTTTCTTAACAAGAAAGTAACAAACTTCAAACTTTTGAATCAATCACATTAATTGTTAGCTAATTTTCGAAAATATGATGTAAAAGATAAGAAAAAGATTTTGAAAAATTTAAAAAAATATTTTTGAAAATTTTCGAAAAACAAAGATAAAATTAAAAAGATATGATTTTTGAAAAAGATTTTGAAAAGATAAGATTTTTAAAATTTGAAATTTTAACTTGACTTGTAAGAAACAACTAATTTTAAAATTTTTTGACTAAGTCAACTCAAATTTTCGAAAATTAGGAGAGAAAAAAGGAAAAGATATTTTTTTTTTATTTTTTTGAATTTTTAATGATGAGAGAGAAAAACATAAAAATGACCCAAAACACGAAATTTTGGATCAAAACACATGATGCATGCAAGAACACTATGAATGTCAAGATGAACACCAAGAACACTTTGAAGATCATGATGAACATCAAGAACATAATTTTGAAAAATTTTTTATGCAAAGAAAACATGCAAGACACCAAACTTAAAAATCTTTAATGCATGGACTCTAACAAACAAAAAATGCATATGAAAAAGAACAAACAACACAAAACAAGAAAACATCAAGATCAAACAAGAAGACTTGTCAAGAACAACTTGAAGATCATGAAGAACACAATGAATGCATGAATTTTCGAAAAAAATGCAAAAAAAAAAATTTTAAAGCATGCAATTGACACCAACTCCGTTGAACTAACCAGCAAGTGTACTGGGTCGTCCAAGTAATAAACCTTACGTGAGTAAGGGTCGATCCCACAGAGATTGTTGGTATGAAGCAAGCTATGGTCATCTAGTAAATCTCAGTCAGGCGGATTCAAATGTAATTGGATTAGATATTTAAAAGATAAATAAAATAGGATAGAAATACTTATGTAAATTAATGGTGGGAATTTCAGATAGGCGTATGGAGATACTGTGCTCTTTCTTTTTCTACTTTCCTACTTCTTCCTTCTAGTCTTTCATCACTCCTTTCTATGGCAAGCTGTATGTAGGGCATCACCGTTGTCAATGGCTACATCCCATCCTCTCAGTGAAAAAGGTCCAAATGCTCTGTCATAGCACGGCTAATCATCTGTCGGTTCTCAATCAGGTTGGAATAGAATCCCTTGATTCTTTTGCGTCTGTCACTAACGCCCAGCCTTCAGGAGTTTGAAGCTCGTCACAGTCATTCAATCCCGGAATCCTACTCGGAATACCACAGACAAGGTTAGACTTTCCGGATTCCCTTGAATGCCGCCATCAATTCTAACTTATACCACGAAGATTCTGATTAAGGAATCCAAGAGATATGCGCCCGGCCTAAGGTAGAACGGAAGTGGTTGTCAATCACGCGCGTTCATAGGTGAGAATGATAATGAGTGTCAAGGATCATCACATTCATCAAGTTGAAGTGCAACAAATAGCTTAGAACAGGAATAAATGAAATTTAAAGGAAAAGAGTAGTAATTGCATTAAAACTTGAGGTACAACAGAGCTCCACACCCTTAATCTATGGTGTGTAGAAACTCCACCGTTGAAAATACATAAGTGAAAGGTTCAGGCATGGACGAATGGCCAGCCCCCATGATCTAAGAACTAATCGTCCAAAGATATCTAATACAATAGTAAATTATCCTATTTATACTAGACTAGCTACTAGGGTTTACAGGAGTAAGTAATTGATGCGTAAATCCACTTCCAGGGCCCACTTGGTTTATGTTTTGGCTGAGCTTGTTCTATCCACGAGCTAAGGCTTCTCTTGGAGTTGAACACCAAGTTGTAACGTGTTTTGGGCGTTCAACTCCGGTTCGTGACGTGTTTCTGGCGTTTGACTCTAGACAGCAACATAGAACTGGCGTTGAGCACCAGTTTACATTATCTAATCACGAATAACGTATGGACTTTTATATTTTGCTGGAAAGCTCTGGATGTCTATTTTCCAACGCCTTTGAGAGCGCGCCATTTGGAGTTCTGTAGCTCCAGAAAATCCATTTCTAGTGCAGGGAGGTCAGATTCCAACAGCATCAGCAGTCCTTTGTCAGCCTCCTTATCAGAGTTTTGCTCAGGTCCCTCAATTTCAGCCAGAAATTACCTGAAATTACAAAAAAACACACAAACTCATAGTAAAGTCCAGAAATGTGAATTTAGCATAAAAACTAATGAAAACATCCCTAAAATTAACTAGATCATACTAAAAACTACCTAAAAATAATGCCAAAAAGTGTATAAATTATCCGCTCATCAATTAGCTAGGATTTCCCAGCCTCTGTTTCGAATTTTCTCTTGGATCTCCGAATATTCATCTTCTCTCAGATCAAATTTAATATTCATCTTCCCAGCCTCTGTTAAGAACCTCTCTTGCTTCCAAAGTGATTTTGGAATATTCTCTTTCTTGCCTCTTGAGGTGGTTTGTTTTTCCGTGGGGGCCATGTTCTTAGTGAGTCTTGGATTAGTGAGAACGAAAAGCACACCAAACTTAGAGGTTTGCTTGTCCTCAAGCAAAAGAAAGGAAAAGAGAGGAAGAGAGGAAGAGATAATTTCGAATGGTGGAGGAAAGGGGATGGCCGAATGGGAATTTAAACGGGAGAGAGGTAGGTTCAAAAATTTTGAAAAAGATATGATAGAAGATACGATTCATAAAAAGATAGTTATGATATACAAAAGATGTATTTTAAAAATTTAGAAGATAAGATAGAGATTTGAAAAAATAATTCTAATTTTGAAAAGATAGTGTGATGGGTTGAAAAAGATTTGAAAAAATTTAAAAAGATAGATGCGTTTTTGGAAAAGATTTGAAAAGAAATTAAAAAGATATATGAGTTTTGACAAAGATTTTGAAAGAAATAGAAAAAGATTTTTTTAGGATTAAGAAATTTTTTGAAATTGAAATTGAAAGATGAGGATTTGTAACATGTTCATGCAAGAAATGTGGAAAGAAATATTAAAATTTGAAAAAAATCTGAGTTGGGAATAAGAACCTCCTCCTACCATGTTCCTGGTGTTAAACGCCCAGGAGTAGCATGTTTTGGGCGTTTAACGCCCAATTGCTGCCTGTTTTGGGCGTTTAAACGCCCAGCCAGGTACCCTGGCTGGTGTTTAAACGCCAGTTTGCCTTCCTTACTGGGCGTTTAAACGCCCAACCAGGTACCCTGGCTGGCGTTTAAACGCCAGTTTTCCTTCCTTACTGGGCATTTAAACGCCCAACCAGGTACCTTGGCTGGCGTTTAAACGCCAGAATTTCTTTGTCACTGAGTGTTTTTCTAAACGCACAGGATGCTGCAAGTCTAGCGTTAAACACCCAGAATGGCACCCATTATGGCGTTTAACGCCCAAAAATGCTTCTTACTAGCATTTTTTTGCTAGTGAGTATCTTTTCTCTGTTTTTCGCTCTGAATTCTTTTGTAACTCTGTGAACTCCTGTAATGGAAGATAAATTTTGTATCAAACTCTTATAATTACTAAAAAATAGATATGCTTAACCAATGGCTGGGTTGCCTCCCAGCAAGCGCTTCTTTATTGTCTTTAGCTGGACTTCACTGAATGTTATTCTAGTCTCAGTTTTGAGCACTCTTGTTCAAAATTGCTTTCAAGATAGTGTTTGACTCTTTGTCCATTAACAATGAATCTTTTATCAGAGTCAGTATCTTGAAGCTCCACATATCCATATGGTGACATACTTGTAATCACATATGGTCCCCTCCACCGGAATTTTAATTTCCCAGGGAATAATCTGAGTCTATAGTTGAATAGCAGGACCTTTTATCCTAGTTCAAAGAATCTGGATGATAATTTCTTGTCATGCCATCTTTTTGCTTTCTCCTTGTAAGTTTTTGTATTTTCGAAAGCATTGAGTCTGAACTTGATGACAAGTCATCTTAGCCTAGTTTCACTAGTCTTTTTTCTTTGTTTTCATTTAGTTTTATGCACTTTCTTAAGCCATAAGTAAGCCAATTGGGTTGAAATTCATGTTATCTTTGACTCAATCAATCATGTATAAAATGATGCATTTTTATGAGATTTTGTGCTATAATTGTCATATATTATGGAAGAGAAATGACAAACCCCAATTTGACGGTTTGTTTTGTACTGAATTTAGAGCATCTTGATAGCCTTTTGTCACATTTAGCCTAGGAATTAGCATGATTTCGTTATCTCTCCCGTATTTGTGCTTAAGTGTAAAAACATGCTTTTTAAGCCTTATTTTGATAAATTCTATTTCCTCTTTGATTCCATAAGATGCCTTGATATGTTTGTTAGTAATCTCAGGATGAAATAGGCTAGGCATGGATCAAAGGAAGCAAGGAAGGAAGCATACAAGTGGAGAGAAGCATAAAAAGTCAAAGAAGCAAAGTCAGCCATGCACGCGCACGCGCACAAGGCGCTCGCGCGCACATTGCGAAACAGGCCAAGGACGCGCACGCGTACCATGCGCGCACGCGCCAATGATGGCACATGACCTCACTAATGAAGCACGTGCCTGGCGATTTTGGGAAGGTTTCAGCAACCAACTTTGGCACCAAAATGCATATAAGAGCCAAGGATTGAAGGGGAATAACACATTATGACATTCACACATTCACATCCATAGATTAGTTTTGAGATCATTAGTTAGATAGTTTTAGTTTCTAGAGAGAGAAGCTCTCACTTCTCTCTAGAATTAGGATTAGGTTTAGGTTTAATTCTTAGATTCAGATTTAGATTCATCTTCTTCTACTTCTATCTTCTCAATTCCTTGCTTGTTACATTCATTCTCCTTCCATTCTTTTATTGCAATTTCCCTTATGTTGTTCCTATGTTTTGTTGTAGATCTAGTATTGTTCCTTTTTACTCTCTTCCAATTAAATAAAGGTAATTCATAATAAAAGTGTTCCTTTTGCTTTGTTAGTTGTTAATTCCTTTCAATAATTGTTGTTAGATTTCATTCTTGTTGTTGATTTACTATGTTTTCCTTTTATACCTATCAAGTGTTTGATGAAATGCTTGAGAGGATGTTAGAGTAGGATTTTATGCTCTTGGCTTGAGAAGGTAACTTAGGATTTCTTGAGTCACTAGTGTCCAATCGATTGCTAGTTGATAGCCATTAACTCTAGCCTTCATTAATCCAATTAGTGGAAAGCTAGGACTTATGGACTAGGATTGATATAACTCACTTGACTTTCCTTTGTTAATTGATTTAAGGATGACTAAGTGGGATTAATCCTTGCAACTACCATACTTGTGGCTAGTGATAATGATGAAGACCCTTGACAACCAAATCTTGCTAAGACCATTTTGTTAATAAAGTTTTCTTACCATTTACTATTCATGTTTCTCATCTAAAACCCCAAATATAACTCACAACCAATAACAAAACACTTTATTGTAAATCCTAGGGAGAACGACCCGAGGTCTAAATACTTTGGTTTATAAATTTTAGGGGTTTGTACTAGTGACAAACAACTTTTTGTATGAAAGGATTATTGCTTGGTTTAGAAACTATACTTCGACGAGATTTTATTTGAGAAATTCTAAACCGTCAAAAATCCAATCGTCAAAATGGCGCCGTTGCCGGGGAGTGGCCGGAAAGATGAGTGGCTGCGGTGGACGGCGGTTCGGCCAATAGAAAGGGAGGAGGGGGGGTGGATGAGAGAGGATGAGGTAAATAAATGAGAGATAGAGTAGAGCGGTGAGCAGTGGTGACAGTGTGGCGGCCTTGGCAGAGGTCCCATGGCTGGATGATGATGTGCGACCACCACCCCCTGATGCTGATGACAGGGAGGTTACTATTCCCTGGGGTGGTTGGGTGCACGAGAGACCACCTGCGAGACGCCGCTCTCGGGCTAGAGCTGTCATTGGGACACCTTCACCATCGGCCCCTACAGCTGCCCCATCATCTTCCACAGCAGCTCCTTCATCATCTACAGCTCCTCCAGCAGCACCTGAGCCTACCTATCTCCTGGTTCAGCGTCTATTCCGGTTCTTGGAGCGTGAGAGACGCCATGTCAGACGCCGTTTAGACAGGATGGACCAGGCACTGATTTCTTTGGGCGCTGAGCTACCTCCACTTCCCAATTCCCCAGCCTCCGATGAGCAGGATCATCAAGAGGAGGATGCGGAGGCACCGGTTCAGCAGGAAGCCCCTGACACTACCGAGCAGCCACAGACTCAGGAGGAGCCGGTCCCACAGCCACAGTCTGACCCAGCACCTATCGTTGTACCTCCCACTGATCCTCCGGTTTAGCATCGAGGACGATGCTCGATTTTAAGTGTGGGGAGGGCACCGGTAGAGCATTATTTGGGAACCGGTGAACTTTTCAGCTTAGTTATCTTATTTTGTATATATTTTGATGCATTTCTAGTTGTCTTGGATACTTTTATTGCTTATTTTGGGTTTTAGATATTTTGATGTTTGGATATTTTTAGATGTTTTTGATGATAGATTTCGTACTTTTAGTTGGATTTTTCTTTATACATTTTGCATATCTTTATTTTTTTAGTTGAAGTTGTGATTAGAAATCATACTTTGAATTGCAATTACTTAGTCATCCTTTTTGCATAAGAAATTGGTTTTAAGTGAAAAAAAGGGAAGGGTGAACTAAGAAATTTTTGAACTTTTCAATCACAACAATGCTTAGTCAAACATTGAGATTTTTCAAGAAGCTTAAATAGAGGGCATTAACCCAATTGATTGAAAGAAAATTTTTGAAAACTTGCTTGAATTTCATACCTTGTGAAGCATGTATTGAACTAAGAACACAAGCTTGTGAGACTTGAGCCTATTGATGTGGTTACATTTTATAACCACTTATTTTCCATTCTTGTGTGAAATTATTCTCTTTCTATGATTATGATCCTTAATTTGCTTGATTCTATATATCCATTTATCTCTTGTATTTATGCATTTATATGATTGAGGCCATCACTTCATTAACCACTTACCCAAATAGCCAACCCTTTTATATTCCTTTGATTAACCAATTTTGAGCCTATGCTTAACCAACTTATTCTCAATTTAGCTCATTACAAGCCCAAGGCGGAAAACCAATGAAAAGTCCTTGTTTGGATCTTTGATTAGCCTAGGCTAGTGAGAGTGTTTATTATTCAAGCTTGGTGAGGCTTGGGAACATTGGATGGGATAAAAGGGGTAGTACACTTTTATGTTTAGGAATTGGGCACATATTCATGTATAAATTGAATATAGAGACCTTATGCATTGATGTTCTTATATTTAGTTTGAAAGAAAGAAAAAAAAAAGAGAAGCGAGAAAAATATATAAAGAAAAAAAAAGAATGATGAAAAAGAAAAAAAAAAGAGAAAAAAAATGGAAAAATGATGATGGAAAAGAAGAAAAAATAATAACACAACAAAGAAGGGACAAAATGCCCTAAGGTGAAGTCAATAAGAGGGAATCAATGCATAAGTGCCATGAATTAAAAAAGGAATACATGAGTATGTAAGAAAAAGTGAAGAATGGGTAGTTAGAGTAGTTTGAACTTGTATAGGTCATTAAATAGGTTAGGTGGGAAAGTCTATGTTAATCAAAGATTCAATCCTAGTCCACTTAACCATAAATGATCCTACCTTGACCCTAACCCCATTACAACCTAAATGAAAGACCTCATGATGAATGTATGCATGCATTGAATAAGTGTTGATTGTTAGAAGAAAATCAAATTTTGGAAGATATGATTAGAAGAGAATTGAGTGAATTAACCCTTAAACACTTGAGTGAATAGAGCGGATACACATCCGGTGAGGGTTCAAAAGTTCAATCACATGTATTCGCCCATATTATCTATATTCTTGCAAGTTTGAACTCTTTTTGATAATTCAATACAATTGTGGTTTGGACTTAATTCCTATTGCCTAGCTCTTGTGCTTAACGTGCTCTCTTGGAAATTGATTTGTTTGACTTAAACATTTCCAATTGCTTTAGGTAGTTGCATTTAGATAGGATTCATGTAGTTTAGTTGCATTCAAATGTCATGACCCTTAGTTCCTTCTTATTTTAGCATGAGGACATGCTAAGGCTTAAGTGTGGGGAGGTTGACAAACCCCAATTTGACGGTTTGTTTTGTACTGAATTTAGAGCATCTTGATAGCCTTTTGTCACATTTAGCCTAGGAATTAGCATGATTTCGTTATCTCTCCCGTATTTGTGCTTAAGTGTAAAAACATGCTTTTTAAGCCTTATTTTGATAAATTCTATTTCCTCTTTGATTCCATAAGATGCCTTGATATGTTTGTTAGTAATCTCAGGATGAAATAGGCTAGGCATGGATCAAAGGAAGCAAGGAAGGAAGCATACAAGTGAAGAGAAGCATAAAAAGTCAAAGAAGCAAAGTCAGCCATGCACGCGCACGCGCACAAGGCGCTCGCGCGCACATTGCGAAACAGGCCAAGGACGCGCACGCGTACCATGCGCGCACGCGCCAATGATGGCACATGACCTCACTAATGAAGCACGTGCCTGGCGATTTTGGGAAGGTTTCAGCAACTAACTTTGGCGCCAAAATGCATATAAGAGCCAAGGATTGAAGGGGAATAACACATTATGACATTCACACATTCACATCCATAGATTAGTTTTGAGATCATTAGTTAGATAGTTTTAGTTTCTAGAGAGAGAAGCTCTCACTTCTCTCTAGAATTAGGATTAGGTTTAGGTTTAATTCTTAGATTCAGATTTAGATTCATCTTCTTCTACTTCTATCTTCTCAATTCCTTGCTTGTTACATTCATTCTCCTTCCATTCTTTTATTGCAATTTCCCTTATGTTGTTCCTATGTTTTGTTGTAGATCTAGTATTGTTCCTTTTTACTCTCTTCCAATTAAATAAAGGTAATTCATAATAAAAGTGTTCCTTTTGCTTTGTTAGTTGTTAATTCCTTTCAATAATTGTTGTTAGATTTCATTCTTGTTGTTGATTTACTATGTTTCCTTTTATACCTATCAAGTGTTTGATGAAATGCTTGAGAGGATGTTAGAGTAGGATTTTATGCTCTTGGCTTGAGAAGGTAACTTAGGATTTCTTGAGTCACTAGTGTCCAATCGATTGCTAGTTGATAGCCATTAACTCTAGCCTTCATTAATCCAATTAGTGGAAAGCTAGGACTTATGGACTAGGATTGATATAACTCACTTGACTTTCCTTTGTTAATTGATTTAAGGATGACTAAGTGGGATTAATCCTTGCAACTACCATACTTGTGGCTAGTGATAATGATGAAGACCCTTGACAACCAAATCTTGCTAAGACCATTTTGTTAATAAAGTTTTCTTACCATTTACTATTCATGTTTCTCATCTAAAACCCCAAATATAACTCACAACCAATAACAAAACACTTTATTGTAAATCCTAGGGAGAACGACCCGAGGTCTAAATACTTCGGTTTATAAATTTTAGGGGTTTGTACTAGTGACAAACAACTTTTTGTATGAAAGGATTATTGCTTGGTTTAGAAACTATACTTCGACGAGATTTTATTTGAGAAATTCTAAACCGTCAAAAATCCAATCGTCAAGAAACAATCTCATGATTTGAAGCATAGCTTTGATGTTTTTGATTGATTGATGATAGGTGAAACAAAGCTTGGAAGGAGGTTGCAAGAAGGGACTTGGAAAGAAAGATTTACGTTTGAGCTAACGTTTGAGGAAAACGTTGACTCAAACGTGAAAAGAGGCTGAAAACAAGCCCCTGGGAGAAGCACCGCCTGCGCCAACGTTTGCCTCAAACGTTGAGGCAAACGTTGGCTGAAATCAACACCCTGGGGAGACTAACGTTTGCGCCAATGTTTGCCTCAAACGTTGAGGCAAACGTTGGTTGAAAGAAAGCAGGGGAGGGAGGCAACGTTTGCGCCAACGTTTGCCTCAAACGTGAGGTCAAACGTTGGCGCCAAAATGAAGCAAAATGGCATCCTGGAAGCATGCAACATTTGCGCCAACGTTTGCCTCAATCGTGAGGTCAAACGTTGGCTATATCTTAGCAAGGAAGAGACCCCTGATTGATGATGATTGATGAGCCACGTTTGCGCCAACGTTTGCCTCAAACGTTATGCCAAACTTTGGCAAAAAAATGATCCTGGGAAGACCCACGTTTGAGCTCACGTTTGACCTCAAACGTTAACTCAAACGTGGATGACAGAAAAAGAGGCCTGCTGCATAATTTTTCACATGGCACGTTTGAGTCAACGTTTGCCTCAAACGTTGGCTCAAACGTGAAAGCTACATGACCCGGTTCAAGAATTGATTTCTTCCCAACTCCAAGAGCAAGCAACAGAGGCCTGATTCAACCCAATTCCATCAAGGCCAAGGCCCAAATCAAGGCTTAATGATCATTTGAAGAAAGTGTATAAATAGCTTAGGATTTGAAGTTTTCGGGGAGCTTTCTTTTAGAATTGTTTTTTTGAGTTTTGCTGAGAGTTTTGGGAAAGCTTTTGGGTTTGGAGCTACCTGGAGATTCTGAGTCTTGGGAAGGAGAATTGAATTCTCCTCCTCTTAGTTTTCTTGTTTTCAATTTCAATTGCACTTGTTGTGAGTCTTGGGTGTTGAGAATTGAAGGAATTCTGTTTCAATCTCACCCTGAGATCTTTCTATTTTCTTATTGAATTTTCTGGATATTGAACTCAGATTTACTTGTCTACACTGTTCTCTTCTTTAATTTTGCAATTGCTCTTTGGATTTAGATCTAGGAAGGTAGTGAGATCTAGACTTGGCTATCTAGTCTCTTGGGTCCTGAGATCTATTGATTTCCATTTTAATTTCCTTGTTTAATTTCTACACCAAGCTTATTTTCCTTTTAATCTGAAATCTGGTTGAATTGAATCAATCATCTACTCTTCTGCTTACTTTCCTTCTCTAATTTCTGCAATCCCACATCCCACTTCCCTTTTATTTTTTAAGTCATTTATATTTCTTGCACTTTGAGTTTCTGCAATTTATATTACTTGCACTTTAAGATTCAGCTCTTTTTCTTTTTGTTCCCTTTAATTTCCTGCAAATCACCCACTCCCCTTTACATTCTCTGCAATTTAATTCCTGTCAACACAATTTCACACAATCAACACTTGTTTGCTTGACTAAATCAACCACTTAACTAAAGTTGCTCAATCCTTCAATCCTTGTGGGATCGACCTCACTCCCGTGAGTTTTATTACTTGATGCGACCCGGTGCATTTGCCGGTGAGTTTTGTGTCGGATCGTTTTCCGCACATCAGAACTCCTCTAGCTCATTCAACTGAAGCAATCTTTTCTCACCAGCTAATTTAGCATCAAGGTTTATGAATCTGGTTTCCCAGTAGGCCTTGTGTTCCAATTCCACGGGAAAATGAAAGGCCTTACCATACACAAGTTGGTATGGAGAAGTTCCTATAGGAGTCTTGAATGCTGTTCTATATGCCCACAGAGCATCATCCAAGCTTTTTACCCAATCCTTTCTACGGGCCATTACAGTCCGTTCCAGGATCCTCTTTAGTTCTCTATTAGAGACCTCAGCTTGCCCATTTGTCTGTGGATGATACGGAGTTACCACCTTGTGGCTAATTCCATACCGAACCATAGCAGAGTAAAGCTGTTTATTGCAGAAATGAGTGCTTCCATCACTGATTATTGCTCTGGGGACACCAAATCTACTGAAGATGTGTTTCTGGAGGAACTTTATCACTGTTTTAGTATCACTAGTGGGTGTTGTAATTGTCTCTACCCATTTAGATACATAGTCTACTGCCACCAGAATATAAGTGTTTTAGTACGAAGGTGGGAAAGGCCCCATGAAGTCAATACCCCATACGTCAAAAAATTCAATCTTTAACATCCCTTGCTGAGGCATGGCGTAACCATGAGGTAGATTACCAACTCTCTGGCAACTATCACAGTTTCGTACAAACTCTCGGGAGTCTTTATAGAGAGTAGGATAGTAGAAGCCACATTGAAGGACTTTTGTGGCTGTTCGCTCACTTCCGAAATGTCCTCCATATTGTGATGCATGGCAGTGCCAAAGGATCCTCTACGCTTCTTCTCTAGGCACACACCTACGGATTAATCCGTCTGTGCATCTCTTAAAGAGATAAGGTTCATCCCACAAGTAGTACTTTGCATTAGAAATTAATTTTTTTGTTTGCTGCCTGCTGTACTCCTTGGGTATGAACCATGCAGCCTTATAGTTTGCAATGTCTGCAAACTATGGTACTTCCTCAATGGCAAAGAGTTGCTCATCCGAAAAGGTTTCAGAGATCTCAGTGATGGGGAGGGATGCCCCTTCTACTGGTTCTATCCGGGACAGGTGACCTGCCACTTGGTTTTCTGACCCTTTTCTGTCTCTTATTTCTATATCAAACTCTTGCAGAAGCAGCACCCACCTTATGAGCCTAGGTTTTGAATCCTGCTTTGTGAGTAGATATTTAAGAGCAGCATGGTCAGTGTACACAATCACCTTTGATCTTACCAAATATGATCTGAACTTGTCAATGGCATAAACCACTGCATTCAATTCCTTTTCTGTGGTTGTGTAATTCTTCTGTGCATCATTTAGGACACGGCTGGCATAGTAAATGACATGCAGAAGTTTGTCATACCTCTGTCCCAATACTGCACCAATGGCATGGTCACTAGCATCACACATCAGTTCGAATAGGAATTTCCAGTTTGGTGTAGAAATGACTGGTGTTGTAACCAGCTTGGCTTTCAGGGTCTCAAACGCCTGTAGACACTATGTGTCAAATATAGATGGTGTGTCAGCAGCTAGCAGATTACTTAGAGGTTTTGCGATTTTTGAAAAATCCTTTATAAACCTCCTATAGAATCCTGCATACCCCAGAAAGCTTCTGATTGCCTTAACATTGGCAGGTGGTGGTAATTTTTCAATTACCTCTACCTTAGCTTGATCCACTGATAAACCACTATTTCATGGTTTATCTTGTGCTCAATTGAGTGGTTTTTATCAACTCTTTACCCACTAATTCATACTATTTGCATGTTTTACAATTCCTTCCCAGAATTTGTTCTATGATTGAAAACTTGCTTCCTAGAGTCTTTAATTTATGTATTTTAATCATCTCTTATTACCATTCGATGCCTTGATATGTGTGTTAAGTGTTTTAAGAGATTACAGGGGAGGAATGGCTTAGAGGATGAAAAGGAAGCATGCAAAAGTGGAAGGAATACAAGAAACTGAAGGAACTACTAAAGCTGTCTAGCCTGACCTCTTGGTACTAAATCGACCATAACTTGAGCAATAGAGGTCCAAATGACGTGGTTCCAGTTGCGTTGGAAAGCTAACATTCGGGGCTTTGCAATGATATATAATTTTCCTTAGCTACTCCGAAGTTAGGTGACGCGGATGCGTGGATGACGCGCACGCGTCGCATATGCGAATTTCAATCCACGCAAACGCGTGGACGACGTCTCGCGTCACTTTGCCGCGACATGTACGAACCAGATTTCGTAATCAGCGATTTCTGGGCTGTTTTTGACCCAGTTTTCGGCCCAGAAAACATATATTAGAGGCTATAAAGTGGGAGAATCCATCCATTCATGAGAGACTTCATACAACATACATTCACACATAGTTTTAGGATTTAGATGTAATTTTTAGAGAGAGAGGCTCTCTCCTCTCTCTTAGGATTTAGGATTAGGATTCCTCTTAAAGGAATTAGGATTTATTCTTCTCAATTTTCAGGTTCAATGTTCCTTTTATTTATTTTCTCAATTTAACTTATGAACTTTTCCCATGTTGGATGTGATTTCTTTTATTAATAATTGAGGTATTTCAGATATATGATTTTTATTTAGTTTCTTATATTCTTGGCTTTAGTCGATTAATTGGTGACTCTTGAGTTATCAAACTCATCGTGATTGATAATTATTATCTTTGCTGATTGGTTTAGATTCCTATAACTCTAGTCTTTCCTTAGGAGTTGACTAGGACTTTAGGTGTTAAATTGATTTATCCACTTGACTTACCTTCATAGTTAGAGGTTAACTGAGTGAGAGCAAAAATATAATTCTCATCACTATTGATAAGGATAACTAGGATAGGACTTCTAGTTTTCATACCTTGCCAAGAGTTTTATTAGTTATTAATTTATTAATTCCTGCAATTTATTTCTCTTGTTCAAACCTTTTTTAAAACCCAAAAATACTGTTTTCCATAACCAATAATAAATCATACTTCCCTGCAATTCCTTGAGAAGATGACCCGAGGTTTGAATACTTTGGTTTATATATTTTATTGAGTTTGTTACTTGTGACAACCAAACGTTTATACGAAAGGATTTTCTGTTGGTTTAGAAGCTATACTTACAACGCAATTATATTTGTGAATTTCTTTACTGATAGGAAATCCGATTCGTCAAAATGGCGCCGTTGCCGGGGAATTGCAAACGTGTGCCTTATTATTGGTTATTGTAAATATTTTTCAAAAAAAAAATTTCAGATTTTTATTTTAAAATTTTTATCTTATCTTATCTTATTTTTCAAAATTCAAATCTTTTTCAAAAAAAAATATCTTTTCCAAAATCTTATCTTATCTTTTTCAAAATCTTATCTTATCCTTTTTCAAAAATCATATCTTTTTCAAAATCTTATCTTATCTTTTTTCAAAAATCATATCTTTTTCAAAATATTTTCTTTTTGTTAGTTGTTTCTATTTTCTCCTACTACTATGAACTCTCACCCCTTTGGCTATGAGTTTGGTTACAACTATGTTGCAGGAAGAGGAGATTACAATGAGCACATGCATCAAGGTTGGAACAATCAAAGATGGGAGGAGCCACAAGGATTTGATCAACCCTCATGGCAACAACCACCTCTAATGGACTATCAACAACCACCACCATATGCCTATGAACCCCCTCCTCAACATGACTTTGGACCACCATACTCACAATCCCCTTTCCACCATTGACCTCCATATGACCCTAATCCATATCCACCATACCAACCACCCTATGAACCATATATAGAACCACCCCAATTACTCCCAAGAACTACCACCTCAATATACACCATCTCCATATCCATTAATCCAAGAGCACTATGATCCTACTTATGATAGCTGAGCGCAACAAGAATCAAGGGATTATCTCAAGGAAACAAGGGAAAAATTTCATGCAACCCTTCGCCAACTGGATCAAGCGATAAATCGATTACCTTCCCGACGTTCAGACATTAAAGGAACCCCCATGGCTTCATGTGGAGAATCTACTGAAGAACGTGGCATGAAGGAGATGTTAGAAACTCCGGTGGACAGTGAGCAGCACGATTTTGTATTGGAACAATTGGAAGAAGCTACGTCTGCCATTGAAGAGGAAAAAGTGGTTGAAGACTTATGAGATGCGGAACCTCCATGGGAAACTCAAGTCACAGAGCCCCCTTCTAAGGAGTTTAAATTTGATGTTGAGGAGGGTGTACAACCTCCAAGGCATATCATGGTTGAAGACTTTGAAGGGGACGATCAAGAGATGGATTCAATCATTGATGAATTCTTATCTACATTTGAATCTTCTCCCATTGGACTTGAAATGGAGATTAAAGAAGAAGAAGCACAACCTCCCATGCCCTTGGTGAACAATGAAGAAGAAACTGAATCGGAAGAAAGCTACCAAGAGGAAGATGTTGAAATTGAAGAAGCTTGCAAAGAGGTGAAAGTTGTCAGAGAAGAGCACAATGGAGTGGAGCTTGCAAATTCATTAGAAACACCTCTCCCAAGGCCATTACGGTCCAACACAATGTTCAAGTGGGCAAAATCCCTATCCGTACCCTTTACTTTCCCACTTGAATATGGGCTACTGGAGATGAATGGTCAACTTAGAGCACTTCGTGGCATTGAGAGTAAGAGGAAGATGGTCAGTGGTAAGAATTGTCCTGCAAGGTTCATTACGGTTGGAAGCTTTAAGTTTAAACGCAAAGGTTGGTGTAGAGCTCAACTAAATGGGTCTAGGAAGTTGTTTGGCTGCTTCAGTGAGAATTCAGATTGTTTGCTACCCTGATGGAATCATAATGATCAACAAAAAGACGGGTGCAAAAGCAAGGTTTGGGACCCCGAAATTCATTCCAACAATCAACACTCGTGGGGCTTGTCACTTGTTTCCACTTGCTTGAAGGTGTTATACGCCTAATCTGGGACCCCAGAGGTTACTGGAAGTACAAACATTGGTGGGGATTCCTGGATCAGTACAAGCATAAGCCACTATAACCGGGAGCTCACCAAATGTCCAACTTAAGGACTCTAACTAAAAGTGCTAAGTGGGAGACAACCTACCGTGGTATGATCGTTCCATTTTCAATTTTATTTAGTTTTGTTTGTTTTTGAGTTTTATTTTATATCATTGAACCTGGAACTATTCATAACATCTGCATCGGCAACTGCATACTGCATTCTGCATTTCGCAGTAAAAAAAAGGGGGATTAAGGCATGCGATGCGCCAGCGTCACTGACGCACTCGCGTCATAGTGCCTTCGCAACAATGAAGAAAAGAAACAGAGAGTTATGCAGAAGTATGGCTGGAGGCGTGCCATAGGCACAAATTGGCCCACATGAATGCGTCACTGACGCGTCTGCGCAATTTGCAAAATCCAGCCCCCACATGTCCGCGTCACCCGCGCGCACGCGTGGCCTGCGAAATCGACGTAAAAATGTATTTAGACAGAAAGTTATGCTGGAATGGTGCTGGAAGCACCAACCAAACCACGCGACTGCGCGTCCCACGCGTCCGCGTCACATGAGCCCAGCGCAGTCCACGTGATCGCGTGACGCACGCGTCCGTGTCACCTGCGCCACACAGCTTATCCATCACAGCGTCAACTATCTTATATTTTCTTAATCTTTTTCTTTCCCCTTTCTTAATTCTTTCTTCTTCCTTCTTTTCTTTCTTCTATTATCTACATTCTTCTTCTTATTCATTCTTTCTCTTCTTCTCTCTTTACTCTTTCCTCCTTCCTTCCTTCCCTTCTTCTTCCTCTTCTTCCCCCTTGTTTTTTTTATATTTGTTGTTCTTACATTGGTGTTACAATCTTCTTACTCATCTGTTGCATATCTTCTGTATTATTTTAGGTGCTTCTTAACTTGTTTGCTATTCAGTTGACATGCCATGTACTTCTATTGTTTTCTCACTTACATGTTGTAGCTACCATGTAATTGAGACCCTCATTATTTGGAATTAACCCACCCAGACTTTATTTATTTTCTTATCTTTATTTCTGGGTTCATTTTTCTTCTTTTTCCTCTTCTTTCAGGCTGGCCACCGAGGAAGGAAAAAGGAAGAACTTCTATATGAGGAGACAGGCAAGTCAATCTCCACAATCTATAGAGAAAGGCATCAGTTGGAGCAGACCGTCAACTTGTATATCTTAACATGCACTGAGGACGGTGCAATCCTTAAGTGTGGGGAGCTCGATACCGATCTCCATGGGTTAGTTATTCTCTTCTCAACACCAATGTCTTATTTTCTTTATTAGTTCATTGTTGCATTGCATAATAGATTGCATGTGTAGTGGATTGTTTGCATTTAAATACTACTTGGTTGAAAAATAATAAGTTTCTTTTTAAAATCCTATTTTTGAATAATTTCACTAATTTAAATTAAAAAAATAAAAATTTTCATGTGTTAAATTTGTTTGAAGTTGTATTTGGAATACGGTTTTTTTAGCCAAAGAGCACACAACCTGTGAGATTTTGAGCTTATTTATATGCTTACATTATTTAACCATAAATTTTTATTCTTGTGTATTTTCTTCTCTATGATTGCAATCTTTACTTTGTTCCATTCTATATGTCCACTATTTAGTGTATTTACATGCTTGCATATGATTGAGGCCATTACTTATTTTTGCTCACTTATCCCAAATAAGCCTACACTTTTATGTCACCCTTGTTAGCCACTTTGAGCTTTTTAATCCCCTTCTGTTCTATAACCACATCACTAGCCTTAAGAAGAAAAACAAATTAATTATCCCAGATTGAATCTTTGGTTAGCTTAAGATAGAGATTGTGCATCAACTAAGTGTGGGGAAACTGTGGGAACATGGGTTAATAAGGGAATGTATCATGTTTCTAATTTATTTGAATATTGGGAATTTGGGAACCTACTCATAAAAAACCAAAATAGAAAAATAATGAAAAATCTATGTGCATTGATAAGTTATGATTATTTTTCTATTAAAAGAAAAAAAGAAAAAAATAGAAAAATCCAAAAATATTCAATAAATAATAAATAAATAAGGGGACAAAAATACCCCAATGTTAAGCTTTAATAGAAAGATAAATGCACATGTGATAAAGAAATATCAAAAATTTGGTACATGAGTATGTGATACAAAAGTGGGAATTATAGGTAGCTAGGTGTGATTTTTAGAATTACATAGAGTATGTGTGTGTGTTAGGGAAGAGCTTAGGTTAGTCAAAGATTCATATTATAACTCACTTTGCCATACCTATATGCTTACCTTTACCTCAGCCCCATTACAACCCTGAAAAGACCTCATGATGTTTGCATTGCTATGCTAAATATTTGTTGATTGGTTAGATGAAGAACAAGGTTGAGAAAGCATGACTAGGGAAGAGTAGAGTGATTGACCCTAGACACTTGAGAGTTAGAGTGATATACACTACCAGTAAGGGTTCAGTGCTTGATTCTATGTTCCCTGCTTTTATGAGCTATCTTCTCACAAGTTTACTTGTCTTTTATTATATGATCTGAATTAGTGAAATTTGAATTATTTTTGTCTTGGAGAACTTGTTTACTTTTAACCAAGTAGGTATAAATATTTTGCATATATTTGCATTCATATACATAGGTTGCATTGCATTGCATTGCATGAGTCTTACTTTCCCACATTCACTCTTTTAGCTTCTCTTGAGCTTAGCATGAGGACATGCTAATGTTTAAGTGTGGGGAGGTTAATAAACCACTATTTCATGGTTTATCTTGTGCTCAATTAAGTGGTTTTTATCAACTCTTTATCCACTTATTCATACTATTTGCATGTTTTACAATTCCTTCCCAGAATTTGTTCTATGATTGAAAACTTGCTTCCTAGAGTCTTTAATTTGTGTATTTTAATCATCTCTTATTACCATTCGATGCCTTGATATGTGTGTTAAGTGTTTTCAGAGATTACAGGGCAGGAATGGCTTAGAGAATGAAAAGGAAGCATGCAAAAGTGGAAGGAATATAAGAAACTAAAGGAACTGCAAAAGCTGTCTAGCCTGACCTCGTGGTACTAAATCAACAATAACGTGAGCTACAGAGGTCCAAATAACGAAATTTCAGTTGCGTTGGAAAGATAACAACTGGGGCTTCGTAACGATATATAATTTGCCATAGCTACTGATGAGCGGATATTTTCTACGCTTTTTGGGTGTAATTTCATGTAAATTTGAGTATGTTTTAGTTAATTTTTAGTAGATTTTTATTAGTTTTTAGGCAAAAATCATATTTCTAGACTTTACTATGAGTTTGTGTGTTTTTCTGTAATTTCAGGTATTTTCTAGCTGAAATTGAGGGAGCTGAGCAAAAATCTGATTTAGGCTGAAAAAGAACTGCTGATGCTGTTGGATTCTGACCTCCCTGCACTCGGAATAGATTTTTTGGAGCTAAAAGAGTCCAATTGGCATGCTCTCAATTTGGTTAGAAAGTAGACATCTAGGGCTTTCCAGAAATACATAATAGTTTATACTTTGTGCGAAGATAGACGACATAAACTGGCGTTTAACGCCAGTTTCATGTTGCAGTCTGGCGTTCAGCGCCAGAAACAGGTTGCAAGTTAGAGTTCAACGCCAGAAACAGGTTACAACCTGGCGTTCAACTCCAAAAACAGCCCAAGCACGTGAGAAGCTTAAGTCTCAGCCCTAGCACACACCAAGTGGGCCCCAAAAATGGTTTTCTGCACTATCCATCTTAGTTTACTCATTTTCTGTAAACCTAGGCTACTAGTTTAGTATTTAAACAACTTTTAGAGACTTATTTTATATCTCATGACATTTTTAGATCTGAATTATATACCTTGTGACGGCATGAGTCTCTAAACTCCATTGTTGGGGTGAGGAGCTCTGCAGCGTCTCGATGAATTAATGCAATTATTTCTGTTTTCCATTCAAATACGCTTGTTCCTATCTAAGATGTTCATTCGCACTTCACTATGAAGAAGGTGATGATCCGTGACACTCATCACCTTCCTCAATACATGAACGTGTTCCTGACAACCACCTCCGTTCTACATTAGATTGAATGAGTATCTCTTAGATTCCTTAATCAGAATCTTTGTGGTATAAGCTAGAATTCATTGGCAGCATCCTTGAGAATCCGGAAGGTCTAAACCTTGTCTGTGGTATTCTGAGTAGGATTCAAGGATTGGATGACTGTGATGAGCTTCAAACTTGCGATTGTTGGGCGTGAAAACAAGCACAAAAGAATCAATGGATTATATTCCAACATGATCGAGAACCAACAGATGATTAGCCGTGCTGTGACAGAGCATTTGGACCATTTTCACTGAGAGGATGGGAAGTAGCCATTGACAACGGTGACGCCCTACATATAGCTTGCCATGGAAGGAGCCTTGCATGTTTGAAAGTGAGGAAGCATTATGTTACAAGAATTCAGAAGACAAAGTATCTCCAAAACTCCAACATATTCTCCATTACTGCATAAGAAGTATTTATTTCATGCTCTTTTACTTTTTACAATTAAAACTAAAAATTATTATTGATATCATATTCTGACTAAGAGTTACAGGAAAACCATAGCTTGCTTTAAGCCAACAATCTCCATGGGATCGTCCCTTACTCACGTAAGGTATTACTTGGACGACCTAGTGCACTTGCTGGTCAGTTGTACGGAATTACATAGTGTGAAGTAATTTTCGTGCACCAAGTTTTTGGCGCTGTTGCCGGGAATTGTTTGAGTTTGAACAACTGACGATGATTCTTGTTACTTAGATTAGGAAAAAAATTTGTCTTTTTGGTTTAGAGTCACTAGGATTGCATCTGCTATTATTCCTTTCAAAAATTTTTCAAAAATATTATTTTTCTTTAATTGAATTTTCGTTTTCTTTATGAGTTTAGTGTCATGTTCTAAGATTGGTGTCAATTGCATGCTTTTATTTGTCTCTCACTTTTTCGAATTGCGTGTTCTTGTTTTTCCTTGATCTTCAAATTGTTCTTGTCAATTTTTCTTATTTGATCTTTGGTTTGTCTTGTTTTATGTGTTTTCATGTTTTTTTTGTGCTTTTTCAAAATATTAGTTTTCAAAAAATATTTTTTTATACAATATTAAAACACGTTACATTTATAGCTCAGTTGGCTAGAGCGTTGGCTTATGTTCTTGGCAATTGGGTATCTTCCTTTTAAAACTTTTTTTCAAAAATAATTTTTCTTTGATTAAATCTTGTGCCAAACTTTAAGTTTGGTGTTCTCTTGTTAATTTTCTCTAATTTTCGAAAATTTATATTTGGTTTTCTAAAATTTTAAGTTTGGTGTTCTTTCTTTTGTTCTTGTTGTTCTTGTGAGTCTTCAAAGTGTTCTTGAGTCTTCTTTGTGTTTTGATCTTAAAATTTTTAAATTTGGGGTTCCTTGGTGTTTTCCCTCCAAAATTTTCGAAAACAAGGAGTATTAGATCTAAAAATTTTACGTCTTGGGTCTTTTGTGTGTTTTTCTCTTTCATCATAAAATTCAAAATTCAAAAAAAAAAACTAAATATATATTTTTTTCTAACCATTTTTAAAGCAATTATTTCGAATTTTTTTTTCTAAAAAAATTTTAGATTTCATTTTTAAATTTTTAAATATAGCTTTTTCAAAAATATTCTAACCACTTTCTTTCTCCTCACTTTTTCGAAATTCTTCATAAAATATTTTCAAATTCTTTTTGTTTTTCTTTTTATTTTAGTTTTTATTTTATTTTATTTTATTATTTCGAAACCTCCTCTATAATAATAAAATAAATAAAATAAATTCACATCATCTCCCTTTCTCTATTATGGACTTAAGTGGAAATGAATAGTCCAGAAGGACTCTGGGGTCATATGCTAACCCCACTACTACTTCATATGGGAGTAGTATCTGTATACCCTCCATTGGAGTCAGTAGTTTTGAGTTGAATCCTCAGCTCATTATCATGGTGCAGCAAAATTGCCAGTATTCCGGTCTTCCACAGGAAGAACCTACATAGTTTCTGGCACATTTTTTACAAATTGCTGACACAGTACATGATAAAGAAGTAGATCAGGATGTCTACAGATTGTTACTGTTTCCATTTGCTGTAAAAGACCAAGCTAAGAGGTGGTTAAATAACCAACCTAAGGACAGCATAAAGACATGGAAACAGCTGTCAGAAAAATTCCTCAATCACTATTTTCCTCCAAAATGGATGACACAGCTAAGGCTGAGCATTCAAGGCTTTAAACAAGGAGATAATGAATCTCTTTATGATGCCTGGGAGAGATACAGAGAGATGCTAAGAAAATACCCCTCTGAAATGTTTTCAGAGTGGGTGCAGTTAGACATCTTCTATTATGGGCTTACAGAGAAAGCTCAGATTTCTCTACACCACTCAGCTGGTGGATCTATACACATGAGAAAGACAATTGAAGAAGCTCAAGAGCTTATTGATATAGTTGCCAGAAATCAGCATCTGTATCTAAGCAGTGAACCTTCCATCAACGAAGAGGATAAAACAGTAACTACTGAACTCAGTCTTGTAGATCAAGCTACTGAATTCAATCAGCAATTAGATTTTCTAAAAAAATAGTTAGCTGAATTCAAGGAAATATTGCAAGAAACAAGAATGGCTAATATGAATATGGAAGTGCAGTTGAAGCAAATAGAACAGCAGTTATCAAAACAAATAACAGAAGAATGCCAAGCAGTTCAATTAAGAAGTGGAAAAACATTAAATACTTCACTTCAAGGTAGTAGGAAGCCAAGAATTGAACAGATTGCTACCCAAAATCCCTTTGAGGACAGTCAGAGCCCAGAGAGGAATAATGCTGGCGCTCAACCTAATACCTGCATCTACTATCAAAAAGCTTGGGTTGACTGATGAAGTCAAACCAAATCGGATATGTCTCCAACTTGTTGATGGTTCCATTAAACACCCATCAGGCGTGATTGAAGACATGATTGTCAAGGTTGGGCCATTTGCCTTTCTCACTGACTTTGTGGTGCTGGAAATGGAGGAGCACAAGAGTGCAACTCTCATTCTAGGAAGACCTTTCCTAGCAACTGGCTGAACCCTTATTGACGTCCAAAAAGGGGAAGTAACCCTGAGAGTCAATGAGGATGAGTTTAAGTTGAATGTTGTCAAAGCTATGCAGCATCCAGACACCCCAAATGACTGCATGAGCATTGATATTATTGACTCTCTGGTAAAAGAGGTCAATATGACTGAGAGTCTCGAATCAAAGCTAGAAGATATCTTTAAAGATGCTCAGCCTGATCTGAAGGAACCAGAGAGAATAATAAAACCTCTGAAAATCCCTCAGGAAGAGGAAAAACCTCCCAAACCCGAGCTTAAACCATTACCACCATCCCTGAAATATGCATTTCTGGGAGAAGGTGATACCTTTCTTGTAATCATAAGCTCTACCTTAGAGCCACAAGAAGAGGAAGCACTAATTCAATTGCTAAGGACACACAAGACAGCTCTTGGGTGGTCCATCAGTGATCTTAAGGGCATTAGCCCAGCTAGATGCATGCACAAGATCCTATTGGAGGGTGACGCTAAGCCAGTAGTTCAACCACAAAGGCGGCTGAATCCAGCCATGAAGGAGGTGGTGCAGAAGGAGGTCACTAAATTACTAGAGGCTGGGATTATTTATCCTATTTCTGATAGCCCCTGGGTAAGCCCCATCCAAGTCGTCCCTAAGAAGGGTGGCATGACAGTGGTTCATAATGAAAAAAATAAACTAGTTCCTACAAGAACAGTTACAGGATGGCATATGTGTATTGATTACAGAAGGCTCAATACAGCTACCAGAAATGATCATTTTCCTTTTCCATTCATAGACCAGATGCTAGAAAGACTAGCAGGTCATGAATACTACTGCTTTCTGGATGGATATTCAGGTTATACTCAAAGCATTCACATGTCCATCTGGAGTATTTGCATACAGAAGAATGCCATTTGGTCTGTGCAATGCACCTGCAACCTTTCAAAGGTGCATGCTATCTATTTTCTCTGATATAGTGGAAAATTTTCTGGAAGTCTTCATGGATGACTTTTTCGTGTTTGGAGACTCATTCAGCTCCTGTCTTGACCATCTAGCACTTGTTCTAAATAGATGCCAAAAGACTAACCTGGTTTTAAACTGGGAGAAACGTCACTTTATGGTGACTGAAGGAAGTGTCCTTGGGCACAAAATTTTGAACAAGGGAATAAAGGTGGATCAAGCTAAGGTGGAGGTAATTGAAAAATTACCACCACCTGCCAATGTTAAGGCAATCAGAAGCTTTCTGGGGCATGCGGGATTCTATAGGAGGTTTATAAAAGATTTTTCAAAAATCGCCAAACCTCTGAGTAATCTGCTAGCTACTGACATGCCATTTATCTTTAATAAGGAGTGTCTGCAGGTATTTGAGACTCTGAAAGCTAAGCTGGTCACAGCACCGGTCATCTCTGCACCAGACTGGACATTATCATTTGAACTGATGTGTGATGCCAATGACCATGCCATTGGTGCAGTATTGGGACAAAGGTATGACAAGCTTCTGCACGTCATTTACTATGCCAGTCGTGTTTTAAATGACGCACAGAAAAACTACACAACCATAGAAAAAGAGTTACTTGCAGTAGTTTACGCCATTGACAAGTTCAGATCTTATTTAGTAGGGTCAAAAGTGATTGTGTACACTGACCATGCTGCTCTTAAATATCTACTCATAAAGCAGGATTCAAAACCCAGACTCATTAGATGGGTGTTGCTTCTGCAGGAGTTTGATATAGAAATAAGAGACAGAAAAAGGGATAGAAAACCAAGTAGCAGATCACCTGTCCCGAATAGAACCAATAGAAGGGGCGTCCCTCCCTCTTACTGAGATCTCTGAAAACTTTCTAGATGAGCACCTCTTTGCCATCCAAGAAGTGCCATGGTTCGCAGATATTGCAAACTATAAGGCAGTGAGATTCATACCCAAAGAGTGCAGTAGGTAGCAATCAAAGAAATTGATCATAGATGCAAAATACTATCTTTGGGATGAAGCATATCTCTTCAAGAGATGTGCAGACGGAGTAATCCGTAGATGTGTGCCTAAAGAAGAAGCACAGAAGATCCTCTAGCACTGCCACGGATCACAGTATGGAGGACATTTTGGAAGTGAGCGAACAGCCACAAGAGTCCTCCAATGTGGCTTCTACTGGCCTACTCTCTATAAAGACTCCTGAGTGTTTGTACTTAATTATGACAGTTGCCAAAGATCTGGCAATCTACCTCACAGTTATGCCATGCCTCAACAAGGGATCTTGGAGATTGAGTTGTTTGATGTATGGGGTATTAATTTCATGGGGCCTTTCCCACCATCATACTCAAACACCTATATTCTGGTGGCAGTGGATTATGTATCCAAATAGGTAGAAGCTATTGCAACACCCACTAATGATACTAAGACAGCGCTGAAATTCCTGCAGAAAGACATCTTCAGCAGATTTGGTATCCCTAGAGTACTAATCAGTGATGGAGGCACTCATTTCTGCAATAAACAGCTTTACTCTGCTTTGGTTCGATATGGAGTTAGCCATAGGGTAGCTACTCCATATCATCCACAGAAAAATGAGCAAGCTAAAGTCTCTAATAGAGAACTTAAAAGAATCCTGGAACGGGCTGTGATTAACCGTAGAAGGGATTGGGCAAGAAGCTTGGATGATGCTCTGTGGGCATACAGAACAGCATTCAAGACTCCTATTGGAACTTCTCCATACCAGCTTGTGTATGGAAAAGCCTGTCACTTGCCAGTGGAACTGGAACATAAGACCTATTGGGCAACCAGATTCCTAAACCTTGATGCCAAGTTAGCTGGAGAAAAACGATTGCTCCAGTTAAATGAGCTAGAGGAATTCAGACTCAATGCTTTCGAAAATGCAAAAATTTACAAAGAGAAAGCAAAAAGATGGCATGATAAGAAACTATCATCCAGAGTCTTTGAGCCAGGGCAGAAATTTCTGCTATTTAATTCTAAGCTCAGATTATTCCCCGGGAAATTGAAATCCCGGTGGAGAGGTCTATATGTGATTACAAGTGTGTCACCATATGGATACGTGGAGCTTCTGGATAATGATTCTAACAAAAAGTTCATTGTTAATGGACAGAGAGTCAAATATTATCTTGAAAGCAATTTTGAGCAAGAATGCTCAAAACTGAGACTTGATTAAAGCTCAGTAATAGTCCAGCTAAAGACAATAAAGAAGCGCTTGCTGGGAGGCAACCTAGCCATTAACAAGGTTTAATTGTTAATTAAATTGATTTTTATAGGTTTATGTTAATTATCTTCAAGGTAAAATAGCAATTGCTTGAGTTCACAGAGTTACAGAAGGATTCAGAGGATAAAACAGCAAAAAGGAAGCTCACTGGTGCGAAAAAGCCAGTAAGAGCTGTTTTGGGCGTTGAACGCCCAAAAGAAGCATCTATTGGGCGTTCACCGCCAGCAAAGATAGCCATTTGAGCATTAAACGCCAGAATGAAGCATCTTCTGGGCGTTGAACGCCAGAAAGAAGCACTTTCTAGGCGTTTGATGCCAGATTTACAACGTCCTGTGCGTTCAGAAAAACGCCCAGTGACAAAGGAGTTTCTGGCGTTCAACACCAGCTGGAAGCAACAGCTGGGCATTAAACGCCCAGAAGAAGCTGCAAATGGGTGTTAAACGCCCAAAACATGCAGCGTTTGGGTGTTTAACGCCAGGATTGTGGGGAGGAGGTAAATTAGTTTTCAATTCACATTTTTCCAAATTTTTATGTTTCAATTCATGATTTCTTGCATAAACATGTTACAAGCTCTCATCCTTCAATTCCAAAAATTTTAATCCTAATTTCTAAAATCCCTTTTTCAAAAGATATCAAATGTATCTTAATTCATAAACACAAATCCTTTTCAAATCCTCTCCAACTTCTTCTCTAATCTTTTTCAAAACTCAATTATCTTTTCAAATTAATCCCAAATCTTTTTTTTTTAAATTCAGATTTATCTTTTTCAAATATCTTCTATATCTTTCCAATTTTTAATTATATCTTTTTTCCTATCATATTTATCTTTTACAAATCATATCTTCTATCTTATCTTTCTTAAAAATTTTCGAAAACCCACCCCCTCCCTTTAAATCCACATTCGGCCTCTCTCCTCTCCTCAACAATTCGAAAACTAGCTCTCCTTCTATCCCTCTCCTTTCTTTTCTTTTGCTTGAGGACAAGCAAACCTATAAGTTTGGTGTGTTTATCCGTGATCACTAAACCATACCCACTAAGATCATGGCTCCTAAAGGAAAACAACCCACTCCAAGAGGCAAGAAAGTGAGTATTCCAAAACCACTTTGGAATCAAGGGAAGTTCTTAACCAAAGAACATTCAGACATTACTACAAAATAATAGCTCTAAGGTCAGTGATCCTGGAAGTTAAATTCGATCTGAAAGAAGAGGAATATCCAGAGATCCAAGAGCAAATTCGAAATAGGAGTTGGGAAATCCTAGCTAATCCTGAAACAAAGGTGGGAAGAAACATCGTTCAGGAATTCTACGCTAATCTGTGGCAAACAGACAGGCAGAGAATATCTGGAACTGCCCTCTATGACTATCAGACCTTGGTCAGAGGAAAGATTGTTCACATCCACCCTGGCAAAATCAGGGAGATCTTTAAGCTACCTCAGCTGAAAGATGACCCAGACTCCTTTAATAGGAGAATGATGAGAACAAATAAGGGCCTGGACAAGATTCTAGAGGACATATGCATCCCTGGAACCAGGCGGACCACAAGCACCAAGGCATCCCAAATCAACTCAAGAGAGAAGATCTCAAACCAGTCGTCAGAGGCTGGCTGGACTTCATTGGGCGTTCTATACTGCCCACTAGCAACCGCTCAGAAGTCACCATTAAAAGAGTAGTGATGATCCACTACATTATGTTAGGAAGAGAAGTGGAAGTTCATCAGCTAATTTCATGTGAACTTTACATAATTGCAAACAAGAACTCCAAAGATGCCAAATTGGCTTATCCTAGCTTAATATCTATGCTATGTAAAGATGCTGGAGTGAAGATGGGAATAACTGAGTATATCTCAGTTGAGCGACTAATCACCAAAATATCAATGGAAAAACAACAAGTGCAGGATGACCCCATCAAGAGGAGAGCACAGGAATTCCTCCCGGAAATCCCTCAAATTGAATACTGGGAGCATCTTGAAGCATATGTTACCAAGTTGCAAGAAGCTTTGGACCAAATAAAGGAAGAACAGAATAATCAAAATAGCATGCGTTGCAAATTGCTTGGGGAACAAGAAGAGCAAAGGCGTGACTTGAAGGAACTGAAATGCCAGAAATTATCTCTTGAAGGACCAAGCACCCCACAAACTAGAGGAATATCCACTTCCCAAAATAAAGGTTGTTGAGTCCTAATCTTAGTTTTACTTCTGTGATAGCTGTTCTTATAGGAATTTACCTTAGAAGTTATATAGGAGTAGTAGTAATTAGTATATCTATTTTGATTTTATTTCCAATTAAGCTATAAGTTATTTTTCTCATCATCATCAAACATGAATAAAATAGTAGATTTTTAGAATAAAGAGGCAATATTTTTTTTACGAGTTCTTAATAAGGAAAATTCTAATTATTTATATGTGGTGGCAATACTTTTTGTCTTCTGAATGAATGCTTGAATAGTTCATATTCTTAAAATTGAATTTTATGAATGTTAAAATTGTTGGCTCCTGCAAGAATGATGAACAAGAGAAATATTACCGCTGATCTGAAAAATCATAAAATTGATTCTGGAAGCAAGGAAAAGCAGTGAAAAAAAAAGAAAGAAAAAGCAAAAGAGGTAGAAAAAGCCAATAGCCCTTAAAAACCAAAAGGCAAGGGCGAAAAAGGATCCAATGCTTTAAGCATCAATGGATAGGAGGGCCTAAGGAAATAAATCCAGGCCTAAACGGCTAAATCAAGCTGTCCCTAACCATGTGCTTGTGGCATGCAGGTCCAAGTGAAAAGCTTGAGACTGAGTGGTTAAAGTTGTGATCCAAAGCAAAAGAGTGTGCTTAAGAACTCTGGACACCTCTAAATGGGGACTTTAGCAAAGCTAAGTCACAATCTGAAAAGGTTCACCCAGTTATGTGTCTGTGGCATTTATGTATCCGGTGGTAATACTGGAAAACAAAGTGCTTAGGGCCACGGCCAAGACTCATAAAGTAGCTGTGTTCAAGAATCAACATACTAAACTAGGAGAATCAATAATACTATCTGAATTCCAAGTTCCTATGGATGCCAATCATTCTGAATTTCAAAGGATAAAGTGAGATGCCAAAACTGTTCAGAAACAAAAAGCTACTAGCCCCGCTCATCTAATTAGAATCTGAGCTTCACTTAAAACTCTGAGATATTATTGCTTCTTAGTTTCCTTTTATCCTATTTTATTCATCTAGTTGCTTGGGGACAAGCAACAGTTTAAGTTTGGTGTTGTGATGAGCGGATATTTTATACGCTTTTTAGGGGTAATTTCATGTAGATTTGAGTATGTTTTAGTTAATTTTTATTAGATTTTTATTAGTTTTTAGGCAAAAATCATATTTCTAGACTTTACTATGAGTTTGTGTGTTTTTCTGTAATTTCAGGTATTTTCTGGCTGAAATTGAGGGAGCTGAGCAAAAATCTGATTTAGGCTGAAAAAGGACTGCTGATGCTATTGGATTCTGACCTCCCTGCACTCGGAATGGATTTTTGGGAGCTACAGAAGTCCAATTGGCGCGCTCTTAATTGGGTTGGAAAGTAGACATCCAGGGCTTTCCAGCAATATTTAATAGTCCATACTTTGCGTGAAGATAGATGACGTAAACTGGCGTTTAACACCAGTTCCATGTTGCAGTCTGGCGTTCAGCGCCAAAAACAGGTTGCAAGTTAGAGTTCAACGCCAGAAATAGGTTACAACCTGGTGTTCAACTCCAAAAACAGCCCAGGCACGTGAGAAGCTTAAGTCTCAGCCCCAGCACACACCAAGTGGGCCCCAGAAATGGCTTTCTGCACTATCCATCTTAGTTTACTCATTTTCTGTAAACCTAGGCTACTAGTTTAGTATTTAAACAACTTTTAGAGACTTATTTTGTATCTCATGACATTTTTAGATCAGAATTATATACCTTGTGACGGCATGAGTCTCTAAACTCCATTGTTGGGGTGAGGAGCTCTGCAGCGTCTCGATGAATTAATGCAATTATTTCTGTTTTCCATTCAAATACGCTTGTTCCTATCTAAGATGTTCATTCGCGCTTCACTATGAAGAAGGTGATGATCCGTGACACTCATCACCTTCCTCAATCCATGAACGTGTTCCTGACAACCACCTCCATTCTACATTAGATTGAATGAGTATCTCTTAGATTCCTTAATCAGAATCTTCGTGGTATAAGCTAGAATTCATTGGCAGCATCCTTAAGAATCCGGAAGGTCTAAACCTTGTCTGTGGTATTCTGAGTAGGATTCAAGGATTGGATGACTATGACGAGCTTCACACTCGCGATTGTTGGGTGGGATGACAAACGCAAAAGAATCAATGGATTCTATTCCGACATGATCGAGAACCAACAGATGATTAGTCGTGCTGTGATAGAGCATTTGGACCATTTTTACTGAGAGGATGGGAAGTAGCCATTGACAACGGTGATGCCCTACATATATCTTGCAATGGAAGGAGGCTTGCATGTTTGAAAGTGAGGAAGCATTATGTTATAGGAATTCAGAAGACAAAGCATCTCCAAAACTCCAACATATTCTCCATTACTTCATAAGAAGTATTTATTTCATGCTCTTTTACTTTTAACAATTAAAACTAAAAATTATTATTGATATTATATCCTGACTAAGAGTTACAGGATAACCATATCTTGCTTCAAGCCAACAATATCTGTGGGATCGACCCTTACTCACGTAAGGTATTACTTGGACGACCCAGTGCACTTGCTGGTCACTTGTGCGGAATTACATAGTGTGAAGTAATTTTCGTGCACCAGCTACCCCGAAGTTAGGCGACACGGACACGTGGATGACGCGCACGCGTCACATCTGCGAATTTCAATCCACGCAAATGCGTGGACGGCCTCCGCGTCACTTTGCCGTGACCTGTACGAACCAGATTTCGCAATCAGCGATTTCTGGGCTGTTTTTGACCCAGTTTTTGACCCATAAAACACAAATTAGAGGCTATAAAGTGAGAGAATCCATCCATTCATGCAAGACTTCATACAACATACATTCATACATAGTTTTAGGATTTAGATGTAGTTTTTAGAGAGAGAGGTTCTCTCCTCTTTCTTAGGATTTAGGATTAGGATTCCTCTTAAAGGAATTAGGATTTATTCTTCTCAATTTTCAGGTTCAATGTTCCTTTTATTTATTTTCTCAATTTAACTTATAAACTTTTCCCATGTTGGATGTGATTTCTTTTATTAATAATTGAGGTATTTCAGACATATGATTTTTATTTAGTTTCTTATATTCTTGGCTTTAGTCGATTAATTGGTGACTCTTGAGTTATCAAACTCATCGTGATTGATAATTATTATCTTTGCTGATTGGTTTAGATTCCTATAACTCTAGTCTTTCCTTAGGAGTTGACTAGGACTTTAGGTGTTAAATTGATTTATCCACTTGACTTACCTTCATAGTTAGAGGTTAACTGAGTGGGAAAAAATATAATTCTCATCACCATTGATAAGGATAACTAGGATAGGACTTCCAGTTTTCATACCTTGCCAAGAGTTTTATTAGTTATTAATTTATTAATTCATGCAATTTATTTCTCTTGTTCAAACCTTGTTTTCCATAACCAATAATAAATCATACTTCCCTGCAATTCCTTGAGAAGACGACCCGAGGTTTGAATACTTCGGTTTATAAATTTTATTGAGTTTGTGACTTGTGACAACCAAACGTTTGTACGAAAGGATTTTCTGTTGGTTTAGAAGCTATACTTACAACAGGATTAGATTTGTGAATTTCTTTACCGATAGGAAATCCAATTCATCATCCACTTCTATTCCTCTGTTCGAAATCTTGTGCCCAAGGATGATCCCTTCAGTCACCATAAAGTGACATTTTTCCCAGTTCAAAACCTGGTTAGTCTCTTGGCACCTTTTTTGAACAAGTGTCAGGTGATCAAGACAGGAGCTGAATGAGTCTCCATATACTGAGAAGTCATCCATGAAGACTTCCAAAAATTTCTCCACCATATCAGAGAAAATAGAGAGCATGCATCTTTGAAAGGTTGCAGGTGCATTACACAGCCCAAATGGCATCCTTCTGTAGGCAAATACTCCAGATGGGCATGTGAATGCTGTTTTCTCTTGATCCTGGGGGTCTACTGCAATTTGGTTGTAGCCTGAATAGCCATCCAAAAAGCAGTAATAATCATGACCTGCTAGTCTTTCTAGCATCTGGTCTATAAATGGTAAAGAAAAATGATCCTTTCTGGTGGCTGTTCTTGTGGGAACCAGTTCATTTTTCTCATTATGAACTACTGTCATGCCTCCCTTATTGGGGACGACTTGGACAGGGCTCACCCAGGGGCTATCAGAAATTGGATAAATAATCCTAGCCTCTAGTAATTTAGTGACCTCTTTCTACACCACTTCCTTCATGGCTGGATTCAGCCACCTTTGTGGTTGAACCACTGGCTTAGCATTATCCTCCAAGAGAATCTTGTGGATGCATCTGGCTAGGCTAATGCCCTTAAGATCACTTATGGACCACCCAAGAGCTGTCTTGTGTGTCCTTAGCACTTGAATCAGCGCTTCTTCTTCCTGTGGCTTTAAGGTAGAGCTTATGATCACAGGAAAAGTGTTGTCTTCTCCCAGAAATGTATATTTTAGGGATGGTGGCAGTGGTTTAAGCTCTGGTTTGGGGGACTTTTCCTCTAATGAGGAGTTTTCAGAGGTTCTTCTAATTCCCCTGGCCCCTCCAGATCAGGCTGAACATCTTTAAATATGACCTCTAGCTGTGATTCGAGACTCTCAGTCATATTGACTTCTTCTACCAGAGAGTCAATAAGATCCACTATCATGCAGTCTTTTGGTGTGTCTGGATATTGCATAACTTTGACAGCATTCAACTTAAACTCATCCTCATTGACTCTCAGGGTCACTTCCCCCTTTTGGACAAAAATGAGGGTGCGTCCAATTGCTAGGAAAGGTCTTCCTAGAGTGAGAGTTGCACTCTTGTGCTCCTCTATTTCCAGCACTACAAAGTCAGTGGAAAAGGCAAATGGCCCAACCTTGACAATCATGTCCTCAATTATGCCTGATGAGTATTTAATAGAGCCATCAGCAAATTAAAGACAGATCCGGGTTGGTTTGATCTCTTCGGTCAAACCAAGCTTTCCGATAATGGATACAGAAATTAGGTTGATACTTGCCCCAAGATCACATAGAGCTGTCTTGGTGCAAATTCCTTCTAATGTGCATGGTATCATAAAGCTTCCGGGATCCTTAAGCTTCTCTGGTAAGCTTTTTGGAATGACTGCACTGCATTCCTCAGTGAGAAAAACTTTTTCAGTTTCTCTCCGATTCTTCTTATGGCTTAAGATTTCTTTCATGAACTTAGCAAAAGAGGGTATTTGCTCAAGTGCTTCTGCAAATGGAATCTTTATTTCAAGAGTCCTGAGATAATCTGCAAAGCGGGCGAATAGCTTATCCTGTTCCGCTTGGCAGAGTTTCTGAGGATAAGGTATTTTGGCTTTATATTCTTCAACCTTGGTTGCTGCAGGTTTATTTCCTACAGAAACAGGCTGAGACGCCTTCTTGAGGGAGTTATTATCAGCACTTGCGGGTGTCTGATCCCTTACTGGCGTTTGAACGCCAGGATTGGGTGCTGGATTGGC
Organism: Arachis stenosperma; assembly: GCF_014773155.1. Classification (NCBI taxonomy): domain Eukaryota; kingdom Viridiplantae; phylum Streptophyta; class Magnoliopsida; order Fabales; family Fabaceae; genus Arachis; species Arachis stenosperma. The sequence goes on from NC_080377.1 coordinate 85,285,454, forward strand.
GTTTAACGCCAGATTCCTAACCTGTTCTGGCATTTGAACGCCAGAATTGATCATGGAATTGGTGTTTGATGCCAACTTTTCACCCTTTTCTGGCATTTGAACGCCAGAACTGGGCGTCCACTGGGCGTTTAACGCCAGTTTGTCACCCTTTTCTGGCGTTTGGACGCCAGATCATTCCTGTCTAGGCTCTTACTATCCTCAGAGGAATTTTGGGTAGTATTTTGTTCATCCTCTATTAGCTGTTCTTTCCTCGATTTTCTGCTACTTTGAGTTGATGTATTTAATGTTTTTTCACTCCTTAATTGAATAGCTTGACATTCTTCTGTTATTTGTTTAGATAACTGTCGTCTTGTCTGGTCAAGTTGTACTTCCATATTCTTATTAGCATCTTGAGTATCTTGTAATATTTCTTTAAATTCTGCTAACTATTTTGTCAGAGTAAGTAATTGCTGGTTGAGTTCAGCAACTTTTTTTGGAGGACTAAGGTCAATAGATATTGCTTTAGCCTCTTTCTTCATAGAGGACTCACTGCTCAAGTACAAATGCTGATTTCTAGCAACAGTATCTATAAGATCTTGAGCCTCTTCAATTGTCTTTCTTATATGTATAGATCCACCAGCTGAGTGGTCTAGAGATATCTGAGCTTTTTCTGTAAGCCCATAGTAGAAGATGTCTAACTGCACCCATTTTGAAAATATTTCAGAGGGGTATTTCCTCAGCATCTCACTATACCTCTCCCAGGCGTTGTAAAGGGATTCATTATCCTCTTGCTTAAAGCCTTGAAAGTCCAGCCTTAGCTGTGTCATCCTCTTGGGAGGGAAATACTGATTCAGAAATTTTTTTGACAGCTGTTTCTATGTCCTTATGCTGGCCTTAGGTTGGTTATTTAACCACCTCTTAGTTTGGTCTTTTACAGCAAATGGAAATAGTAATAATCTGTATATATCCTGGTCTACTTTTTTATCATGTACTGTGTCAGCAATCTGTAAGAACTGTGCCAGAAACTCAGTAGGTTCTTCCTTTGGAAGACCGAAATACTGACAATTTTGCTGCACCATGATAATGAGCTGAGGATTCAACTCAAAACTACTGACTCCGATGGAGGGTATACAGATACTACTCCCATATGAAGTAGTAGCGGGGTTAGCATACGACCCCAGAGTCCTTCTGGACTGTTCATTTTCACTTAGTTCCATGATGGAGAAAGGGAGATAATGTGGATTTATTTTATTTATTTTATTATATTTATATATATATATAATATATATATATATATATATATATATATATTCGAAATAATAATAATAATAAAAATCTAGAAACTAAAAAAATAAAGTAAAAAAAAAAAGATTTGAAAAATTTTTTATGAGGATTTTCGAAAAAAATGAAGAAAGAGAAAGTGGTTAGGAAGTTTTGAAAAAAAAAGATATGATTGAAAAGATATGATTGAAAAACAATTTAAAAAGATTTGATTTTTAAAATTGATGACTAATTTAATGCAAAATTTTCGAAAATTTGAGGAAAACACCAAGGAACATCAAACTTAAAAATTTTAAGATCAAAACACAAGAATGACTCAAGAACATAAAAAAAAAACACCAGACTTAAAATTTTTAGAAAACCAAAAATAAATTTTCAGAATTTAAATAAAAACTAACAAGAAAACACCAAACTTAAAACATGCAACTAGACTCAAACAGAAAAATCTAAAAGAAAAATAATAATTTTTTTGAAAAATTTTGAAAAGAAAATAAAAGACTCTGACCTAAAAGACAAAATTTTCCTAATCTAAGCAACAAGATAGACTATCAGTTGTCCAAACTCGAACAATCCCTGGCAACGGTGCCAAAAACTTGGTGCACGAAATTGCAATCACACTTGCAATTCCACACAACTAACCAGCAAGTGCACTTGGTCGTCCAAATAATACCTTACGTGAGTAATGGTCGATCCCACGTAGATTGTCGGCTTGAAGCAAGCTAGGGTTACCTTGTAACTCTTAGTCAGGAAATTGATAATAAAAAGGGTTTTTGTTTGCAATGTAATAAAAGAGCATGAAATAAAAGGTACTTGTGATTCAATAATGGAGAACAGGTTGGAGTTTTGGAGATGCTCTGTCATCTGAATCTCTGCTTTCCTACTGTCTTCTTTTTCACGCAAGCAAGGCTCCTTCCATGGCAAGCTATATGTAGGGTGTCACCGTTGTCAATGGCTACTTCCCATCCTCTCAGTGAAAATGGTCCATGTGCGCTGTCACCGCACAGCTAATCATCTGTCGGTTCACGATCGTGTTGGAATAGAATCCAGTGATCCTTTTGCGTCTGTCACTACACCCAACACTCATGAGTTTTAAGTTCGTCACAATCATCCCTTCTCAGATCTTAGGAATGGCCGTCAAGAATCCTAGCTTATACCACGAAGACTCTGGATGCACAAGTTCGAACACTCTATTGTCAGGAGAGGTACTCAAATTCGTGAACCAGGAACCCAAGAGATATACATTCAATCTAAAATAGAACGGAGGTGGTTGTCAGACACACGTTCATAAATTGAGAATGGTGATGGGTGTCACAGATCATCACATTCATCATGTTTAAGTGCGAATGAATATCTTAGAACGGAAACAAGCGTAATTGAATAGAAAACATTGGTAATTGCATTAATCCATTGAGACAAAGCAGAGCTCCTCACCCCCAACAATGCAGTTTAGAGACTCATGCCATAGAGATACAATGTAAAACGTGAAAATGTCATGAGGTACAAAATAAGTCTCTAAAGGTAGTTTTTATACTCAACTAGTGCAGAAAATGAGTAAACTAAGATAGATAGTGCAGAAATCCACTTCTGAGTCCCACTTGGTGTGTGCTTGGGCTGAGCATTGGAGCTTTCACGTGCATAGGCTATTCCTGGAGTTAAACGCCAGCTTTGGTGCTAGTTTGGGCGTTTAACTCCAACTTTTATTCTTGTTTTGGCGTTTTGACGCCAGAAAAGGGCAGAGAGCTGGCGTTTTGATGCCAATTTACGTCATCAAAACTTGCTCAAAGTATGATTTTTGCATGAAAACTAATAAAAATATACTAAAAAGTGGCTAAATCCTACTAAAAACTATATGAAAATACCCCCAAAAAGCGTATAAAATATCCGCTCATCAATAACTTTGCACTAAGAGAGAGGGTTGGAACTCTAGGTGTTGCACAACTGTCTCCCTTTTATCAGAGAAAGAGTTAGGTTAGGCATCTTGAACAAGATGTGATCCTCCCATAATTGTAGAATCAGCTCTCCTTTGGCTACATCAATGATGGCATTGGCAATGGCAAGGAAGGGTCTTCCAAGGATGATGGATTCATCCTTTTTCTCCCCAGTATTTAAAATTATGAAATCTGCAGGGATGTAAAGGTTCTTAACTTTTACTAAGACGTCCTCTATACGACCATAAGCCTTTTTCATTGACCTGTCTGCCATCTCTAGTGAGATTTTTGCACCTTGTACCTCAAAGATTTCCAACTTCTCTATTATAGAGAGTGGCATAAAGTTTATTAGCTTGGAGGTTCTTCCTCCAAAGGCTGAATGCCAAACAACTTGGCATTCAGCTTCATCAGAATTCCTCGGTACCGAGCAACTTGCACTTCCCTAATTTCCTCTTCCTCATTAGAGGAGGAGTATTCTGCAGATTCTATAATCCTCAACCAAGCATTCAAGGGAACTTCAATGGGATCCTCATGAACCTTGGATTTTATCAGTTCTTCAATAGGGAAGTTCTCAGTGGTCTTAGGGTTGCCAACTATCCCTATTGTGGCATTCAATGCCAGGACTTGTGTTTCTTTGGGCGTTGAATGCCCAGCCTGAATACCTTTACTAGCATTCAACGCCAGCTTTTGTATTACCTTGGGCATTGAACACCCAGTAAGGTGCTCCTTACTGGCGTTGAATGCCAGTGATGGTGGCTTGTTGGACGTTGAACGCCTAGTAAGGTCTTCCTTACTGGTGTTCAACGCCAGTGATGGTGTCTCCTTGGACATTGAACGCCCAGTAAGGTCTTCCTTACTGGTGTTCAATGCCAGTAATGGTGCTTTTGTGGGCACTGAACGCCTAGTAAGGACTTTCTTTCTGGTGTTCAACTCCATTGCATCCTTTTCAGATTCGGCCTAAGTCTCTATAGTGATGGCCTTGCAATCTTCTCTTGGGTTCACTTCAATGTTACTAGGAAGAGTGCTAGGAGGGGTCTCAGGGATTCTCTTGCTTAGTTGACCAATTTGTACCTCCAGATTTCTGATGGAGAACCTAGTTTCTGTTATGAAACTGTGAGTGGTCTTAGAGAGTTCAGAGACTATGGTTGCTAAGTCAAAAAGACTCTGCTTAGAAGTCTACATCTGTTACTGAGAAAATGTGAATGGTGGTCTGTTGTTGAACCTATTCTGGGTTCTTCCATATTAATTATTGTTGAAGCCTTGTTGAGGCTTATGTTGATCCTTCCATGAAAGGTTAGGATGATTTCTCCATGAGGAGCTGTAGGTTTTTCCATAGGGTTCTTCCATGCATATCACCTCTTCCATCATGGGTTGATCTAGATCATAGGCATCTCTACTATAGGAGATGTCATGAGTGCTGCTAGTTGCAGCTTGCACTCGAGTCTAGTGCTAAGAGATTATATTGAGCTGTTGGGTCAAGATCTTGTTCTGAGCCAATATGACATTTAGAGTGTCAACTTCCAAGACTTTTTTATTCTGAGCTACCCCATTGTTCACATGATTCCTCTCAGAAGTGTATATGAATTAGTTTTTTGCAACCATTTCAATGAGTTCCTATGCCTCTTCAGGCGTTTTCTTCAAGTGGAGTGATCCACCAGCAGAATGATCCAAGGACATCTTGGATATCTCAGATAGACCATCATAGAAGATTCCTAAGATAGACCATTCTGAGAGCATGCCAGGAGGATACCTCCTGATCAGTTGCTTGTATCTTTCCCAAGCTTCATAGAGGGATTCACCTTCTTTTTGTCTGAATGTTTGAACTTCCACCCTAAGCTTGCTCATCTTTTGAGGTGGAAAGAACTTGGCAAAAAAAGCATCGACCAACTTTTTCCAAGAGTCTAGGCTTTCCTTTGGTTAAGACTCCAACCATATCCTAGCTCTGTGTCTAACAGCAAAAGGGAAAAGCATAAGTCTTTAGTCCTCAGGATCCACTCTATTGGTCATAACAGTATCACAGATTTACAAGAATTCAGATAGGAACTGATGTGGATCTTCTAATGGAAGTCCATAGAACTTGCAATTCTGTTGCATTATAGAAACTAACTGAGGCTTTAGCTCAAATTTATTAGTTCTAATGGCAGATATCGAGATACTTCTTCCATAGAAGTCAGAAGTGGGTGTAGTGAAGTCATCAAGAACCTTCCTTGCATCTCCTCCATTGTTCTGCTCGGCTGCCATGTTTGTATTTTATGTTTCTTGTTCAAAAAGTTCTGTGAGATCTCTTCTGGAGTGTTGTGCTCTAACTTGTTGTAAACGCCTCCTTAGGGTCCTCTCAGGTTCAGGATCAAAGAGAGATTCTTTATCTCTATTCCTGCTCATAAACAAGAAAAAGAAAACAAGAAGAAGAGTGGGAGCTCTATGCCAAAGAATAGAGGACTCCCTGTGAGATGTGAAGAAGAATGAAGAATGAAGATAGAAAGAAGAGAAGAGGAATTCGAAAATTAGAAGTAAGAAAGGAAACTAGAATTAAAATAATTTTGTTTTATTTTATTTATTAATTAAATTTGAAAATAAAAGCTAATTAACTAAAAAGATATAAAAATTGAATGATGAATTTTAAAAAACAAGAGAGAATAATTAGTTAGGAAGTTTTGAAAAAGATAGAAAGAGAAAACAAGTAACTAATTAAGATAAGATAGAAGATTCGAAAAAGATTTAATTTTCAAATTTAAAATTAGAAAAGGTAAGATAGAAATTGAAAAGATTTGATTTTGAATTTTTGAAATTGAAACAAGATAAGATAAAGATTTGAAAAAAGATAAGATTCGAAATTTGAAACTAAGATAAGATATGGTAATAATTTGAAATTAAAATTTGAAATTTTTTTTGAAATTTTCGAAAATATTTTGAATAAAGATAGAAAAGATTTTTTTTATTTTTTGAATCAATTAAGAAAGAGAAAAACAACCAAAAGATACCAAACTTAAAATTTTTAGATCAAAGGACGCTAAATTTTGAAAATTAAAGAAACAAACACCAAAAGACACCAAACTTAAAAATTTTAAGATCAAAACAAAAAAGAAACAAGAACAACTTGGATACTAAGAAAGAACACTAAGAACAATTCGAAAATTCAAAGGAAACAAATAACACATAAAGGACACCAAACTTAAAAATTGACACTAGACTCAAACAAAAGACTATTTTTGAAAATTTTTTGAAAGGAAAGCAAGAAAATTTGAAACTTTAACAAGAACAAGAACAAAAGACTCAAACAAAGATAAATATCAATAAAGAAAAGCAAAGATTTTTGAAAATTTTTTTGAAAAGAAAACAAAAGACTCAAAACAAAAGTAAAAAGTACCTAATCTAAGCAACAAGATAATCTGGTTGTTTGTCAAATCCGAACAATCCCCAGCAACAGTGCCAGAAACTTGGTGCATGAAACTGGCTCCATAGAATTCGCACAGATAGACCAGCAAGTACACCAGGTCGTCCAAGTAATACCTCAGGTGAGTGAGGGTCGTGATAAACCCCATTTTAGGGTTTATCTTGTATAGATTTTGAGGGTTTTATCAATGATATTTCACACGTATTCATATAAAAATGCATGATTTTGTGTTCCTCTCCCAATTTTGCCCCATGAATGAAAATATGCTTCTTTTGCATTGAATTAGATATATTTTAATCTTCCTCTATTACCATTCGATGATGTGATCCGTGTGTTAAGTGATTTCAGAGTTTATAGGGCTAGGATGGCTTGGATGAGAGGATGGAAGCATGCATAAAGGGAAGGAGCATAAAAATTGGAGCTTTGGAATTTTGAGCAAGGACACGCACGCACACCTGGCGCGTACGCGTGGATGCGCGCCGTTGTGACCAGCGCGAGGGAGCCAAAGCCAGGAGCCGACGTATTCAGCGGCTGAGCCAGAACCTCAAGAGATGCGCCCGCGCACTTTGCACCTGCACGCGGATCGCAAAATCCCCAGGGGCACGTACGCGTGCTGTGTGTGTACGCGTGCTGTGCGCGTACGCGCTGATGGCCGCACGTGATTTTTAAAGAGAAAATGTGACCAGCGATTTCAGGCAATTACTAACCCTGTTTTGGGGCAGAGTTCTGGCGGGAAAAGCATAAGAAGACCAAAGATTGAAGGGCTTGGGATCCATTCACTCATTAGACATATTTTCTAGATATTTCCATTAGTTAGTTACATTTTTGTAGAGAGAGAAGCTCCAACTTCTCTCTAGGATTTCAGTCTCCATTGTAATTCTCCTTTGATTTCTTGGTGAGATCGATTGCTAATTCACTCTTGCTTTGTTACAAGTTGTAGATCTACTCTTCTCCTATTCTCAATTTGGGTTCTTTTGATTCATTCACTCTAGATCTATGAATGCTTTATTACTTTGATTTGGATCCATGAATTGAGGTATTTTCATGTTCATTAATTGTACTTGTTTGATTGTTGATGATTACTTGAGATAGATAGGTTGAATTCAATTCCTTTCTCTCAATTTCATAATGTCTCCTATGAATGCTCACCAAATGTTTGATGAAATGATAACCCTAGCTATAGAGTAGAATTCTCTTACTTGGCTTAGGGGTTGAGTTATTGGAGACACTTGAGTAGTGGATATCAATTGTTGATTGGGAATTGAGAATTGCTAATTCACTTGGAGGGCACTAAAGCTAGACTTCCCAAGGGTTAGACTAGGACTTGTGACTCAAGTAAGTTACTTTCACTTGACTTTCCTCTATAATTAAGAGTTAACTAAGTGAAGCAATAGTCAATTGTTATCACAATTGAAGGAAGCTATAATGATAGAACTTCCAATGCTCACCCTTGGCCAAGGCTTTTACCATTGATTGATTGTTGTTTACCTTCGTTAGCTTGAATTCTCACACCAACTTCTAAATCACAAAAGACTTCCTAATCAATAATGTGCATTCTAAGGAAATTCTTAGGGAGGACGACTCGTGACTATTACTCTCGATTATAGACTGTAGAATTGTTTGATGCGGAATTTGCATGTCAGTTAGACTATACTCACGATTGGATTTATTACCATTTCTATACCGACATAAAAATAATGTTCATCAGGTCGATCCCACGAAAATTGTTGGTTTGAGCAAGCAGTAAACACCTTCCAAATCTTACTTAGGCGGATAGAAATTATAGTTTGTCACGAAAAACATATAAAATCGATAAATAGAACGTTATTAGATAGATAAGAAATCAATGATGATAGAATGGTTGAGGCTTCAGAGATGCTTTGTCTTTCTGGATTAACTTTTCTTACTGTCTTCTTAGATAACCTTCTGATTCCTTCAATGGCAGCCGCAAGTAATTAACTTATATCCTCTCATCAAGTTATCCTCCTCCACTACAACATTCCACCACGTTAAGATGACTCATGTCCTCTTATCAAGCCAGCTCTAGGTTTCTCACTGTAGCAGAAGATGAAACTCTAAGCAATCCACTCCCCTTCACGATCCTACTCAAGGTGCCACAGACAAGGTAGATCTTCTGGATCAGAAAGTGTTGCTTCTATGACTCTAGCCTTAAATCCACAAAGACCTCACGCACCCATAGTCAACGAGATTTCATGTCACATATCAAAAGTTGCTCAGATGCTCTATTGGAATCCGCAATGCAATCTCTAGTTTTAGTTCAACGCTATCCGGGTCAGGAATCGCATAGAACTCAGGTAGAACAAGGGTGATTGTCACGAGTCACCCTCAATTCATAAGATGAAGAACGAGGATGCATAAGAGAATAGAATCAAACATATTGAACTAGAACAGTAATATTATTGATTCATGAAACTCAACAGAACTCTTAACCTTAACCTTAGGAGGTTAGTAACTCATACTGTACAAAAAATAATAATAAAAGGTTCGAATGGGCAAAGATCTCTAACAAGGCTGATCTTTGTTCTATATATACTAGTTTTGTAACAAAGGATTACAGAAAATAAGATAAACTAGTCTTATAGTGCAAAAATCCACTTCTGGGGCCCACTTGGTGAGTGTTCGAGCTGAGCTTGAGTGTCTCCCACGAGCTAGTACCCATTAAGGGCATTGAACACTGGCTAGGGACTCCATCCTGGGCGTTGGACACCAGCAGCTCCCCTATGGGCACTAGACGCCAGGAATAGGGCTGGTGGCTGGCGTTGAACGCCGGATTTGGGCCTTCATTTCCAAAGCAAAGTATAAACTATTATATATTTCTGGAAAACCCTGGATGTTAGCTTTCCATATCCGTTGAGAATGCGCTATTTGGACCTTTTTTGCTCCAAAAAAGCTCCTTTGAGTGCACGGAGGTCAGATCTTGACAGCATATGCAGTCCTTTTTCTGTCTTTGAATCAAACTTCTGCTCAAGCTCCTCATTTTTAGCTAAAAAATACTAAATTCACAATAAAACCCAAAAACTCAAAGTAGAATCCAAAAATATAAAATTTTCACTAAAAGCTATGAAAACTTAATAAAACTTAAAACAAAACATAATGAAAACTATATTGAAATGATGCCAAAAAGCGTATAAAATTTTCGCTCATCAGCAAGGGAGCACGAATAGTGGTACAAGGACCATAACTATTTATCTCCCTAAGATCATTCTCAATATATTAGTAGATATTTCCACACTAATGGAGGCTCCCATTACCTGCGAAGGATGAGGGGTTTGATTCCGCTTAGCTGCTTGCATTTGAATGTAATACTCCTTAAACTCATTTTGGCAGTTTCTGACAAGTTTAACCATATCCTCTCCATCGGGCTGCACAATGATAAGACAAATGAAAAGATCCACAAACACGCATACACAAACAGAATGTATCAATAACTCATCTCAAGCTTCCATGAGAGAAATGATGAAATATGATTATTATAAATACATAAAAAAAACAAATGTTGAAGAATAGATATCAAACAAAATGGGCAAAATAAGTAATTGCCTGAATATATAACTTTTTCCATGGACATTCCCTTAACTTTCTTGTAGGGGGAAGAATACCACATCGTATACAGTACGTGAATAAATTTTATCATGATAATGGACATAAACCTGGTTCATGAAAACCAAATATCATAAATCACATGAAGCAAGGAATCATAATCATAATTAGCTTAACACAGCAGGCACATGTAATTGGAACAATTTTAGCTACGAATCAACAATTATGAGTAATTATGAGTGGATTAAGCATCACATGATTAATATTTAAGTTTCCTTTGTAGAAAATCCTTCCCCAAAAATCCAAAACCTAGAAATTTCGGATAAAATAAACTAATCACTATGCCTTATTAGCGATGGAAGTGAATGAAAGAAAACAAAACATAGGAACTAGAACGATAGATTTGCTTGTACTCATTTCTCCAAGAGTTTTCCCAAACAGCCTCATCAGAGAACGGTAAGAAGAACGTACTCAAAGAATAATCATTCCATTCTTTTAATGCTTTCAGCTAACATGCCTCATCGGAGAAGGATAAGAAGAACGATATCAGATTAATGTGACACAAAAATAGAAACAGCAACAATTTGAGACCTAGAACATTAATAAAAAATCCATGGAGAGATTAGGTTACCTGCCATTTCTATTCCAGTACGACAGAGATATTGGGGAAGGGGTGTGATGGAGCTTCGGGTGAGAGGCACCAGCGATGAAAGATTTGGAGGGGATGGGTGAGGAGGCGCCGATCTGGAGTGTTCTGGAATGAGCAAGAGAACGTATGTAGCAAAACCTTATTTTAATGATTCCAACAGAAAATTTTAAATTACAAACAGATTTTTTTGTCTGTAAAAATGTAATAAAACATAGCCTTTTTTATTTAAATACAGACGGATTTTTTATCGGTAATTATTTTCCACGAAAAAAATAATTTTTCTAACATAATTATCGATAGATTCTCTTTTCCGTCTATAATTCAAGGTAATTCATTTTTTCTTGTTTCCGAAAAAAATTCCCTCGCAAAATCTGTCTGTATATCTGTGGGATAAAATCTGTCGGAAATATCCATCTGTAATAAGTAATTTTCTAGTAATGGACTCTTGGGGCCAAACTTTAGATTGTAGCGTTTGGCACCGTAATGCTAGAAGAAAAGTATAAACTATTATATATCGTTAGAAAGCCCAGAAAGTTGGCTTTCTAATGCCGCTGAAACTGCATCAATTAAATTTCTGTAGCTCAACTTATGCTCGTTGGAGTGCGAGGAGGTCAGAGTTGACAACATTAACTTTCTTCCTTTTCTTCTACACGAACTCTGTCAAACTCGTCCGAATGCTACCTGTAATTAATCATGCAAAACAACTCAAAGTAGCATTCATGGTGGCTTAAAACACCTAAATATTGATTTAATTCAATAATTTCACATGCAAATTCACTAATAAAAGATAAGAAAGATGCTCACACATTAGTAGACAATCTTCAATTTCACCCACCTCAACCTCAACAGAGGGCTCAAGTGAATCATTGAACTCATCTTCTTCTAATGCTTCTTCCACCGAGGTATCAATTGCATCAATTTTTGTGCAATCTTTATAGTCATTGGGGTGTTGCACGATCTTGAATACATTGAGCACAATTTGTTCATCATTAACCCTCAATGTTAATTCACCTTTTTTAGATCAATCAAGCCCCACCCAATAGCAAGGAAAGGTCTCCCTAGAATAATAGAAGCATTAATATCTTCCTCCATGTCCAATATAACAAAATCTGCAGGGAATATGAAGGTTCCCACCTTCACTAGTAGGTTCTCAACAACACCAAGTGGGAATTTAATGGAGCGATCAATAATTTATAAAGAAATTATGGTGGGTTTCACCTCCTAATATGTAACTTCTTCATCAAGAATAATGTCATCAAGTTGATGCTAGCTCCAAGGTTGCATAAGGCTCTTTCAACGATCACCTTACCAATGGCACAACGATGACAAAGCTCCCAGGATCTTTCAATTTTTCAGGGAGGTTCTTTTGAATTATGGCACTACACTCCTTTGTAAGCACCACAATTTCATTCTCCCTCCAACTCCTCTTCTTGGAAGTCAACTCCTTCATAAACTTTGCATACAGGGGAATTTGTTCAAGAGTTTTAGCAAAAGGAATTTTGATTTGTAGTTTCTTGAAAACCTCCAAGAACTTAGAGAATTGATTGTCCTTGGCCTCTTTTTACAACCTTTGAGGGTATAGAATTCTTGGTTTATATTCTACCACTTGAATATTCTCTTTTGGTGCATCTTGTGAGGGTTGAATTGGTTGTTGTTGAATGGTGGTAGTCACGTCCTTCTCATGGGAATTGATGTCTTCGTGGGCTTCTTTTCCTTATTCGTCAATGGCATCTCCGTTGACTTCTTCTCCCAACACTTTTTCACTTTTCAAACTAATGACCTTGCATTCTTTCTTGAGGTTTGGGATTGTATCACTAGGAAAGCCACTGGTGGGGTTGCCAATTGTCCCATTTGAATTTTTAAGTTCCTAATTGAAGACATAGTTTCATGCATGAAGGTTTGCAATGCAAGTTCCAGGGGAAAGGTGTTTGAGGAGGTTGTGAAGGTTAGGTTAGTTGTGGTGCATTTTGGTTGTTGTGGTGGTTGTTGTATTGATGAGCATTGAAGATGTTATGTTGGTGATTGAAGTGGTTTTGTTGATGGTTATTATTGAAGTTATCGGGCTTCTGTCTTTGGTTTTTCCACCCAAAATTTGGGTGATTTATCCATGCAGAATTATAGGTTTTGGAGAAGAGGTCATTGTAAGGTGGCCTTGAAGGGTTTTCCATGTAATTTACTTGTTCCAAAAAAGACCGGCCATACTCAAAACCTTCAACGTGAGACACTCCATTACTCATGTCATAGGAATTCTCTTACGTGCTTACAGCTGAGACTTGCATTCCTCCAAACTGTTGGATGATTGCATTTATTTATTGTGACATGACTTTTTTCTGAGCTAGAATGGCGTCCAAAGTATCTAATTCCATTACCACCTTTTTCTCATTGATCTTTCGAAAGAATAGAGGTATTAATTGTTAGCCACCATTTCAATCAACTCCAATGCTTTATAGGTGGTCTTCTTCATATGCAAAGATCCCCTCAGCTGAATTATCCAATGAGACCCGTGAAGTAGAGGTAATCCCATCATAGAAGATCTGGAGTTGGACCGAGTAGGCAAATATGTCTAGAGGGCACTTCTCAGCATCTTTTTATACCTCTCCCAAGCTTCATAAAAGAACTCTCCTTCATGCTATCGAAAAGTTTAAATGTCGGTTCTAAGCTTGGTTAGCCTCTAAGGTAGGAAGAACTGGGTTAGGATCTTAGTGACCAAGTTCTCCCATGTGGTTATGCTCTCTTTGTGCTGATTGTCCAGCCACTACTTAGCCCAATCCCTTACAGAAACAGGGAATAGCAACAATTGATAAACTTCAGTTGGGATGTCATTTGTCTTGACAGTATCACAAATTTACAATAAGTTTAAAATGAACAAGTTAGTATCTTCCTACGAGCTCCCGCTGAATTGACAGTTTTGTTGCACTAGTGTGACAAGCTTGGGCTTCAATTCAAAGTTGTTGGCATTGACAATAGGTGTCACAATGCTACTTTCACAACTCCCTGGATTAAGAATAGTGAAAGATCCAAGAGTCCTCCTAGGTTGAGGAACATTAGCATTATGGCTTGCATTCTCAACCATGGTATATCCAGGCTCTTCTTCAACTACTTCTTCAATCTCTTCTTTAACCCTTTGATCTCTAGCTTGTTTTCTTTGTCACCAAAGAGTTCTTTCTATCTCAGTATCATAGTGAAAAGGCTCTTTATTCCTGTTATTCTGCATAGACACAGAAACAACAAGAAAATCAAATTGAAACTCCCTTCATATTGACGAAGGGAATTCCCAAGGGGGAATTAAACAAAAACAATAAATGAATCCAAGCGAAAAAGGTCTAATCTAGGTAATCAATTGATTGCTAGATTTTAACCATGATTAATCCCCCAGCAACGGCACCAAAAACTTGATGCAGATTTTACAAACCACAAACTACCGACAAGTGCACCGGATCGTATCAAGTAATACCACGGGAAAGGGTTATCATTCCCACGAAGACTAATGGATTAAGCAAACAATAGTCAATCAATTATTCTAGTCAGACAGTCAAAATTAAGGGTTCAAGAACGATTGCATAAAAAGATTGTGAATTGAATAAAAGCAAGTCATAAGTAATTGAGAAAAAAGTTATGGTTTCAGAGATGTTGAAACCTCTGGAAAAACATTTTTCACTCTCCACCTTGATCAAGCAATGATGTTTTATGGAAAAATATAAGCAATTAAAATTCAATTTCTTGATAATTCAATTTCTCTAATCATAATCAATTATCAATATTTTGATTAACTAATTATGACAAGAGGTTAAGAACATTCACTAATTTAAACACCACACAATTCTCAAGAACCAAACATGGTTGATTCGATGTCACTCATCAAGTCCAAATTCAAAACATAAGAACCATGAGAAGAAGTATTCAAACATAGTTCAATTAATTAACTTTTCCATGATATTAACAGAATTCAAGTAAGAAGAGAATAGTTTTCCAACACATTCAAATCTTTGGTATGAAGAACGAAAACTTTTTCTTAAGAAAACATCAATGCATTAATCCAGATAGAAAAGCTATAACATTAATCCATAGGAATTAACAGACTTTCTAACCTTAACCTAGGAGATTAATGACTCATGCTTCAAAAATAAAAATAGGGTATCTGATGAGCGGATAATTTATACGCTTTTTGGCATTATTTTTAGGTAATTTTTAGTAGGATCTACCTACTTTTAGGGATGTTTTCATTAGTTTTTATGCTAAATTCACATTTCTGGAATTTACTATGAGTTTGTGTATTTTTTTGTGATTTCAGGTATTTTTTGGCTGGAATTGAGGGACCTGAGCAAAACTCTAATAAAAGGCTGACAAAGGACTGCTGATGCTGTTGGATTCTGACCTCCCTGCACTTGAAATGGATTTTCTGGAGCTATAGAACCCAAACGATATGCTCTTAACGCCGTTGAAAAGTAGGCATCCAAAGCTTTCCAGCAATATATAATAGTCCATACTTTATTGGAGATTAGACGACGTAAACTGGCGCTCAATGCCAGTTCCATGCTGCATTCTGGAGTCAAACGCCAGAAACACGTCACGAACCAGAGTTGAACGCCAAAAACATGTTACAACTTGGCGTTCAACTCCAAAAGAAGCCTCTGCACGTGTAAAGCTCAAGCTCAGCCCAAGCATACACCAAGTGGGCCCCGGAAGTGGATTTCTGCATCAATTACTTACTTTTGTAAACCCTAGTAGCTAGTCTAGTATAAATAGGACATTTTACTATTGTATTAGACGTCTTTTGACAGTATAGTCTTTGACCACATCTTTGGACGTTTAGTTCTTAGACCATGAGTGCTGGCCATTGATAAACGAAATTTAGCATGCCGAATTAGAATCCAAAGATGAATATGATCGTGAGTATAGTCTAATCGACACTTAAATTTCGTACCAAACAATCCTACAATCTAATTTCGAGAGTACAAGTCTCCCGAGTCATCCTCCCTTGGAATTGCCAAAGTGTGCATCTTCTTGATTAGAAAGCTTTGTTGTGATTCTTTGAAGGTTTTAGCAAGGTAATATGAAACAAACAATCAATCATTAAAAGATTTGGCTTAGGGTTGGCATTTAGAATTCCTATCCTTATAGTTTATTCAATGATGATGACAATTAGGCCTTGCCTCATTTAGTTATCCCCTAAGTATAGAGGAAAGTCAAATGAAGATAATCAACTTGAGTCACAAGTCCTAGCTTCACCTCATGAGAATCTAGCTTTAGTGTACTCCAAGTCAATTAGCAATTCCTAATTTCAAATCAACAATTGACACAACTATTCAACTTCTTCTAATGGTTCAACCCGATGCCAAGTGAGATATTTCTACTCCATAACTAGTGTTGACATTTCATCAAACATGTAATGAGCAAGAAAGAAAGTCATAGTGAAATGATAAGAAAAGTGGAATTAAAAGTATTGCAACACAAGGATCTAACAACAAGTATCAAAGAGCAACAATGAAAATCAAATTCTCAAAGTATTGATGAAATCCAAAATTACAAAGTTGAATTCTAGATCTGTGAGAATTGATCAATTACAACTACTACTTAAAATTGGAGAAGAAAATCTATGACATGAGCAAAGTGGAGTGAGAATTGTAATGGATCTCACCAAAAAGTGATTGAAAATTCAGAAATTGGATGAAGATGAACCCTAGTGAAAAGCTTGGAATCTCTCTCTTCTTCTCCCAAAAGTGTAACTAACTATCCCCCAAAATATCTAAAATCTAGAAAATGAACTAAGTGTCCTTAACCCTTGCTCCTTTGGTCTTCTTAAGCTTTTTTTTCCCGCCAAGCATTTCCCAAAAGTGGAATTCTTAACTGCCTCCACGCCTAAGTCACGTGACTTCTTAAAAAATCATATTCGCAAATCGGCGCGCACGCGCAAGGTACGCGCGCGCCACCGAGGCGTCTTGTAATGCGCGCGGAGGCGTGATGTACGCGTGCGCGCCCATAAAGATCATGGCTTAGCTGCTACTCAAGCCGGCTCGTGGCTTGGCTCTTGGCTTCGGCTTCAAGTTGGTCTATCCGCGCGGACGCGCCAAGTGCACGCACGCGCCCATGCCAAGATTTCCAAGGCTTAATTCTCTTGCTCCCTTCCTTTGCTCCCATCCTCTTTCTCTCTTCCGGTCCATCCCTGCCCTATATTCTGGAACCACTTAACACGCAAGTCACGGCATCGAATGGCATTAAGAGAAGATTAGAAATGTATCTATTTTAGTGCAAAATAAGCATGTTTTCATTCATGGGGCAAAACTAGGGAAGGAATGCAAAATCTTGTATTTCCATATAGAAAGTGTGTGGAATCATTGATAAAAACCCCTGAAATCAGCACAAGATAAACCCTCAAAATGGGGTTTGTCAACCTCCCCACACTTAGATTCTAGCATGTCCTCATGCTTAGATGCAAAGAAACACAGAGACCGAGGGATCACAAAGGTATAGGACTCATGAAGTGCAAACTACTTATATGAATGCGACTATGACTAGTGCTATTTCCTACTTGGTTAGGAACAAATCAACCTTCTCATGACATATGCGAGCATATGGGGCACAATGGTGGTCAAGGTATGGGACTTGCCAATTTTTTTAAGCATCAAACGTGGTGTATGCAACCTTGCATGAGGAATGCTCGTGAGAGCCGGGAATCAATGAATTGAGCATCGAACCCTCACCGGAAGTGTTTACACTCTAACCGCTCGGTGTTTGGGGTTGATTCGCTCAATTCTCCCCTAATCATGCTTTCCAAGATTTGTTTTTCTTCTAACAATCGACATATATTTCATGTATGCACACAAGTATCATGAGGTCTTTTCTTCGGTTGTAATGGGGTTAGGGTCAAGGTAGGATGCATATTTGGTTAAGTGAGCTTGAGATTTGAATCTTTGATAAGCTTAGACTTCCCACCTAACCTACGACATCCTATACAATTAAGTTCTAACCCAACTGTCCATTTTTCACTTTTTCACATACTCATGCATTTCCTTTTCATTTCACAACATTTATGCATTGACTTTACTGAGCTTCACTTTGGGGCATTTTGTCCCCTTTCTTGCTCTTCTCTTTTTTTTTATATACATTTTTTTTTCTTTTCTCTTTTTTTTTTTCTTTTTTTTTTCTTTTCCTTTTCATCATTTTTTTTTCTTTCAAACTCTACACAAGAACATCAATGCATAAGGTTTATACATTTAATCAATACATGAGTATGTACCAATTCCCTAATATAAAAATACAAAACACAAACACCCTTTTATCCCAACCAGTGTCCCAAAGTTTCCCACTCTTGGATGACACTCACACTCACTAGCCTAAGTCAATCAAAGATCCAAATAAAGGACATTCATTGTTTTTCGCTTTAAGACTTGTAATGTGCTAAAAGAAGAATAAGTGGGTTAAGCGTAGGCTCAAAGTTGGCTAACAAAGGGAGATAAAGGGTAAGGCCATTTGGGTGGGTGAGCTGCTGAAATGATGGCCTCAATCATATAAATGCATGAATACACAAAATAGCGGACATAAAGAATCAAACAAATCAAGGATTACAATCATAGAAAGAGAATAATGCACACAAGAAGGAGAATAAGTGGTTATAAGATGTAACCACGCAATTAGGCTCAAAACTTACTAGCTTGTGTTCTTAACTCAAAATCCATGTTCCAAAATATAATTCTTCATGCAAATTTGGCATCAAACTATTTTAAAATTGGCAATGCCACGGTTGCCCCAAGGTATTGGTTTACTAAGAAAGAGTTTCATTGTTCCAACCAAGTAAACTTATTATGCGAACGGTGCCAACTAAAACCTAATCATGCGGCCTATCCTAATTATAATGGGATTCAAGAAACAAGAATTTATTCGGGTGTTACCTACGGAGATCGGTCGGCCGACCTCCCCACACTTAAAACTTAGCACGGTCCTCCGTGCTGTAGGTTAGGCGCAATGGGTGGTCGAGTCCCGAGTGTCCCTCATCTCCAATATCATCGGTATCTCCTCCTGAAGTTGCGGTGGATGTGGAGATATCTGGCTCCTCCATATGTGGTGTGACTATGCTTAGAAGTCTCTTCAATGAGCATATCGGCGTTGGTTACGCCGCTCATAACGGTCCAATTTCTTGTGAAGGTCTTCAAGGCGTTGGGTGGCTGATTTTTGTGGTGTAGATGAGGTGGTAGTGTTGCGAGATGGTGTGGGTAGACCAATGTCCTTGGTGAATTCCAGAGGCTTGAGGCATCTCTTGGTCGGAATAACATCACCATCGACCGGAATTGCGGTTCGCCTATCTTTAGCCTCTCGGTTGACGCCGGCTCTTGCAACTAATTTGGTAACCAAAGCGGGGAATGGTAGATTTCCCTTGGCATGAATGCGCCCCATGGATTGGCGGATGGCGTGCGAAATGTCGACTGGTTTCTCGGTTAAGATGCACCATATCAATAAGGCAAGCTCGGCGGTAATGGATGACCCATGGGTGCTTGGGAGCACGTAGTGGGCTAGGATTTGGGCCCATGCCGTGGCTTCTTGAGTGAGGTGATGGACATCTAAACCCTTTGGTCTTTGCTTTATGGTACCCCGAATCCAATATGCGTCGGGTAAAGCAATGACGCGGAGGACCGCGCCCCAATCGAATGCACGGTCATCGCATGTAGCTAAGACCTCTTGGTAGGCGTCATATCCATCCGACGATTGCCCAATCCCAAGGACTTCCCTGATGGTTTCCACTGTGACTGACACTTGCTTTCGGCGCACAAATATTGATGTGAGAAGGGGTGAGTGGTAGTTGGAGTAGAATTCCACTACCTATGAGAGATTGGCATCCTTTGGTTGCCCCAAGAGGAACCTCCATTGCCTCCGGTCAATGTGTGGCATCACAATCGGATTAAGGTGAGCCGGGAGGACTAGAAGGGGCTCCGGGTGATAATTCCTTTCAATCATTCTTGAGTAAACAAGTTCGCAGTAGCGGTTGGGGAACTTGTTTGAATCCTTTGGAGGGTTGTCCTTCTCTAGAACATCAACGGGGCCCTTAGTCTTCTTCAAGAGTGGCTTGGCCGTTAGGTCTTGGTGCGCTTTATTGGAAGCTGGCTTCTTGGGGGCTTTCCCTTTGTTCCTTTTGATGACCATCCTATGAAAACAAAGAAATGGGAGACATCAAATCCAAAGAAGTGAAAGGAAATACGATTATGCAATGAAAAGTTATGCCATAGAATATCGGTATCATTGTTACATGATAGCTGCAACATGTAACTAAGATAACATGTGAAGAGCGAGGCAAATCATTTTCATGTGGTGCAAGGGTAGTTTAAGCATGCAAGTAAGAAGCATGAGAAGCATATACCCTGAAGGACCACAAATGGAAAGCAAGGTACGAAAATGTGAGTGAATGGATTGGAGAAAGTGGGGATGCGCGCAAAAGTGATAAGTTGAGAGGCAATTTAGTCAAAGTGGGCTTAAAACTCAAGTATGCCTTTCGTCGAACACTTGGCGTGCATCCTTTTGTAGTGTGTGATTAGAAGATGGTGAAAGCAATGTAACAATCCACAATCCAATATTAATGATTACAGTGCACAGTGATTGTAAGAAAAGTAAGCAACACAACTCATCTACTAATGCAAGTGAAGTTGAGACCCAAATGCCCATGAAGGGTTAAATTGAAAGAGAGAAAAAAAACAAAAACATCCTAAAGAAGTAACTAAAATAAAAGAAGAAAAAGGAAAGAAGCTAACTAAAAGAAGGTGAAACTAAATGAATAAGAATCAAAAGAGATGGTTGGACTAAGAGGATAGCTTAGTATAGTACCTTGTGAGATGGGGAAGAATATGGAAGAAGAGGTTGTAGAGTGGGTTGATGGAGAGTGGAGAGTTAATGTGGGGACATTGGTGGGAAGTGGTAGAAGGTAGTGGGGAAGAAGGAATGGTGGAATGAGAATGAAGGGGTAAGTGCGCCCCTTCTCAAGTTGTATGTGTAGTAGAAGGGATGAGAAGAGGAAGGAAATGTGAAATGAGAGTGAAGGGGTGAGTGTGCCCCTTCTTACGTTGGCGCCGATCACCCGCGCGTGCGCGCACAGTGCGCGCTCGCGCAGGGTAGCAAAGTGGAATGGGGGCGCGCGCACGCACGTTGCGCGTGCGCGCCCATGCGCTTGGGCTGGCAGCACAGGAGTGGCATAGAGGTGGCATAACTCTCTGGACGCAGTACCAGAGGTTGGTTTCAGGCTGTTGGCGCGCGCGCGCACGGTGCGCGTACGCGTCAACGCGGTTATGCCCCAGGCATGAGAAGGGCCTGGGGTGGGCCCAACTCTCTGTGGAGTGGCCCAGAGGGGAGTGCAGAATCAATGGGCGCGTGCGCGGCTAAGGTGCGCGCGCGCATTTCGTGTATGCAGTGCATGGACGCGTGCGCGCCAGGTGCGCGCACGCGGCAGAAGTGCTGGGCCGGTGGCTTAGTACAGGCCTAAGAGTGGCTTAACTCTCTGGAATATGTACCAGGAGTGCGACAAGGCGATCGACGCGGACGCGCATGCTGCGCTAGCGCGTCCATCTGCAGAATCTCTCAAGTGTGCGTACGCGTCATGTACGCGCGCGTGCGAGTTTCCTGTGCTTCAGGCATGGTCTTGGCATGGTGTGGGCGCAACTCTCGGGTAAATGTATGGAGGGGTGTTTTTCGCAATCCACGTGTCCACGCACGGTGCGTGTCCGCGTGGATGATTGTCGAGTGCCTCAAGGGCGCGTACGCGCCAGGTGCGCGCGCGCGCAGAAAGGTGCCTTTTCCGAATTTGCATGTTTTTGCATCACCTATAACATTTCAACCCCCCCCCCCATACAGCCACTTAAACACTATAGCATGGTATTTTACTTGATAAACTATCAATGAACTCAACAAATGAAGGAGAATTGAAATTGAAATCTAACTAACAAACATGAAGTCAAGTGGCTATGTACAAAGGAAGATCTTACCATGGTGGGGTGTCTCCCACCTAGCACTTTTGTTTAACGCCCTTAAGTTGGACTTTCAGTAGCTCAAAGTTCTTGTTCAAGAGTTGCATCCCTCAAGAGGAACACTTCAAATTCCTTGGAGTTCTTTCTTTGTTCACCATGATACAATTTGAGACGGTGCCCGTTTACCTTGAAAATGTCCGGGCTTGATGGGTGGCGCAAGTGGTAGACCCCATAAGGTTCTACTTTCTCCACTTGGTAGGGTCCATCCCACCTTGATCTAAGCTTTCCGGTTAGTAATCTCAACCTTGAATTGTAGAGAAGGACTAGTTCACCGGGTTGGAATTCTCTTCTCCTAATGTTCTTGTCATGAATGGCTTTCAACTTTTCCTTGTAAAGTCTAGAGTTCTGATAAGCTTCTAATCTCAAACATTCCAATTCCGCCAATTGAAGCTTTCTCTCTACTCCGGCCCTGCCCAAGCTCATATTACATTCCTTTACTGCCCAATAAGCTTTGTGTTCAATCTCTACCGGTAAGTGACATGCTTTACCATATACAAGCCAAAAGGGGCTCATGCCAATAGGTGTCTTGTAAGCCGTTCGATAGGCCCACAGTGCATCGGAGAGTTTAGTGCTCCAATCCTTCCTATTTGGCTTCACAATCCTTTCCAACACATGTTTGATTTCCCGGTTAGAAACTTCGGCTTGGCCGTTTGTCTGAGGGTGGTAAGCCGTGGCGACTTTGTGTATGATGCCATATTTTCTCATGAGGCCGTCCACTTTTTTGTTGCAAAAGTGGGATCCTTGGTCACTTATGATTGCTCTTGGGGAGCCAAAACGACAAATGATATTGTTCCTCACAAAAGAATAAACAACATTAGCGTCATCTGTTCGGGTGGGGATTGCCTCCACCCATTTTGATACATAGTCGACTGCTAACAAGATGTAGAGAAAGCCATTGGAATTTGGAAATGGTCCCATGAAGTTGATTCCCCATACGTCAAAGATTTCACAAAAAAGCATATTTTGTTGGGGAATTTCGTCCTTCTTGGAAATATCTCCAAACCGAATTCATTGGGGACAAGATTTGCAATAGAGAGAAGCATCTTTGAGAAGAGTTGGCCACCAAAATCCGCAATCAAGGACCTTTCTTGCCGTTCTATGGGGGCCGTAGTGGCCACCTCCTTCGGAAGCATGGCAAGCGTCCAAGATTGCTTGGAATTCGGTTTGAGGTATGCACCGTCGCACTATTTGGTCCGCTCCACACCTCCACAAATAGGGATCATCCCAAATATAGTATTTGGATTCGCTTTTCAGCTTATCCTTTTTGTGTTTGTTGAGATTGGGAGGGAAAGTGCGTGAAACCAAATAGTTTGCTATTGGGGCATACCAAGGAGCTACTTCCGAGATTGCGTGCAAAGCATCTAAAGGAAAGGAATCATTGATAGGAGTGGTGTCGCCTTTTGTGTGTTCGAGGCGACTTAAATGGTCCGCCACTAGGTTTTGGGAACCACTCCTATCTTTGATCTCCAAGTCAAATTCTTGTAACAAAAGCACCCAACGAATTAATCTCGGTTTCGATTCCTTTTTGGCCAACAAGTACTTTAGTGCCGCGTGATCCGAGTATACGACAACCTTGGAACCAAGAAGATAGGCTCAGAACTTGTCCAAAGCAAAAACAATAGCTAGGAGTTCTTTTTCGGTAGTAGTGTAGTTGGATTGGGCACCGTCTAGTGTTTTGGAAGCATAAGCTATGACATAGGGAATCTTACCCTCGCGTTGTGCTAACGCGGCTCCTATCGCGTAATTCGAAGCATCACACATGATTTCAAATGGTTGAGTCCAATTTGGTCCTCGCACAATAGGGGCTTGTGTCAATGCTACTTTAAGTTTGTCATATGCTTCCATACATTCTTTGCTTAGCTCAAATTCCGTGTCCTTTTGTAGTAGGCGAGAAAGAGGTAAGGCCACCTTGCTAAAGTCTTTGATGAATCTCCGGTAGAATCCTGCATGTCCAAGAAAAGAACGGATTCCCTCTCGGAGGAGGGGTAAGGTAAACTAGATATGACATTTATTTTTGCCGGATCTACGGAGATGCCTTCTTTTGAGACTATGTGTCCCAAAACAACGCCTTGTTTGACCATGAAATGACATTTTTCAAAATTTAAGACAAGGTTTGTTTTGGTGCATCTCTCTAAGACTTTTTCAAGGTTACCTAGGCAATGCTCAAATGAATCACCATACACACTAAAGTCGTCCATGAAAACTTCCATGGATTGCTCTAGAAAGTCCGCAAATAAGCTCATCATGCATCTTTGAAACGTTGCCGGTGCATTGCATAGGCCGAATGGCATACGCTTGTAAGCGTACGTTCCAAAGGGGCAAGTAAATGTGATTTTTTCTTGGTCCTCTAGAGCAATGTGTATTTGGAAGTAACCGGAGTAACCATCAAGAAAACAATAATATGATTTACCGGCTAATCGATCAAGCATCTGATCAATGAACGGTAGTGGAAAGTGATCCTTTCTTGTGGCCGCATTCAATCTTCGGTAGTCTATGCATACTCTCCAAGAATTTTGCACTCTTGTTGCTATAAGTTCACCACTTTCGTTCTTGATTGTTGTCACCCCGGATTTCTTTGGCACTACTTGGACCGGGCTTACCCACTCGCTATCCGAGATAGGATAGATGATGTCCGCTTCAAGTAGCTTGGTGACTTCTTTTTTCACAACCTCAAGAATGGTTGGATTAAATCTCCTTTGAGGTTGTTGGACCGGTCTTGCTCCTTCTTCAAGAAATATGCAATGCTCGCATACTTGGGGGCTTATTCCCACTAGATCCGCTAAACTCCATCCAATTGCCTTTTTATTCTTCCTCAATACATCTAGCAATTTTTCTTCTTGTTGAGGAGTTAACTCTTTTGCAATTATCACAGGGAGCTTTTGGTCTTCATCAAGGTATGAGTACCTTAAGTGGGGTGGTAGTGGTTTCAATTCCATCTTTTTGTCATTCTTTGAAGTTTGAGTTTCCGGGTGGTTTGTATGATGTGTGGTGTTTAGTTCGCTTGAACTTTCATTTGCTTCTTCAATCATGTACTTCTCATCTAACTTTGCAAGGTGTACTTCGGCAACCATGTTATCAATTGGGTCACACCGAAATAGAGAGTGATTCTCCGGTGGATGCTTCATTGCTTATTCTAGGCTGAAACTCACAATTCTCCCATCTATTTCAAATGAGTAGGTCCCCGAATAGGCATCTAGCTTGAATCTAGAGGTTCTCAAAAATGGTCTTCCAAGGAGGATAGATGATGCTCTCTCGGTTTCGCTTGATGGCATTTCAAGGACATAAAAGTCAATTGGAAACACCAATCCTTTTATATTCACCAATACGTCTTCCGCAACACCCATCACGGTTATTATGCTTTTATTCGCTAGGACAAATCTTGCCGTCGACCTTTTTAGTGGTGGCAACTTCAATACCCGGTAGACGGAGAGCGGCATGATGCTAACACATGCTCCTAGGTCACAATACAATCTATAGATTGAACTCCATTAACGGTGCAAGTGACCATACAAGGGCCCGGATCATCACACTTCTCGGGCAATGCTCCCATTAAAGCGGAAATAGAACTCCCCAATGGGATGGTTTCCATTTCAAGAATCCTATCCTTGTTCATGCATAGATCTTTGAGAAATTTTGCATATCTAGGAACTTGATGGATAGCATCAAAGAGGGGGATGGTTACCTCAACTTTCTTGAACATTTCTACCATTTTGGGGTCGAGTTCCATGCGCTTTCTAGCTTTCTTTGCAAGTGTTGGAAATGGAAGTGGTTAAGCAATTTCTTCTTCCAAGGTTCTCTTGGCCTTGGTTGTCTCCTTTGTTGGTTGGGCTTTATCCTCAACTATGACTTGTGCTGTCTCCTCTTCTACTATCTCTTCTATATCTATTTCCTCTTCCTCTTGGGTGGTTGTGATAGGATTTGAGTCCTTTTCTTCCTTCTCTTTTAGTTGTGTTCCGGATCTAAGGGTGATGGCATTGATGCCCCCCTTTGGATTTGGTTTGGGGGTTGAGAAGGAGGGTTTGATGATGTATCCATGCGTGCAAGAAGAGCTTGTAGTGTAGAGGTGAGGCCGGTGAGACCGAAAGCAAGTGTGTTTTGTAGTTCCTTTTGGCCTTGGATAATGGTCCGGAGTGTTTCATCTTGGTTGGAAGGGGTGGTTGCATATGTGAGTTGAGGAGTTTGTGATTGGTTGGGTGGTGGTCTTTGATGTGGTGGTTGGTATGTTTGGTAGTTTCTTTGTGGGTTTTGTTGGTTGTATGGTTGATTTTGTGAGTTGTATGGCCGATTTTGTGAGAAGTTTTGTAAGTTGTTGCCCCATCTTTGACCTCCTCCATTGTTGTTGTTGTCCCTATTCCCTTGTTGATGATTGTCCCTCCAATTTTGATTATGGTATCCACTCCCTTGGTTGTAGCCTCCTCCTTGATAAGGGTGCCCTTGGTTAGGATTACCGCCTTGGTAGTACCCTTGATTGGGGCGGTCATAGAAATTATGGGTGGCCGCCAAGGTGTTATCTTCTTGAAGGCTTGGGCACTCATCCATGTAGTGAGAGTAGCAAGAACAAATGTCACATACTTTTTGAGGGACCAATTGTTGGTTGTGTTGTTGAGGTGGTGGAGGGTGTTGTTGGTATGATTGAGGTTGTTGTGGTTGTTGTTGGTTCAATTGGAGTTGCCTCAAGATGGATGTCATCTCGCTCAAGGATTGAGTTAGAGCGGTGGTTTCACTACTAGTTGACACCTCATTCACGGTCCTTGGACGGTTGACTCTTCGTCTCATATGTTGATTGGATTCGGCTAAGTCAATGATAAGTTGCCATGCCTCCTCCGCTGTTTTATATTTGGACAAAGAACCATTGCTAGAAGTGTCCAAGAGGGTTCTATCTTGTTCTCGCATCCCTTGACATATGTATCCGAGCAATACTTGAGTATCAATCATGTGATTAGGGCATGCGTCTAGTAGTTTGCGAAACCGTTCCCAATACTCATAGAGTGGTTCCGTCTCACCTTGCACAATACAAGACATTTCCTTCCTTAGCCTATCCATCTTCTCCGAGGGCAAGAATTTATCCAAGAATCCTCTTCTAAGTAGGTCCCAATCGGAGGTGACTTCACTAGAGAGAGTGTAGAACCATTCTTTAGCCTTGTCCTCAAGAGAGAAAGGGAAAGCAAACAACCATATAGCAACTTAATCGGATCCTTCCTGTCTAGTAATTGAGCATATGCGATGGAAGTCCTTGAGATGTCGAATAGGGTCTTGTGCGGGAAGTCCGTGAAACTTAGGTAAGAGGTTGATCAAAGCGGTCTTCAATTCAAAGTTTGCATTCAAGTTGGGGTGAGTTACATGAAGGGGTTGAAGGACATAATCCGGTGCACCCGCTTCCTTGATGGTAACTCTCCTCGGAGCATCCATGGTATTAGTACCTAAAACAAAAGAAGAATTGTTAGTGAGATTGATGGGAGTATGACTAATGCCTTCTTTGAGTGACGGTTCAATGTTCACTTTTAGTAAGGTGGTTGAGGTGGTGAAAACCTCTTCACCTTTCCCAAACTTTAGCCGCCTCCGAGCTTGTCTAATATGAAACAAAGTTCGTTCTATTTCCAGATCAAAAGGGACTAAGCTCGGATTCGGTTGTGAACGCGTCATGCAATGAAGGGGAAATGAAATCCATGGTAACGATGAGGGGTTAGTCACTTGAACAATTTACAATGAAATTTAACTATGTACATATATACACGTTTAATCCAAACAATAACATGGCACACTAAGCAAGTTCCCCGGCAACGGCGCCATTTTGATAAACGAAATTTAGCATGCCGAATTAGAATCCAAAGATGAATATGATCGTGAGTATAGTCTAATCGACACTTAAATTTCGTACCAAACAATCCTACAATCTATATCCGAGAGTACAAGTCTCCCGAGTCGTCCTCCCTTGGAATTGCCAAAGTGTGCATCTTCTTGATTAGAAAGCTTTGTTGTGATTCTTTGAAGGTTTTAGCAAGGTAATATGAAACAAACAATCAATCATTAAAAGATTTGGCTTAGGGTTGGCATTTAGAATTCCTATCCTTATAGTTTATTCAATGATGATGACAATTAGGCCTTGCCTCATTTAGTTATCCCCTAAGTATAGAGGAAAGTCAAATGAAGATAATCAACTTGAGTCACAAGTCCTAGCTTCACCTCATGAGAATCTAGCTTTAGTGCACTCCAAGTCAATTAGCAATTCCTAATTTCAAATCAACAATTGACACAACTATTCAACTTCTTCTAATGGTTCAACCCGATGCCAAGTGAGATATTTCTACTCCATAACTAGTGCTGACATTTCATCAAACATGTAATGAGCAAGAAAGAAAGTCATAGTGAAATGATAAGAAAAGTGGAATTAAAAGTATTCCAACACAAGGATCTAACAACAAGTATCAAAGAGCAACAATGAAAATCAAATTCTCAAAGTATTGATGAAATCCAAAATTACAAAGTTGAATTCTAGATCTGTGAGAATTGATCAATTACAACTACTACTTGAAATTGGAGAAGAAAATCTATGACATGAGCAAAGTGGAGTGAGAATTGTAATGGATCTCACCAAAAAGTAATTGAAAATTCAGAAATTGGATGAAGATGAACCCTAGTGAAAAGCTTGGAATCTCTCTCTTCTTCTCCCAAAAGTGTAACTAACTATCCCCCAAAATATCTAAAATCTAGAAAATGAACTAAGTGTCCTTAACCCTTGCTCCTTTGGTCTTCTTAAGCTTTTTTTTCCCGCCAAGCATTTCCCAAAAGTGGAATTCTTAACTGCTTCCACGCCTAAGTCACGTGACTTCTTAAAAAATCATATTCACAAATCGGCGCGCACGCGCGCGCCACCGAGGCGTCTTGTAATGCGCGTGGAGGCGTGATGTACGAGTGCGTGCCCATGAAGATCATGGCTTAGCTGCTACTCAAGCTGGCTCGTGGCTTGGCTCTTGGCTTCGGCTTTAAGTTGGTCTATCCGCGCGGACGCGCCAAGAGTGCGCACGCGCCCATGCCAAGATTTCCAAGGCTTAATTCTCTTGCTCCCTTCCTTTGCTCCCATCCTCCTTCTCTCTTCCGGTCCATCCCTGCCCTATATTCTGGAACCACTTAACACACAAGTCACGGCATCGAATGGCATTAAGAGAAGATTAGAAATGTATCTATTTTAGTGCAAAATAAGCATGTTTTCATTCATGGGGCAAAACTAGGGAAGGAATGCAAAATCTTGTATTTCCATATAGAAAGTGTGTGGAATCATTGATAAAAACCCCTGAAATCAGCACAAGATAAACCCTCAAAATGGGGTTTGTCAGCCATTCGGCCATGCCTGGACCATCACTTATGTGTTTTCAACAGTGGAGTTTCTGCACACCATAGATTAAGGATGTGGAGCTCTGCTGTACCACGAGTTTCAATGCAATTACTACTATTTTCTATTCAATTCAGTTTATTCCTTTTCTAAGATATTCGTTGCACTTCACTATGATGAATGTGATGATCCGTGACACTCATCATCATTCTCACATATGAATGCGTGACTGACAACCACCTCCGTTCTACCTTAGACCGAGCACATATCTCTTGGATTCCTTAATCAGAATCTTTGTGGTATAAGCTAGAATTGATGGCGGCATTCATGAGAATCCAGAAAGTCTAAACCTTGTCTGTGGTATTCCGAGTAGGATTCAGGGATTGAATGACTGTGACGAGCTTCAACATCGCGATTGTTGGGCGTGATGACAAATGCAAAAGAATCAATGGATTCTATTCCGACAGGATCGAGAACCGACAGATGATTAGCCGTGCTGTGACAGAGCATTTGGATCTTTTTCACTGAGAGGATGGAATGTAGCCATTGACAACGGTGATGCCCTACATACAGCTTGCCATGGAAAGGAGTAAGAAGGATTAAAAGTATGAAAGCAGTATGTTGCAGAGATCCAAAAGGAACACAGCATCTCCATACACTTATCTGAAATTCTTACAAATGATTTACATAAGTCTTTCTATCTTTATTTTCTGTTTATTTATTATTATTATTCAAAAACTCCATAACCATTTATTATCCGCCTAACTGAGATCTACAAGATGACCATAGCTTGCTTTATACCAACAATCTCCGTGGGATTGACCCTTACTCACGTAAGGTTTATTACTTGGACAACCCAGTGCACTTGTTGGCTAGTTGTGCGGAGTTGTGAAGAAAGTGCTGAGTTAGTAGATGCGCATAACAAGTTGAATGCCATTGTTAGAGATCACAATTTCGTGCACCAGTATCATAAACGGCAAAAGGTTTGAAGGTCCTTTTCAAATTGTTTTCAATAACCTTATATATTAAACCTAAAAAAAACAAAACCTAATCATTAAATTCAAACTTAAATTAAAAAAAAAACAAAACAAATCAAATCTAATCTTCCGCATTAAATCTTCAGCTTTGTGTCTTTTCTTTAATGCTTTAGTAGTCCCAAATTTGGCATTCTTAGTGGGCTTAGAGAGTTGTAAAATGACTTATGGAGGCTGGGCCAAGGGGGTGTAAAATGCCACTCCATGGCGTGCAAAATGCCACTTGCTTTCTTCCCTGAGAGTTACCATAATTGCTGTTTGGAACACCCTCTAGGTGGCGTGTGAAACGCTACACCCTGGATTTCTCTAGAACTCCCTCTTCTTGGCGTGTGACATGCCCTTGTTGCGGCATGTGGCATGCCCAAATGGTGCTTAGAGTGATCTTCTGAAAAGTTGTCCCAGTGTGTAACATTGTATCTTGACGTGTGAAATGCCACAAGCAAATCATGTCCTAAGAGGTGCGATATTGGCATGTGACATGCCAATGTGTGGCATCCAAAACGCCCTTGTAATGTGTCAAAAGATAAGCATCGAAGGTGTTTAATTGTTGCACGCCCATATTCTTTGGCGTGTAAAATGACCACTATTCATAGGGGTCATGCATACTGGTGCACAAAATTGTGATCACTACTTTTCACAACTTAAATAATCCCTAGTAATGGCCCTAAAGAATTTGTGCTCAATACCATGGCATAAACACAACTTCGCACAACTAACCAGCAAGTGCACTGGGTCGTCCAAGTAATAAACCTTACGCGAGTAAGGGTCGATCCCACAGAGATTGTTGGTATGAAGCAAGCTATTGTCACCTTGTAAATCTTAGTCAGGCAGACTCAAATGGTTATGGATGATATATGAATAAAACATAAAGATAAAGATAGAGATACTTATGTAATTCATTGGTGAGAATTTCAGATAAGCGAATGGAGATGCTTTGTCCCTTCCGTCTCTCTGCTTTCCTACTGTCTTCATCCAATCCTTCTTACTCCTTTCCATGGTAAGCTGTATGTTGGGCATCACCGTTGTCAATGGCTACAGTCCCGTCCTCTCAGTGGAAATGTTCAACGCACCCTGTCATGGCACGGCTATCCAACTGTCGGTTCTCGATCATGTCGGAATAGAATCCAGTGATTCTTTTGCGTCTGTCACTAATGCCCCACAATCGCGAGTTTGAAGCTCGTCACAGTCATTCAATCATTGAATCCTACTCAGAATACCACAGACAAGGTTTAGACCTTCCGGATTCTCTTGAATGCAGTCATCAATTCTAGCTTATACCACGAAGATTTCGGTTAAAGAATCCAAGAGATATCCACCCAATCTAAGGCAGAACGGAGGTGATTGACGGTCACACGTTCATAGGTGAGAATGATGATGAGTGTCACGGATCATCACATTCATCAAGTTGAAGAACAAGTGATATCTTGGAACAAGAACAAGCTGAATTGAATAGAAGAACAATAGTAATTGCATTAATACTCGAGGTACAGCAGAGCTCCACACCTTAATCTATGGTGTGTAGAAACTCCACCGTTGAAAATACATAAGAATAAGGTCTAGGCATGGCCGTGAGGCCAGCCCCCCAATGATCTAAGATAGCATAAGACTAAAGATAGCTACCCAGATGAAAATACAATAGCAAAAGGTCCTACTTATAGGGAACTAGTAGCCTAGGGTTTACAAAAATGAGTAAATGACATAAAAATCCACTTCCGGGCCTACTTGGTGTGTGCTTGGGCTGAGCATTGAAGCATTTTCGTGTAGAGACTCTTCTTGGAGTTAAACGCCAGCTTTTGTGCCAGTTTGGGCGTTTAACTCCCACTTTGGTGCCAGTTCCAGCGTTTAACGCTGGGAATTCTGAAGGTGACTTTGAACGCCAGTTTGGGCCATCAAAGCTTGGGCGAAGTATGGACTATCATATATTTCTTGAAAGCCCAGGATGTCTACTTTCCAACGCCATTAAGAGCGTGGCAATTGGGCTTCTGTAGCTCTAGAAAATCCACTTCAAGTGCAGGGAGGTCAGAATCCAACAGCATCTGCAGTCCTTTTAGTCTCTGAATCAGATTTTTGCTCAAGTCCCTCAATTTCAGCCAGAAAATACCTGAAATCACAGAAAAACACACAAACTCATAGTAAAGTCCAGAAAAGTGAATTTTAATTAAAAACTAATAAAAATATACTAAAAACTAACTAAAATATACTAAAAACATACTAAAAACAATGCCAAAAAGCGTACAAATTATCCGCTCATCACAACACCAAACTTAAATTGTTGCTTGTCCCCAAGCAACTGAAAATCAAACAAGATAAAAAGAAGAGAATATGCAATGAATTCCAAAAACATCTATGAAGATCAGTATTAATTAGATGAGCGGGGATTTTAGCTTTTTGCCTCTGAACAGTTTTGGCATCTCACTCTATCCTTTGAAATTCAGAATGATTGGCTTCTATAGGAACTCAGAATCTAGATAGTGTTATTGATTCTCCTAGTTAAGTATGATGATTCTTGAACACAGCTACTTTATGAGTCTTGGCCGTGGCCCAAAGCACTCTGTCTTCCAGTATTACCACCGGATACATACATGCCACAGACACATAATTGGGTGAACCTTTTCAGATTGTGACTCAGCTTTGCTAGAGTCCCCAATTAGAGGTGTCCAAGGTTCTTAAGCACACTCTTTTTGCCTTGGATCACAACTTTATTTCTTTCTTTTTCTTTCTTTTTCTCTTTCTCCCTTTTTTTTCGTTTTTTTCTCTTTTTTTTTGTATTCACTGCTTTTTCTTGCTTTAAGAATCATTCTATGATTTTTCAGATCCTCAGTAACATGTCTCCTTTTTCATCATTCTTTCAAGAGCCAACATTCATGAACCACAAATTCAAAAGACATATGCACTGTTTAAGCATACATTCAGAAAACAAAAGTATTGCCACCACATCAAAATAATTAATTTGTTATAAAATTCAAAAT
Source organism: Arachis stenosperma (assembly GCF_014773155.1). Taxonomy (NCBI): domain Eukaryota; kingdom Viridiplantae; phylum Streptophyta; class Magnoliopsida; order Fabales; family Fabaceae; genus Arachis; species Arachis stenosperma. Next base: position 85,318,582 of record NC_080377.1, read on the forward strand.
TTATGCAATTCTTCTCTTTTTCAATTAAGAACATGTTTCATTTAAGAAAGGTGATGGATTCATAGGACATTCATAACTTTAAGGCATAGACACTAAGACACTAATGATCACAAGACACAAACATAGATAAACATAAGCATAATTTTCGAAAAACAGGAAAATAAAGAACAAGGAGATTAAAGAACGGGTCCACCTTAGTGATGGCGGCTTGTTCTTCCTCTTGAAGATCTTATGGAGTGCTTGAGCTCCTCAATGTCTCTTCTTTGCCTTTGTTGCTCCTCTCTCATGATTCTTTGATCTTCTCTAATTTCATGGAGGAGGATGGAATGTTCTTGGTGCTCCACCCTTAGTTGTCCCATGTTGGAACTCAATTCTCCTAGGGAGGTGTTGATTTTCTCCCAATAGTTTTGTGGAGGAAAATGCATCCCTTGAGGTATCTCAGGGATTTCATGATGAGTGGGGTCTCTTGTTTGCTCCATCCTTTTCTTAGTGATGGGCTTGTCCTCATCAATGAGGATGTCTCCTTCTATGTCCACTCCAACTGAATAACAAAGGTGGCAAATGAGATGAGGAAAGGCTAACCTTGCCAAGGTAGAGGACTTGTCCGCCACCTTATAGAGTTCTTGGGCTATAACCTCATGAACTTCTACTTTTTCTCCAATCATGATGCTATGAATCATGATGGCCCGGTCTAGAGTAACTTCAGACCGGTTGCTAGTGGGAATAATTGACGTTGGATAAACTCCAACTATCCCCTAGCTATGGGCTTGAGGTCATGCCTTCTCAATTGAACCGGCTTCCCTCTTAAATCTCTCTTCCATTGGGCGCCCTCTTCACAAATGACTGTGAGGACTTAGTCCAACCTTTGATCAAAGTTGACCCTTCTAGTGTAAGGGTGTTCATCTCCCTGCATCATGGGCAAGTTGAATGCCAACCTTACATTTTCCGGACTAAAATCCAAGCATTTCCCCCGAACCATTGTAAGCCAATTTTTTGGGTCCGGGTTCACACTTTGATCATGGTTCTTGGTGATCCATGCATTAGCATAGAACTCTTGAACCATTAAGATTCCGACTTGTTGAATGGGGTTGGTAAGAACTTCCCAACCTCTTCTTTGAATCTCATGTCGGATCTCCGGATATTCACTCTTTTTGAGTTTGAAAGAGACCTCGGGGATCACTTTCTTCAAGGCCACAACTTCATAGAAGTGGTCTTGATGCACCCTTGAGATGAATCTCTCCATCTCCCATGACTTGGGGGTGGAAGCTTTTGCCTTCCCTTTCCTCTTTCTAGAGGTTTCTCCGGCCTTAGGTGCCATAAATGGTTATGAAAAAGCAAAAAGCAATGCTTTTACCACACCAAACTTAAAAGGTTTGCTCGTCCTCGAGCAAAAAAAGAAAGAAGAGAGTAGAAGAAGAAGAAGAAATAGAGGAGATGGAGATGGCTTTGTGGTTCGGCCAAAGGGTAGAAGTAGTGTCTAGGTTGTGTGAAAATGAAGGAGTGAGGATGGGTTTATATAGGGGTGGAGAGAGGGTTAGGGTTCGGTCATGTAAGGGTGGTTTTGGGAGGGAAAGTGGTTTGAATTTTGAATGGTAAGGTAGGTGGGATTTTATGAAGGATGGATGTGAGTGGTGAAGAGAAAGATGGGATTTGATAGGTAAAGGGTTTTTGGGGAATGGGTGAAGAAGAAGAGAGAGGGTGGTGGGGTAGGTGGGGATCCTGTGGGGTCCACAGATCCTGAGGTGTCAAGGAAAAGTCTTCCCTGCACCAAGTGGCGAGCAAAATTGCTCTATGTGCCAATTCTGGCGTTAAACGCCGGGCTGGTGCCCATTTCTGGCGTTTAACGCCAGCTTCTTGCCCTTTCCTGGCATTTAACGCCAGTCTGGTGCCCCTTTCTGGCGTTAAACGCCTAAAATGGTGCCAGACTGGGCGTTAAACGCCCAACTGCTACCCTTACTGGCGTTTAAACGCCAGCAGGATCTTCCTCCAGGGTGTGCTGTTTTTCTTTCTGTTTTTCATTCTGTTTTTGCTTTTTCAATTGATTTTGTGACTTCTTATGATCATCATCCTACAAAAAACATACAAAGGAAAATAGATAAAATATAACATTGGGTTGCCTCCCAACAAGCGCTTCTTTAATGTCAGTAGCTTGACAGAGGGCTCTCATGGAGCCTCACAGATACTCAAAGCAATGTTGGAATCTCCCAACACCAAACTTAGAGTTTGAATGTGGGGGTTCAGCACCAAACTTAGAAGTTGGTTGTGGCCTCCCAACACCAAACTTAGAGTTTGACTGTGGGGGCTCTGTTTGACTCTGTTTTGAGAGAAGCTCTTCATGCTTCCTCTCCATGGTGACAGAGGGATATCCTTGAGCCTTAAACACAAGGAATTCTTCATTCACTTGAATGATCAATTCTCATCTGTCCACATCAATCACAGCCTTTGCTGTGGCTAGGAAGGGTCTGCCAAGGATGATGGATTCATCCATGCACTTCCCAGTCTCTAGGATTATGAAATCAGCAGAGATGTAATGGTCTTCAACCTTTACCAGAACATCCTCTACAAGTCCATAAGCTTGTTTCTTTGAATTGTCTGCCATCTCTAGTGAGATTCTTGCAGCGTGTACCTCAAAGATCCCTAGTTTCTCCATTACAGAGAGAGGCATGAGGTTTACACTTGACCCTAAGTCACACAGAGCCTTCTTGAAGGTCATGGTGCCTATGGTACAAGGTATTGAAAACTTCCCAGGATCTTGTCTCTTTTGAGGTAATTTCTGCCTAGACAAGTCATCCAGTTCTTTGGTGAGCAAAAGAGGTTCATTCTCCCAAGTCTCATTACCAAATAATTTGTCATTTAGCTTCATGATTGCTCCAAGGTATTTAGCAACTTGCTCTTCAGTGACATACTCATCCTCCTCAGAGGAAGAATACTCATCAGAGCTCATGAATGGCAGAAGTAAATCCATTGGAATCTCTATGGTCTCAGTGTGAGCCTCAGATTCCCATGGTTCCTCATTAGGGAACTCATTGGAGGCCAGTGGACGTCCATTGAGGTCTTCCTCAGTGGCGTTCACTGCCTCTTCATCCTCTCCAAATTCAGCCATGTTGATGGCCTCGCACTCTCCTTTTGGATTTTCTTCTGTATTGCTTGGAACAGTACTAGGAGGGAGTTTAGTAATTTTCTTGCTCAGCTGACCCACTTGTGCCTCCAAGTTTCTAATGGAGGACCTTGTTTCAGTCATGAAACTTTGAGTGGTTTTGATTAGATCAGAGACCATGGTTGCCAAGTCAGAGTGGTTCTGCTTAGAATTCTCTGTCTGTTGCTGAGAAGATGATGCAAAAGGCTTGCCATTACTAAACCTGTTTCTTCCACCATTATTGTTGTTGAAACCTTGTTGAGGTCTCTGTTGATCCTTCCATGAGAGATTTGGATGATTTCTCCATGAAGAATTATAGGTGTTTCCATAGGGTTCTCCCATGTAATTCACCTCTTCCATTGAAGGGTTCTCAGGATCATAAGCTTCTTCTTCTGATGAAAAGCTTCCTTAGTACTGCCAGGTGCAGCTTGCATTCCAGACAGACTTTGAGAAATCAAATTGACTTGCTGGGTCAATATTTTGTTCTGAGCCAGTATGGCATTCAGAGTATCAATCTCAAGAACTCCTTTCTTCTGATTAGTCCCATTATTCACAGGATTCCTTTCAGAAGTGTACATGAATTGGTTATTTGCAACCATTTCAATTAGTTCTTGAGCTTCTGTAGGCGTCTTCTTCAGATGAAAAGATCCTCCAGCAGAGCTATCCAAAGACATCTTGGACAGTTCAGACAGACCATCATAGAAAATACCTATGATGCTCCATTCAGAAAGCATATCAGAGGGGCACTTTCTGATCAATTGTTTGTATCTTTCCCAAGCTTCATAGAGGGATTCTCCTTCCTTCTGTTTGAAGGTTTGGACTTCCACTCTAAGCTTACTCAATTTTTGAGGTGGAAAGAACTTTGCCAAGAAGGCATTGACTAGCTTTTCCCAAGAGTTCAGGCTTTCTTAAGGTTGTGAATCCAACCATATCCTAGCTCTGTCTCTTACAGCAAAAAGGAATAGCATAAGTCTGTAGACTTCAGGGTCAACCCCATTAGTCTTGACAGTGTCACAGATTTGCAAGAACTCAGCTAAAAACTGATGAGGATCTTCCAGTGGAAGTCCATGGAACTTGCAATTCTGTTGCATTAGAGAAACTAATTGAGGCTTAAGCTCAAAGTTGTTTGCTCCAATGGCAGGGATAGAGATGCTTCTCCCATAGAAGTCGGGAGTAGGTGCAGTAAAGTTACCCAGCACCTTCCTTGCATTGTTGGCATTGTTGTTGTTTTCGGCTGCCATGGGTTCTTCCTCTTTGAAGATTTCTGTTAGGTCCTTTACAGAGAATTGTGCCTTAGCTTCTCTTAGCTTTCGCTTCAAGGTCCTTTCAGGTTCAGGGTCAGCCTCAACAAGAATGCTTTTGTCTTTGCTCCTGCTCATATGAAAGAGAAGAGAACAAGAAAGTATGGAATCCTCTATGTCACAGTATAGAGATTCCTTGAGGTGTTAGAGGAAAAGAAAAATAGAAGGAAGAAGTAGGAAATTCGAACTTATCAAGAAAGATGGAGTTCGAATTGTGCATTAAGGAATAGTGTTAGTCCATAAATAGAAGGATGTGAGAAAAGCGGAAGAAATTTTCGAAAATTAATTAAAAACATTTTGAAAAACTTTAATTGATTTTCGAAAACTAAGAGTGGAAAAGAAATCAAGTGATTTTTGAAAAAGATTTTGAAATTAGAAATCAAAAAGATATGATTGAAAACTATTTTGAAAAAGATGTGATTAGAAGATATGATTGAAAAGTTATGGTTTTAAAAAGATATGATTGAAAAGATATGATTTGAAAAACAATTTAAAAAGATTTGATTTTGAAAATTAATGACTTGGCTAACAAGAAAAGATATGATTCAAACATTAAACCTTTCTCAACAGAAAGGCAGCATACCTGAAATGTTGAATCAAATCATTAATTGATAGCAAGTATTTTTAAAAATGGAAAGAAATTGATTTTGAAAAAGATTTGATTGAAAAGATATGATTTGAAAAAGATTTGATTTTGAAAAATTTTGAAAACCTGAAAAAAATTGAATTAAAAACAGAATCTTCTCTCTTGTGCCATCCTGGTGTTAAACGCCCAGAATGGTGCACATTCTGGCGTTTAACGCCCAAAGCACTACCCTTTTGGGCGTTAAACGCCCAGCCAGGTGCCCTGGCTGGCGTTTAAACGCCAGTTTTCCTTCTTCACTGGGCGTTTTGAACACCCAGCTTTTTCTGTGTGAGTCCTCTGCTGTATGTTCTGAATCTTCAATTCTTTGTATTATTGACTTGAAAAGACACAAATTAAAAATATTTTTGGATTTTTAATAATGAGGAATAATCAAAATGCAACTAGAATCAAATAACAATGCATGTAAGACACTAACAAAATGAGAATGCATATGACAAACAACAAAAATACTCAAGTCAAGAGAATTTAAAGATCAGAGCAATGAAATCATCAAGAACATCTTGAAGATCACTTAAGACACATGAATGAATGCAAGAAGAATAGAAATATGCAATTGACACCAAACTTAACATGAGACACTAGACTCAACAAGAAACATACAATATTTTTTGGTTTTTATGATTTTGTAATTTTTTTTTTATTTTTTTTTTCAAAAATTAAGTGGAAAAAGAAAATAAAGATATCAAAATTCTTAATGAGAATTCCAGGAATCATGCAATGTTAGTCTAAAGCTTCAGTCTAAAGGAATTAGACATGGCTAGCCAAGCTTCAGCAGGACATTGCATTCAAGAGCTAAATTGATGAGAATCAATCAGCTTTGGTGATGATAAGAACATCACCTTGAAATACTAGAATTCAATCTTTACAACTCTGAAAAAAACCTAATCTAAGCAACAAGATGAACCGTCAGTTGTCCATACTCGAAACAATCCCCGGCAACGGCGCCAAAAACTTGGTGCACGAAATTGTGATCACTACTTTTCACAACTCAAATAATCCCTAGTAATGGCCCCAAAGAATTGGTGCTCAATACCATGGCATAAACACAACTTCGCACAACTAACCAGCAAGTGCACTGGGTCGTCCAAGTAATAAACCTTATGCGAGTAAGGGTCGATCCCACGGAGATTGTTGGTATGAAGCAAGCTATGGTCACCTTGTAAATCTTAGTCAGGCAGACTCAAATGGTTATGGATGATATATGAATAAAACATAAAGATAAAGATAGAGATACTTATGTAATTCATTGGTGAGAATTTCAGATAAGCGAATGGAGATGCTTTGTCCCTTCCGTCTCTCTGCTTTCCTACTGTCTTCATCCAATACTTCTTACTCCTTTCCATGGCAAGCTGTATGTTGGGCATCACCGTTGTCAATGGCTACAGTCCCGTCCTCTCAGTGGAAATGTTCAACGCACCCTGTCACGGCACGGCTATCCAGCTGTCGGTTCTCGATCATGTCGGAATAGAATCCAGTGATTCTTTTGCGTCTGTCACTAACGCCCCACAATCGTGAGTTTGAAGCTCGTCACAGTCATTCAATCCTTGAATCCTACTCAGAATACCACAGACAAGGTTTAGACCTTCCGGATTCTCTTGAATGCAGTCATCAATTCTAGCTTATACCACGAAGATTCCGGTTAAAGAATCCAAGAGATATCCACCCAATCTAAGGCAGAACGGAGGTGATTGACGGTCACACGTTCATAGGTGAGAATGATGATGAGTGTCACGGATCATCACATTCATCAAGTTGAAGAACAAGTGATATCTTGGAACAAGAACAAGCTGAATTGAATAGAAGAACAATAGTAATTGCATTAATACTCGAGGTACAGCAGAGCTCCACACCTTAATCTATGGTGTGTAGAAACTCCACCGTTGAAAATACATAAGAATAAGGTCTAGGCATGGCCGTGAGGCCAGCCCCTCAATGATCTAAGATAGCATAAGACTAAAGATAGCTACCCAGATGAAAATACAATAGCAAAAGGTCCTACTTATAGGGAACTAGTAGCCTAGGGTTTACAGAAATGAGTAAACGACATAAAAATCCACTTCCGGACCCACTTGATGTGTGCTTGGGCTGAGCATTGAAGCATTTTCGTGTAGAGACTCTTCTTGGAGTTAAACGCCAGCTTTTGTGCCAGTTTGGGCGTTTAACTCCCACTTTGGTGCCAGTTCCGGCGTTTAACGCTGGGAATTCTGAAGGTGACTTTGAACGCCGGTTTAGGCCATCAAATCTTGGCCAAAGTATGAACTATCATATATTGCTTGAAAGCCCAGGATGTCTACTTTCCAACGCCGTTGAGAGCGCGCCAATTGGGCTTCTGTAGCTCCAGAAAATCTACTTCGAGTGTAGGGAGGTCAGAATCCAACAGCATCTGCAGTCCTTTTAGTCTCTGAATCAGATTTTTGCTCAAGTCCCTCAATTTCAGCCAGAAAATACCTGAAATCACAGAAAAACACACAAACTCATAGTAAAGTCCAGAAAAGTGAATTTTAATTAAAAACTAATAAAAATATACTAAAAACTAACTAAAATATACTAAAAATATACTAAAAACAATGCCAAAAGCGTATAAATTATCCGCTCATCACATACGCATAGGGCATGCGTATGCATGACAATGCAAAAATCTCCACTTGTGCATATGCATGAATCTTCAATTTTTAAGCTTTTGTGCATACGCATGCACCATGCGTACGCATGAATCCCAAATTTTTAGGTGTTGTGTATACGCATGGGTGATGCATACGCATGAATATCATCTCGAAGACATTTTCATTCTACACGCCCACTCTCCGTGGTGTGTGAAACGCCATGCATGCACATCCCATTTGTGTTACATTTTCGTGACACGCCACTTCCTTGGCGTGTTGCACGTCCATTTCTTGCTCAAGTTGCCTTAGTTCTGATCTTCTAGAAAGTTGGCCGAGCGTGCAAAGCATTGTCTTGGTGTTTTGCACGTTGGGTTCTTCATTGGGTGTTTGAAATGTTGGTTTCTTGGCGTGTCAAATGCCAAAGATGTGCTTCCTTGGAGTGCATTCATTGAGCGTTTGAAATGCCAAGCAAATGGTGTGTGAAACGCCATGTATGCAACCACCTTCTCCTTCCTGGAGCTTTGGCTTGGCATGCCACGCCCTATCTGGCGTGTAAAATGCTAGCTCTCTGCCTCCTGTCATATGCTTTTTTGGTTGCTTTTTTTTTGCTTGTGCTTTTCTTCTCTTTTGCTGTACTTTTCCTATATTTAACAAGAAATCAAAGGACTCAAAGTACTAATAAAATATCTTATAAAAGCACATGATAAACAAGCAAAAAGCCATAAATTTCATCTAGAAATACCCAATAAAAGTACTTAAAATGCTCATGCATCAATACCCATGTTTTCAGGGAGAGTCTTGACCTTGAAGAGAAGTTGGATAAGGCCCAGGATAACTATGCAACACTTAAGGAGTCTGTGGCTGAGGGAATGGATGAAATGTTTGCAAACCTAAAAGCCCAGATCCAAATCATCGCTCCCGAGGTGGACAAAAGAAGCCAATCCATATCACCTTCTTAGCTTGTGACCAGGCTCCCAGATGGTTCCCACATTTGCCATTGTGTGCTTCCTCTAGGTGCTCCTTTTTATTAGTCAACGGGATGCATTTTAAGAGAGGTGTTGATATCCCTCTTTTATATAGAATATTATGGACTATTGTGTAATTTTGTGCTTTCCTTATGAGTCTTCGAGCCTCCTTTTCATTTTTAGGGAGGACATCAAATTTAAGATAGTTGACTATGAGGGTCATCCATCCTAAATTTTGATTGGATATGGCCATTATGTCCGAGTTGTCATCTCCATTTGATATTAATAGTGCGTGGAAAGATTCTTGGATGATGCTTATATTGTTGCCCCTTGGCTTGGTGCTAGCTAGCTTGGAGAGGGCACCTGCTCGGGCACTTGACTCTCGAGTTTTGTGTCGAACCTCTCTGGTGCACGAAATTGTGATCTCAATGGCGCCAACAACTTGGTACGCACAATTGTAATATCACTCTTTTTCACAACTTCGCACAACTAACCAGCAAGTGCACTGGGTCGTCCAAGTAATAAACCTTACGTGAGTAAGGGTCGATCCCACGGAGATTGTCGGCTTGAAGCAAGCTATGGTTACCTTGTAAATCTCAGTCAGGCGGATTCAAAGGGGTTATGGAGTTTTGATAATTAAAATATAAATAAAACATAAAGTAAAGATAGAGATACTTATGTAATTCATTGGTGGGAATTTCAGATAAGCATACGGAGATGCGTTGTTCCTTCTGAATCTCTGCTTTCCTATTGTCTTCATCCAATCCTTCATACTCCTTTCCATAGCAAGTTGTATGTTGGGCGTCACCGTTGTCAATGGCTACTTCCCGTCCTCTCAATGAAAAAGGTCCTCTACGATTTCCCGCATGGCTAATCAGCCGTTGGTTCTCGATCGTGTAGGAATAGGATTTACTACCCTTTTGCGTCTGTCATCACACCCTACAATCACGAGTTTGAAGCTCGTCACAGTCATTCCATCCCAGATACTACTCAAAATACCACAGACAAGGTTTAGACTTTCTGGATCTCAAGAATGCTGCCAATGGATTCTAGCTTATACCATGAAGACTCTGATCTCATGGATTGGAAGGCTCTGTTGTCAGGAGAGACAACCATGCGTCGTGGACCAGGAATCCAAGAGATACACACTCTATCTTTCGTAGGTAGAACAGAAGTGTTTGTCAGGCACGTGTTCATAAGTGAGAATGGTGATGAGTGTCACGGATCATCACATTTATCAGGTTGAAGTGCAAATGAATATCTTAAAATAAGAATAAGCATGAATTGAATAAAAAACAGTAGTAATTGCATTAATACTTGAGGAACAGCAGAGCTCCACACCCTTAATCTATAGTGTGTAGAAACTCCACCGTTGAAAATACAAAAGTGATGAAGGTCCAGCCATGGCCGTGAGGCCAGCCCCCAATGTCTAAGATCACATAAACTTATCAAAGATAGATACCAAGCTGAAAATACAATAGTAAAAAGTCCTATTTATACTAGACTAGTTACTAGGGGTGCAGAAATGAGTAAATGACGCAGAAATCCACTTCCGGGCCCACTTGGTGTGTGCTTGGACTGAGCATTGAAGCTTTCACGTGTAGAGGTCTTCCTTGGAGTTGAATGCCAGTTTGTACTTGTTTCTAGCGTTTGACTCTGCTTTGCAACTTCTTTCTGGCGTTTAACGCCAGAATAGGGCAGAAATCTGGCGTTAAACACCAGTTTGCATCATATAAACTCGAGCAAAGTATGGACTATTATATATTGCTGGAAAGCCCTGGATGTCTACTTTCCAACGCAATTAAAAGAGAGCCATTTGGACTTCTGTAGCTTCAAAAATTGCATTTAGAGTGCAAGGAGGTCAGAATCCAACAGCATCAGCAGTCCTTCTTCAGCCTCTGAATCAGATTTTTGCTCAGGTCCCTCAATTTCAGCCAGAAAATACCTGAACTCACAGAAAAACACACAAACTAATAGTAAAGTCCAGAAATGTGAATTTTGCTTAAAAACTAATAAAAATATACTAAAAACTAACTAAATCATACTAAAAACTATGTAAAAACAATGCCAAAAAGCGTATAAATTATCCGCTCATCACAACACCAAACTTAAATTGTTGCTTGTCCCCAAGCAACTGAAAACAAAATAGAATAAAAAGAAGAGAATATACAATGAATCTCACAATATCAATGAAACTTAGTCCCAATTAGATGAGCGGGGCTAGTAGCTTTTTGCTTCTGAACAGTTTTGGCATCTCACTTTATCCATTGAAATTCAGAATATTTGGCATCTATAGGAACTTAGAATTTCAGATAGTGTTATTGATTCTCCTAGTTCAGTATGTTGATTCTTGAACACAGCTACTTTATGAGTCTTGGCCGTGGCCCTAAGCACTTTGTTTTCCAGTATTACCACCGAATACATAAATGCCACAGACACATAACTGGGTGAACCTTTTCAGATTGTGACTCAGCATTGCTAAAGTCCCCAATTAGAGGTGTCCAGAGTTCTTAAGCACATTCTTTTTGCTTTGGATCACGACTTTAACCACTCAGTCTCAAGCTTTTCACTTGGACATTCATGACACAAGCACATGGTTAGGGACAGCTTGATTTAGCCGCTTAGGCCTGGATTTTATTTCCTTGGGCCCTCCTATCCATTAATGCCCAAAGCCTTGGATCCTCTTTACCCTTGCCTTTTGGTTTAAAGGGCTATTGGCTTTTTCTGCTTTCTTTTTCTTTTTCTTTCTTTTTCTTTTTTTTTTTTGGCCAATTTTTTTCTTTTTTTTTCGCAAGCTTTCTTATTCATTGCTTTTTCTTGCTTCAAGAATCAATTTCATGATTTTTCAGAATATCAATAACATTTCTCTTTATTCATCATTCTTTCAAGAGCCAACAATTTTAACATTCATAAACAACAAGATAAAAAATATGCATTATTCAAGCATTCATTCAGAAAACAAAAAGTATTGCCACCACATCAAAATAATTAAACTAATTTGAAGATAAAATTTGAAATCCAAGTACTTCTTGTTCTTTTGTAATTATGCACAATTTTTTTATTTAAGAGAGGTGAAGGATTCATGGAATTATTCATAGCTTTAAGACATGGACACTTGACACTAATGATCATGTAATGAAGACACAAACATAGACAAACATAAAGCTCAAAAACCGAAAACAGAAAATAAATAGACAAGGAGATTAAGGAATGAGTCCACCTTAGTGTGGGTGACGTCTTCCTCTTGAAGAACCAATGGAACGCCTAAGCTCCTATATGTCTCTTCCTTGCCTTTGTTGCTCCTCCCTCATAGCTCTTTGATCTTCTCTAATCTCATGGAGAATGATGGAGTGCTCTTGGTGCTCCACCCTTAGTTGGTCCATGTTGTAACTCAAGCCTTCCAAAGAGGTGTTGAGTTTTTCCCAATAGTTGTGTGGAGAAAATTGCATCCCTTGAGGCATCTCAGAGATTTCTTGATGAGGATCTTCCTCATGCTCTTGTTGAGGTCTATGAGTGGGCTCTCTTGTTTGCTCCATCCTTTTCTTAGTGATGGGCTTGTCCTCTTCAATGAAGATATCTTCCTCTATGACAATTCCAACTGAATTGCATAGGGATCACCTTTTTCTTGGCCACAATTTCATAGAAGTGGTCTTGATGGACCTTTGAGATGAATCTTTCCATCTCCCATGACTCGGAGGTGGAAGCTTTTACCTTTCCTTTCCTCTTTCTAGAGGTTTCTCCGGCCTTAGGTGCCATAAATGGTTATCGAAAAACAAAAAGTAATGCTTTTACCATACCAAACTTAAAAGGTTTACTCGTTCTCGAGCAAAAGAAGAAAGAAAGAAGGGGAAGAAGAAGAAAATAGAGGAGATGGAGGGAGATAGAGAGAGAAGTGGGTAGGTGGGGATCCTATGGGGTTCACAGATCCTGAGGGGTCAAGGATGTATCATCCCTGCTCCTATTAGGCATACAAAATGCCCTTGCTATGCAATCCTAGCGTTTAACGCCAGATTGCTGCTTGTTTCTGGAGTTAAACGCCATTTTTTATTCCTTTTCTGGCGTTAAACGCCAGGCTGCAACCTGTTTCTGGCGTTCAATGCCAGATTGTAGCCTATTTCTGGGGTTTACCGCCAGTCTGGTGCTTGTTTCTGGCGTTTAACGTCCAGAATGGTGCCAGACAGGGCGTTAAACGCCCATTTTGCTACCCTTACTGGCGTTTCAACGCCAGTAAGTTGCTCCTCCAGGGTGTGCTGTTTTTAATGCTATTTTTTATTTTTCTTGAATATTTGCAATTGTTTTTGTGACTCCACATGATCATCAACCTAAAAAAAAAGGAAAATACATAGATAAATAAAATTGGGTTACCTCCTAATAAGCGCTTCTTTAATGTCAATAGCTTGACAGTGAGCTCTCATGGAGCCTCACAGATGTTCATAGTATTGTTGGGACCTCCCAACACCAAACTTAGAGTTTGAATGTGGGGGTTCAACACCAAACTTAGAGTTTGGTTGTGGCCTCCCAACACCAAACTTAGAGTTTGACTTTGGGGGCTCTGGTTGACTTTACAATGAGAGAATCTTTTCTTGCTTCCTCTCCATGGTTACAGAGGAAGATCCTTGAGTTTTAAACACAAGGTAGTCCTTATTCAGTTGAAGGACCAACTCTCCTCTGTCCACATCAATCACAACTTTTGCTGTGGCTAGGAAGGGTCTTCCAAGGATGATGGATTCATTCTCATCTTTCCCAGTGTCTAGGATTATAAAATCAGCAGGGATGTAAAGGCCCTTGACCTTTACTAGCACGTCCTCTACCTGTCCATAAGCCTTTTTCATGGATTTATCTGCCATCTCTAATTAGAATGTGGCAGCCTGTACCTCAAAGATTGGGAGAGTGGCATTAAGTTTATGCCTAACCCCAGGTCACACAGAGCCTTCTCAAAGGTCATGGTGCCTATGGTACAGGGAATTAGGAATTTACCAGGATCCTATTTCTTTTGAGGTAATGTCTGCCTAACCAAGTCATTCAGTTCATTGGTGAGCAAAGGGGGTTCATCCACCCAAGTCTCATTACCAAATAACATGGCATTCAGCTTCATGATTGCTCCAAGATACTTGGCAACTTGCTCTTCAGTAATATCTTCATCCTCTTCAGAGGAGGAATATTCATCAGAGCTCATGAATGGCAGAAGTAGGTTCAATGGAATCTCTATGGTCTCTAGATAAGCCTCAGATTCCTTAGGTTCCTCAAATGGGAACTCCTTTTTGTCCATAAGACGTCCCATGAGGTCTTCCTCACTGGGATTCATGTCCTCCTCCTCCTCTGTGCATTCGGCCACACCAAGTAAGGTTATGGCCTTGCACTCTCTTTTTGGATTCTCTTTTGTATTGCTTGGGAGAATACTAGGAGGAGTTTCAGTGACTTTTTTACTCAGCTGGCCCACTTGTGCCTCCAAATTTCTAATGGAGGACCTTGTTTCATTCATGAAACTTAGAGTTGCCTTAGATAGATCAGAGACTATGTTTGCTAAGCTAGAGGGGCTCTGCTCAGAATTCTCTGTCTGTTGCTGAGAGGATGATAGAAAAGGCTTTCTATTGCTAACCCTGTTTCTTCCACCATTATTATTGTTAAAGCCTTGTTGAGGCTTTTGTTGATCCTTCCATGAGAAATTTGGATGATTTCTCCATGAGGGATTATAGGTGTTTCCATAGGCTTCACCCATGTAATTCACCTCTGCCATTGCAGGGTTCTCAGGATCATAAGCTTCTTCTTCAGAAGATTCTTCTTTAGTACTGTTGGTTGCATTTTGCAATCCATTCAGACTCTAAGAAATCATATTGACTTGCTGAGTCAACATTTTGTTCTGAGCCAATATAGCATTTAGAGTATCAATTTCAAGAACTCCCTTCCTCTGAGGCGTCCCATTACTCACAGGATTCCTTTCAGAAGTGTACATGAACTGGTTATTTGTAACCATGTCAATAAGTTCCTGAGCTTCTGCAGGCGTTTTCTTTAGGTGAATGGATCCACCTACAGAATGGTCCAATGACATCTTAGACAATTTAGACAGACCATCATAGAATATATCCAATATGGTCCATTCTGAAAGCATGTCAGAAGGACACTTTTTGGTCAGTTGCTTGTATCTCTCCCAAGCTTCAAGCTTCATAGAGGGATTCACCTTCTTTCTGTTTGAAGGTTTGAACATCCACTCTAAGCTTACTCAACTTTTGAGGAGGAAAGAACTTGGCTAAGAAAGCTGTGACCAGCTTATCCCAAGAGTTCAGGCTATCTTTAGGTTGAGAGTCCAACCATACTCTAGCTCTGTCTCTTACAGCAAAAGGGAAAAGCATAAGCCTGTAGACCTTGGGATCAACCCCATTGGTCTTAACAGTATCACAGATCTGCAAGAATTCAGTTAAGAACTAAAAAGGATCTTCTGATGGAAGTCCATGAAACTTGCAATTTTGTTGCATCAGAGAAACTAATTGAGGCTTTAGCTCAAAATTGTTTGCTCCAATGGTAGGGATTGAGATGCTTCTTCCATGGAAGTTAGAATTTGGTGCAATAAAGTCACCAAGCATCTTCTTTGCACCTCCACCATTATTATTGGGTTCGGCCATCTCTACTTCTTTTTTGAAAATTTCACTAAAGTCCTCTTTAGAGTGTTGTGTTTTAGCTTCTCTTAGCTTCTTCTTCAGAGTCCTTTCAGGTTCAGGATCTACTTCAACAAGAATGTCCTTGTCCTTACTCCTGCTCATATGAAAAAGAAGAGAACAGAAAAGAAGAGGAATCCTCTATGTCACAGTATAGAGATTCCTTTATGTGAGTAGAAGAAGAAAAGAATAGAAGAAGAAAAATTCGAACACAGAGAGAGAAGAGAATTCGAATATTAAAATAAGAGAGAGGAGAAATATTTTTATTTTTATTTTATTTATGATGTTAGTTTCGAAAATTAGGAGAAGAAATAGAATAAAATTAAAATTTAAAACAATTAGTTAATTAAAAAGAATTTTGAAAAAAAGGAAGGTGGTTTTCGAAAATTAGAGAGAGAAAATTGTTTAGGTGGTTTTGAAAAATATAAGAATTTTAAAACATACAAAAAGTCAATTAGTTAGTTGAAAAAGATTTGAAAATCAATTTTGAAAAGATAAGAAGTTAGAAAAGATTTTGAAATTAAAGTTTGAAAAAGATATGATTTTGAAAAAGATTTGGTTAGAAAAAGATATGATTGAAATTTATTTTGGAAAAGATTTGATTTTTAAAATTAAAATTGATTACTTGGCTAACAAGAAACTAAAAGATATGATTCTAGAATTTAAAGATTGAACATTTCTTAACAAGAAAGTAACAAACTTGAAATTTTTGAATCAATCACATTAATTGTTAGTAAAGTTTTTGAAGATTTGAAATAAAGATAAGAAAAAGATTTTGAAAATCAATAAAAAAAATTTCGAACAAATAAAAGAAAAAATGAAAAAGATTTGATTTTTGAAAAAGTTTTGAAAAGATAAGATTTTTTTAAAAAAATGAAATCTTGACTTGACTAACAAAAACAACTTATTTTAAAAATTTTTTACTAAGTCAACCCAAAGTTTCGAAATTCATGAGAAAAATAAGGGAGAGATATTTTTTATTTTTGAATTTTTAATGAGGAAAGAGAAAAACACAAATATGACCCAAAACATGAAAATTTTATATCAAAACCAATGATGCATGCAAGAACACTATGAATGTCAAGATGAACACCAAGAACACCTTGATGATCATGATGAACATCAAGAACTTATTTTTGAAAAATTTTTAAGGAGAGAAAAACATGCAAGACACCAAACTTAGAAATTTTTAATGTTTAGATACTATGAATGCAAAAATGCATATGAAAAACAACAAAAGACACAAAACAAGAAAATATAAAGATCAAACAAGAAGACTTACCAAGAACAACTTGAAGATCATGAAGAACACATGGATGAATTTTTCGAATTCTTTTTTAGAAAAATAAAAAAAAATATGCAATTGACACCAAACTTAAAAATTGACTGTAGACTCAAACAAGAAGCACAAAATATTTTTGATATTATGATTTTATTAAATTATTTTTGGATTTTTTGAAAATAATTTTTTTAGAAAAAACAAAAAAGAAGAGGAAAAAAATTTTTTTGAAAACTTTTTGAAAATAAAATAAAAATTACCTAATCTGAGCAACAAGATGAACCGTCAGTTGTCCAAACTCAAACAATCCCCAGCAACGGTGCCATAAACTTGGTGCACAAAATTGTGATCTCAATGGCACCAACAACTTGGTACAGACAATTGTAATACCACACTTTTTCACAACTTTGCACAACTAACCAGCAAGTGCACTGGGTCGTCCAAGTAATAAACCTTACGTGAGTAAGGGTCGATCTCACGGAGATTGTCGGCTTGAAGCAAGCTATGGTCACCTTGTAAATCTCAGTCAGGCGGATTCAAATGGGTTATGGAGTTTTGATAATTAAAATATAAATAAAACATAAAGTAAAGATAGAGATACTTATGTAATTCATTAGTGGGAATTTCAGATAAGCATACGGAGATGCGTTGTTCCTTCTGAATCTCTACTTTCCTACTGCCTTCATCCAATCCTTCATACTCCTTTCCATAGCAAGCTGTATGTTGGGCATCACCGTTGTCAATGGCTACTTCCCGTCCTCTCAATGAAAAAGGTCCTCTATGGTTTCCCGCATGGCTAATCAGCTGTTGGTTCTCGATCGTGTAGGAATAGGATGTACTATCCTTTTGCGTCTGTCACCACGCCCTACAGTCGCAAGTTTAAAGCTCGTCACAGTCATCCCATCCCAGATCCTACTCGGAATACCACAGACAAGGTTTAGACTTTCCGAATCTCAAGAATGCTGCCAATGAATTCTAGCTTATACCACGAAGACTCTGATCTCACGGAATGGAAGGCTCTATTGCCAGGAGAGGCAACCATATGTCGTGGACCAAGAATCCAAGAGATACACACTCTAGCTTTCGCAAGTAGAATAGAAGTGTTTGTCAGGCACGTGTTCATAAGTGAGAATGGTGATGAGTGTCACAGATCATCACATTCATCAGGTTGAAGTGCAAATGAATATCTTAGAATAAGAATAAGCATGAATTGAATAGAAAATAGTAGTAATTGCATTAATACTCGAGAAACAGCAGAGCTCCACACCCTTAATCTATGGTGTGTAGAAACTCCACCGTTGAAAATTCATAAGTGATGAAGGTCCAGGAATGGCCGTGAGGCCAGCCCCCAATGTCTAAGATCTCATAAACTGATCAAAGATAGATACCAAGCTAAAAATACAATAGTAAAAAGTCCTATTTAGACTAGACTAATTACTAGGGGTACATAAATGAGTAAATGACGCAGAAATCCACTTCCGGGCCCACTTGGTGTGTGTTTGGACTGTGCATTGAAGCTTTCATGTGTAGAGGTCTTCCTTGGAGTTCAACGCCAGTTTGTATCTTGTTTCTAGCGTTTGACTCTGCTTTGCAACTTGTTTCTGGCGTTTAACACTAGAATAGGGCAGAAATCTGGCGTTAAACGCCAGTTTGCTTCATCTAAACTCGGGCAAAGTATGAACTATTATATATTGCTGGAAAGCCCTGGATGTCTACTTTTTAACGCAATTGAGAGCGCGCCATTTGGACTTCTGTAGCTCCAAAAGCTTCATTTCGAGTGCAGGGAGGTCAGAATCCAACAGCATCAGTAGTCCTTCTTCAGCCACTGAATTAGATTTTTGCTCAGATCCCTCAATTTCAGCCAGAAAATACCTGAAATCACAGAAAAAATACACAAACTCATAGTAAAGTCCATAAATGTGAATTTTGCTTAAAAACTAATAAAAATGTACTAAAAACTAACTAAATCATACTAAAAACTATATAAAAACAATGCCAAAAAGCGTATAAATTATCTGCTCATCACTCTCCTTTCGGGAATTGTGATAGTTGTTCCCGTGCTGCATCTAGGTATTTCTTTATATTAGGTCTTTGACTTGATAAGTGCCATTATTTTGTGAATTTACCACTTGAAAATCACTAAACACTATCAACCTTTGTGCCCCCACTTCTTTAACCAGCAAGCAAGGCCTCATATTCTGCTTGGTTATTAGAAGCAAGGAACTCAAACCTTAACGAGAGTTCTATTCGAGTTCCTTGCTCAATTTCCAAGATAACACCTACTCTACTGCCAGCTTTGTTGGATGACCCATCTACGTATAAGCTCCAATTATTCGGGCTTCCCCAAATTTTAGTGTATCCGGCTATAAAGTCGACGAGATACTAGGACTTAATCATTGTCCGAGCTTCATACATCAAATCAAACTCGGACAGTTCTATAACCTATCGTACCATCCTTCCTGCTAGGTCTGTTTTTTGTGGCATGTGCTTTATTGGTTGATTAGTATGGAGTTTTATAGTGTGAGCCTGTAAATAAGGTTGGAGCCTTCGAGAGGTAAGGATAAGAGCATACATAAACTTTTCTATCTTTTGACAGATCATCTCTGCTCCTTGTAAGGCTTTACTGACAAAGTAAATAGGTTGTTGTCCATTCTCATCTTCTCGGATCAAGGCAGAGGCGATAGCTTGGCTCGCCACTGCCAGGTAGAGGAGAGCTCTTCTCCCGTAATAGGTCGAGTTAGTATGGAGGATTGGCCTAGAAATGCTTTGAAATCTTGAAAGGCTTGTTCACATTCCTAGGTCTTTTCAAATTGATTCCCCTTTCTAAGGATTGAGTATAATGGTAGGGACTTCAACACTGATCTTGCTAAGAACCTGGATAGTGCCGCCAACTTTCTGTTTAATTGTTGGACTTCTTTGAGACAAGTCGGGCTCTTTATCTCTAGTATGGCTCTACACTTATCCGGATTTGCCTCTATGCCTCTTTGAGTAAGCATAAAACCTAAGAATTTTTCGGCTTCTACTGCGAAGGTGCATTTTGAGGGGTTTAGTCTCATTCCATGTTTCCTTATTGTAGAGAATACTTTCGACAGGTAAGATAGGAGAGCCAGATCATCCTTGGTTTTTACAAGCATGTCGTCCACGTATATCTCCATGAGCTTTCCTAAATGGGAGGAAAACACCTTATCGATTGGTTGTTGGTATGTGGCTCCAACATTCTTTAACTCAAAAGACATTATTACGTAGAAATAGTTAGTCTTAGAAGTGATGAAGAAAGTTTTTTCCTGGTCTGGCTTGTACATCAAGATTTGGTTATATCCCGAGTATGCATCCATAAAGAACAAGTACCAATAACCTAAAGCCGATTTGACCAAGGCATCGATGCTTGGGGGAGGGTAGGATCCTTGGGAAAAGCTTTGTTGAGGTCTTCTTTTTTACAAAGACCACGTTGGCCAGCCGTAATAGGTATTTTACCTCTAACGAATTCGGCTTCCAATGATGCTTGCACATGTTCTTCCATGACCTAAGTCCTTTCAAGCCCGAGTTTCTGATGCTTTTACTAAATGGTATGGAATCTGGATAAATGGCGAGATTTTGAGACATCAGATCGGGATCTATACCAAGCATGTCGGATGCTTTCCAAACGAAGAGGTCAAAATTTCTTTGTAGTAAATCAACTAGTTGTGCTTTCAGACCTTCTTCTAGGTTAGCTCCTATATTCGTTGTCATTTTAGGGTGATCTCTGATTTGGACCTCCTCTACCTTTCCTCCAGATTTAGGTCGTAGCTCTTCCCGAGTTTGAATACTACCTGGGCTGCCTTTCAGGTTAAGGCTTTCATTATAATACTTTCGTGCCAACTTTTGATCTCCCTTTATGGTACCAATTCCTTCTGGAGTAGGGAACTTCGTACATAAGTGAGGTGTAGAAACCACTGTCGTAAGTTGGTTTAAAGTAGTTCGTCCTATTAGGGCATTGTATGCTGACACGATGTCGACCACAATATAGTCAACGCTCAATGTTCTTGACTTAGTGCCTTTTCCAAAAGTGGTGTATAGAGAGATAAATCCAAGAAGTTGGATCGACGTGTCCCCCAATCTGAAGAGGTTATCTGGGTAAGCCTTTAGATCCTTTTCTTCTAACTCGAGTTTGTTAAAGGCGGGTGTTCCGAGGGTTACCTGAAACGTGTAGCTCGGTCGTCTGGAGAGGCCCGAGGTGGGGGTTCAGGGACCCGAGCTTGATATGCAGAGTGGTTGGTGGTTGTACCTGCAATGACACTCCGATGCTTAAGTTAGCATGGGTCCAAGCAGATATGTGTAGATGTGGAATGAATGCCATACCTGGGTGCTCCAGTGTATTTATAGTAGTTGGCCGTGATCTTCCCTGGATAAGATATTCTTATCTTATCTTATCTTTCGGGAGTTTTATCCCTATCTTTGTGGAACCGCCTTTGCTAGGCCTTTTCGGCCTTTAGGTTTGGGCTGCGTTCCTTTTGATGGGCCTTCCCTTGCTTTATTCGTCCGAGGTCCGACCTTTAGGCGTGAGCCTTTAGGACGAGGTCGGACCTTTTATGAACTGACCGAGTTTGGAGGAGCCCGGTCAGGGTATGAACAGTGCCCCTGCCCGAGTTCGTCCTTTTCGGGGAGGTCGAGCTCGGGCATAGCAGTTTTTCAAATTTCAAAAATGGCCGTTTCCTGCATTTATTGCATTTTACCGTTTTTCCTCGATTTCCGTTCGGGCTCTGTGAAGGCTTTATTTATTTGCCCCTTTTCCTCTTTCTCTGCGTTTTTGTTTCTCTTTATCTTTTTCGAGCACTGCTTCTTCTTCTTTTTACTTCTGCTTCCCCGAATCTCTCCGTGTGTCTTTCTGGAGTTTCTTCTGTGTCGTCGTTTCGTTCTTCTTGCTCCGGAGCTCGTCGTCTTCGTTTCTTTCTTCCAGGTTTGTTCCATGTTTCTCTTTTCTTGTGCACATATGCTTCTGTTTCTTTGTGTGGCTCTTGTTTGTTTCTTTTTCTTTTATGCCTGGGTTGCCCCGAAAAGAGGCGCCGCCATTGCTTTGTTGTTTGTATGTGGGGGGGCTCTTTTTGTTCTCTGGTATTTTTTAGTTCCGGGTTGCCGCATTTTTTTTCGTGGAGGTTTTTTGTTTCTTTGCTTTGCTGAATGGGTTTTCGCTGTCTTCTTTACGTGATTTTGCCTGTTGTTGTGTTCTTCTTTGTAGGTAAGAATTTTATGTCTCGAAAGGTTCTTCAAGCGATGTCGACTAAGATTCCATGTGGTCTTGGTTGGGTAGACCCTCTTCCTCTAAGAGTCCCTTCTGTGGTAGATTCCGAGTATTTAGCTAGGTTCCGTAGGCACTGTAGCATATGTGAAAATAGAGAGTCTGAGAGGGATTATGAACTAGTGGCCCCGGATTCCGAGGAGAGAGTGTGCTTTCCGCCCCTAGATAGTTCCGAGAAGCTCTTCTTTTATGCTTATGATTGTTTTTTCTCTAAGCTGGGTGTCCGACTTCCCTTTACCGACCTGGAGTCTGAGGTGTTATGGTCTTGTAATCTTGCCCCTACGCAGCTCCATCCAAATTCCTGGGCGTTTTTAAAGCTGTTTCAACTTTTGTGTCAGTTTTTGGGCGTTGCTCCCTCTATTTCTCTTTTTCTTATTTGTTTGTGTTGACGAAGCCGGGGTCGGGTGGAGGGAAGGTATCTTGGGTCTCTTTTAGGGCTAACCAGGGAAGGAAGTTTTGTACCCTGTATGATGAGTCTTTTCATGATTTTAAGAACTTTTATTTCAAGGTCCGGGCTATTGGAGATGTCCGACCTTTCTTTCTAGATGAGAGTGGGGAGCCTTCTTTTCCTCTTTGTTGGCAGGAGAATGTAGTGTCTACTAAGTATACTTTTGAGAGTCTAGATGAGGTGGAGCAGGCTTTTGTGGGTGTGGTAAGCAGTTTATGGGGTCGGGCACCTCACTTGGACACGAAGAAAATGTTGGGAGATCCAAGCCTTCTCCGTTCCGAGTTAGGTAGTTCCCGACCTCTCCGAGATTCATCTTTTTTAGTTTTTTTTGGCTTTGCTTGTTTTGGTGGAATTTCTGTTGTGGTAATCCTTTTCTTTTTATTTCTGCAGAGATGTCTTCTCAGGCGGATTCCATGAAGTACCTTCGTCGGACGAAGAAGTCTGTGGCTGCTCGGAATATCGAGGCTGGGGGGCTTCTGCCCGATCTTCTCCGGAGAAGACTACTGTGGGTGTCACTACTCGGTCAAAGACTATTCTGACTCCCCAGTTCCGAGCTATAAATCAAGATCCTCCGACCTCTGGACCTGCTACCTCTTCTCCTCCTTCGTCCTCGGGTCCTCCTCCCAAGAAACAGAAGACCTCTCAAGAGCCTGCGGTTTTAATGACAAGGATTTCGATGCTCTTGGTTGGGTTGAACAGCATATTCTCCCTCAGACTTTTATTTCTACTGATGATGTGTCTATGGAGCACCATTTTCAGTATATGGCGCGGAGCTGTGTCCGGATGGCTAGTCTTCATGCCGCTATTGCCCGGGAGTTCAAGAAATCCCCTATTGGTGCGACCAGTTCCCGTCTGAGAAAGCTCAGTCTGAGTTTGAGAGAATTAGTAAACTGAAGGCTGCTAGGATTGCTGAGCTGGAGGAGTCTTTGGAGAAGGAGAAAGCTAAAGCTACCGCGGCTGTGGCGGCGGCGAGTTCGTCCGAGGAGATGGCGAAGGCGGCGAAGGAGAATTATACTCGGGCACTTGCCGAGCTTGTGGAGACAAAGGAGAAGTTGCAATCTGCTCAGGATGATTTTTACGAGCTAGAAGGGCATGTGGCTAAGGGTATGGATGCTATGTATGAAAATTTGAAGGCTCAGGTCCGGGTTCTGGCCCCTGACCTGGATCTGAGTTTATTCAGTACGGATAACGTTGTTGTGGAGGGAAAGATTGTTCCTGCTCCCAACGAGGATGAGGTTCCGGTGTCCGACCCCAAAGTTCCGGTTGTGAACCCGACTTCACCTTTGGCCGGGGATGGATCTGGTGTGGAGGTTTTAAATCGAGATGACGGTGCCGTCGATGCTGTCCCGATTTCTATGTTTCTCCCGCAGCCTTCTGTTGATGTGGCGTCCGGAAAGGATCTTTGATTCTCTGTAATCCTTTTATCTTTTGGTTTTTTGCCCGGCCTGTGGGCTCTTTTGTTTTTTGGATGGTTTCTGTGAATGCTTTGGACACTCTTTTTGCTTTTAGCTACTTGTAGTAACTTTTTAGCTTATTATGCGGTGTTTTTTGTTCGCGTTTTGACTTTTTGCTCTGCTTTTATGCTTTTTAGTTGTTTTTGGATAACAACCTTTTAGCTAGCGCTTTTTTCTTGAAAACTTTTGTTTTTTCCTTTTGATTTCGTTTTTTTGCTTGTACTTTTTAGTTGCTTTCTGTATAGCAACTTTTTAGTAAGCGTTTTCGAAATCTTTGTTTTCGCCGTTTTAAGGCTTCCTTCTCGGGTCCGGGCTTTTTCTCGGACCTCGGGTTGGGCGGTCGAGTACACCCTTTGTTGGGTCCGACCTTGTCATTGGTCGGCCTTTTAAGTTATTTTTGTAATCTCTTTTTATTTGGCTTTTTGAGCCTTTTTCAGAGTTACTTTATAACTTCTCACATTAATTTGAACCTCGTCGCTTTTATCTTTGCCGACCTTGTGTGGTCTCTCGGCAATGATTTTTTGCGTTTTGTCGAGCATAAATTAATGCGCCTTGGCGGGGTACTTTTTCAGGATTTGTTTCATCACGAGGAAGAACAAAAGAAAATAGAAAAATTTGATTAGTATTAAAAAGGAAAGAATATTTACAGAGTGTTTACCCTTGACTAGGTCGGGTGCCTTACTTGACCGGGTGTCTCATTAAAAAACCCTTGTAGGGAAAAAGAGTACACCTCGGGTCAAATTTTTCTAGCTGTAGTACCGTCTTAGATTACAGGCGTGCCAGGCCCTGGGCAGCTCATTGCCTTCTAGGTCGGATATCTTGTAATAGCCTGTTCCTAAGACTTCTGTTACTTTGTAGGGTCCTTTCCAATTTGCAGCTAGCTTTCCTTCTCCCGACTTTTGTGTTCCGATGTCATTTCGGATTAGGATTAGGTCGTGAGTGGAGAAGCTTCGTTTTATTACTTTCTGATTGTATCTGAGGGCCGTTCGCCGTTTTAAGGCTTCTTCTCGGACCCGGGCTCTTTCTCGGACCTCGGGGAGGAGGTCGAGTTCTTCCTTTTGTGCCTGCGGGTTACCTTCTTCGTTGTAGAAGATGACTCTGGGCGACCCTTCATCTATTTCGATAGGAATCATTGCCTCCATCCCGTAAGCTAGTCGGAATGGCGATTCTCCCGTTGTAGAGTGTGGAGTTGTCCGATATGCCCATAACACCTGGGGGAGCTCCTCGGCCCATGCTCCTTTGGCCTCTTGGAGTCTTCGTTTTAACCCGGCCAAGATGACTTTATTTGCGGCCTCTGCTTGTCCGTTGGCTTGTGGGTGCTCGACTGAGGTGAATTGCTGTTTGATTTTTAGTTCGGCCACCAAGTTCTGAAAACTTGTGTCCGTGAACTGTGTTCCATTGTCTGTTGTAATGGAGTAGGGGACTCCGAACCTTGTGACAATGTTTTTGTATAGGAATTTGCGGCTTTTCTGAGCCGTAATGGTGGCTAAGGGTTCAGCTTCGATCCACTTTGTGAAGTAGTCGACCCCTACTATGAGGTATTTGACTTGCCCCGGTCCTTGGGGGAACGGGCCGAGTAGGTCAGTCCCCATTTTGCGAAGGGCCATGGTGCGGTGATGCTGATAAGGTCTTCGGGTGGTGCTTTGTGGAAATTGGCGTGTTTTTGGCAGGGGGGCATATTTTCACAAACTCCGTTGCGTCTCTTTGCAAAGTTGGCCAGTAGAACCCGGCTCGGACTACTTTCTTGGATAATGCCCGAGCTCCGAGGTGGTTCCCACACATGCCTCCGTGGACTTCTTCGAGGACGCTCTTTGTTTCTGAGGTCGGGACGCACCTAAGGAGGGGGTTTGCGAATCCTCTTCTGTATAATACGTCGTGAATTAGTGTATAATTCTGGGCGTCTTTCGTGAGTCTTTAGCTTCTTTTCTTTCGGCGGGGAGAGTTCCCGACTTCAGGTAGCTGAGTATGGGGGTCATCCATCCTTGCTGTTGGTCGGATATATTTAGCGTTTCTTCCTCTCTTAGCACGGAGGGAGACTGTAAGGTTTCCTGGAGGAGACTTCTGTTGTTGCCTCCGGGCTTGGTGCTGGCAAGCTTTGAGAGGGCGTCTGCCCGGGCGTTTTGTTCCCGAGGTATGTGCTGGATCTGTATCTCTGGAAAGTGGCGTAATTGTGCCTGTGTTTGGTCCAGGTATTTTTTCATAGTTGGGTCTTTGGCCTGGTAGCTTCCATTTACTTGTGATGTGATGACCTGGGAGTCGCTGAAGATCGTGATTTTCTGGGCTCCGACCTCTTCGGCTAGCCTTAGCCCTGCTAGTAGGGCCTCGTATTCGGCTTGGTTGTTCGAGGCCTGGAACTCGAATTTTAGGGATAGTTCTATCTGCGTTCCTTAGTCGCTTTCGAGTATAACCCCGGCTCTGCTTCCAGTTTTGTTTGAGGACCCGTCGACATACAGGTTCCATGAGAGTGGGGTTCCAGGGGTCTCAGTGTATTCTGCGATGAAGTCGGCTAGATACTAAGATTTTATGGCAGTCCGGGTTTCATAGTGGAGGTCGAACTCGGACAGTTCCACCGCCCATTGCAGTATTCGTCCTGCCAGGTCTGTTTTTTGGAGGATGTGTCTCATGGGTTGGTTTGTCCGGACTTTGATGGTGTGGGCTTGAAAGTAGGGACGGAGCCTCCGAGCTGTAAATACTAGGGCGTAGGCAAATTTTTCTATCTTCTGATAGTTTAATTCGGCCCCTTGTAGTGCCTTGCTTACAAAGTATATGGGGTGTTGTCCTTGGTCATTTTCTCGTATTAATGCTGAAGCGACTGCTCGATGTCCAACCGAGAGGTATAATACGAGTTCTTCTCCTTTTAAAGGTCGGGTTAGGATTGGTGGCTGCCCGAGGAATTCCTTGAATTCTTGAAAGGCTTTTTCGCACTCCGGGGTCCATGAGAAGGGTTTCCCTTTCTTTAGGAGTGAGTAGAGAGGTAGTGACTTATTGCTGATCCTGCCAAGAATCTTGATAGGGCGGCTAGCCTTCCATTCAGTTGTTGTACTTCTTTGACACACGTCGGGCTCTTCATATTGAGTATCGCTTGGCATTTGTCCGGGTTCGCTTCGATGCCCCTTTGAGTCAGCATGAAGCCTAAGAACTTTCCGGCTTCTGCGGCGAAGGTGCACTTTGTCGGGTTAAGTCTCATGTTGTGTTTTCTGAGGGTGCCGAAGACGCTGGTGAG
This sequence comes from Arachis stenosperma, assembly GCF_014773155.1. Taxonomy (NCBI): domain Eukaryota; kingdom Viridiplantae; phylum Streptophyta; class Magnoliopsida; order Fabales; family Fabaceae; genus Arachis; species Arachis stenosperma. The sequence goes on from NC_080377.1 coordinate 85,345,565, forward strand.
GTCGGTCAGCAAGTTTCTATCTTCTTGTGTCTTTACCAGCATGTCGTCGACGTACACCTCTAGCTGTAGTCCGATGTGCTCTGAGAACACTTTGTTCATTAGCCTCTGGTAGGTTGCCCCTGCGTTCTTCAGCCCGAAGGGCATTACTACGTAGCAGTAATTTGCCCTTGGGGTTATGAACGAGGTCTTTTCTTGGTCGGGTCCGTACATCGGGATTTGATTGTATCCCGAGTATGCGTCCATGAAAGAGAGATATCTGTAGCCTGAGGCTGCGTCTACTAAGGCGTCGATGTTTGGTAGTGGATATGGGTCTTTGGGGCAGGCTTTGTTGAGGTCTGTGTAATCGACGCACATCCTCCATTTTCCGTTGGGCTTTTTTACCAGGACCACGTTTGCGAGCCATAGGGGGTATTTTACTTCCTTAATGAACCCTGCATCTAGTAGTGCTTGTACTTGTTCTTCTATTGCTTGCATGCGCTCGGGTCCGAGCTTCCGGCGTCTTTGTTGGACAGGTCGGGATCCCGGGTAAACTGATAGCTTATGGCACATCAGGTCGGGGCTTATGCCTGGCATGTCGGAGGCTTTCCAGGCGAAGAGGTCAGAATTCTCCTTTAAGAGGGTTATGAGTTCCTCTTTTAGGCCCGTTTTGAGGTTCGCTCCTATGTTTGTTATTTTTTCAGGTGTGTTCCCAATCTGGACTTTTTCGGTCTCTCCCTCTGGTTGTGGTCGAGGATCTTCTCGGGACTGCACTCGTCCGAGTTCTATCGTGCTGACCTCCTTCCCTTTTAGGCTCAGGCTTTCGTTGTAGCATCGCCGCGCTAGTTTTTGGTCGCCTTTTAGGGTAGCGATTCCTTTTGCGGTAGGGAACTTCATACAGAGGTGTGGGGTCGAGACTATAGCTGCCAGTCTGTTTAGGGTTGGTCGCCCAATGAGGGCATTGTATGCCGAAGTGACGTCGACTATAATGTAGTCGATGCTTAATGTTTTAGATTGCTCGCCTCTCCCAAAGGTAGTGTGTAGCGGGATGTATCCTAAGGGATGGATCGGGGTATCCCCTAGCCCAAATAGGTCGGTGGAATAGGCCTTTAGTTCTTTTTCTTCAAGTCCGAGCTTGTCGAATGCCGTTTTGAACAGGATATCTGCTGAGCTTCCCTGGTCAATCAGGGTTCGATGTAAGTTGGCGTTTGCTAGGATAATGGTGACTACCATTGGATCGTCGTGCCCGGGAATTATCCCTTGAGCATCTTCTCGGGTAAATGAGATAGTAGGTAACTCGGACAGGGGACTGTCTTCTCGGACATGATAGACTTCTTTGAGGTGTCTTTTTCGCGAGGATCTGGATGTTCCTCCGCCTGCAAAACCTCCATTTATCATGTGAACGTGTCTTTCAGGGGTTCGCGGGGTTTGTTCGGCCCGACCTTCGTTATCTCCCCGCCTTCTCTTCCTGGTCTCTTCTCCTTTCTCTGCTATGTATCTGTCGAGTTTTCCTTCTCTGGCCAGCTTTTCTATAACATTTTTTAGGTCGTAGCAGTCGTTAGTAGAATGACCGTAGAGCTTGTGATATTCACAGTATTCGGACCGATCTCTTCCCGCTCTCTTGTGTTTTAGCGGTCGGGGCGGTGGGATCTTTTCGGTGTGGCATACTTCTCTGTAGACGTCTACCAGGGAGACTCGGAGGGGGGTGTAGTTGTGGTACTTCCGTGGCTTGTCCGAGTTGGGGTCTTCTTTCTTCTTCTGTTCCCGATCCCGATCTCGGAGTGAGTAGGTTGATTCTGTCCTAGAAGAGTCTCTTAGCTGGGAGGTTTCCTCCATGTTGATGTATTTTTCTGCTCGCTCCTGCACCTCGTATAGGGAGGTCGGGTATCGTTTGGATAGGGATTGGCTAAACGGTCCCTCTTTTAGGCCGTTTGCTAGTCCCATGATGGCTGCTTCAGTGGGCAAGTGTTGTATGTCCAGGCAGGCTTTGTTGAATCGCTCCATGTATTCTCGGAGAGTTTCTTGGTTGCCTTGTTTGATCCCGAGTAGACTGGGGGCATGTTTTGTCTTGTCCTTTTGAATAGAGAACCTTGTTAGGAATTTTTTGGTTAGGTCTTCGAAGCTGGTGATTGATCTTGGTGGCAGGTTGTCGAACCACTTCATGGCTGACTTGGTGAGAGTGGTGGGGAAGGCTTTGCACCGAATCGCGTCGGAGGCGTCGACTAGGTACATTCTGCTTCTGAAGTTGCTGAGGTGGTGGCTTGGATCGGTGGTGCCGTCGTAGGGATCCATATCGGGTGGTTTGAAGTTTCGCGGTACCTTTTCCTTCATGATCTCTTGCGTGAAGGGATCATGGTTGCCTTCGGGGGTGGTGCCGCGTTCTGTCCGGCCTTTCAGGTTGGCCTCTATTTTCCGCAGTTTTTCTTCTAATTCTCTGCGCTTTCGAGTCTCCCTTCTCAGATCTTGTTCAGTTTCTTTCTGTTTCTTTATGTCCTCTTCGAGTTGTTTCAGTCGGTTTTGTTGTGCCCGGACTGCTTCTAGAATTTCCGAGCTCTTTTCTTTTTCGGAATTTTGTGGATCTTTGTTTGGGAGTGATGTCTTTGGGCGATTCTGTTTGTTTCCTCCTGGAGTGCGTGGTGATAGAGGGCTGTTCGGTCGTTCTCCGGTGTCAATTTCGTCCTCCTGTTCAGATGCAACGCGGTCATTGTTGTGAGAGTCGTCCGCCATGGTAGGGGGATGACTTCCAAGTCCCCGGCAACGGCGCCAATGTTCCGAGGGTTACCTGAAACGTGTAGCTCGGTCGTCTGGAGAGGCCCGAGGTGGGGGTTCAGGGACCCGAGCTTGATATGCAGAGTGGTTGGTGGTTGTACCTGCAATGACACTCCGATGCTTAAGTTAGCATGGGTCCAAGCAGATATGTGTAGATGTGGAATGAATGCCATACCTGGGTGCTCCAGTGTATTTATAGTAGTTGGCCGTGATCTTCCCTGGATAAGATATTCTTATCTTATCTTATCTTTCGGGAGTTTTATCCCTATCTTTGTGGAACCGCCTTTGCTAGGCCTTTTCGGCCTTTAGGTTTGGGCTGCGTTCCTTTTGATGGGCCTTCCCTTGCTTTATTCGTCCGAGGTCCGACCTTTAGGCGTGAGCCTTTAGGACGAGGTCGGACCTTTTATGAACTGACCGAGTTTGGAGGAGCCCGGTCAGGGTATGAACAGTGGGTTTAAATAATATATCTGCCGAGCTGCCTTGATCCACTAGGGTTCTGTGGAGGTTTGCATTAGTGAGGATCATTGTTATCACCACTGGGTCGTCGTGGCCAGGTGTTACTCCTTGAGTATCTTCTTTAGTGAACGAGATAGTTGGCAAGTCGGGAGTGTTGTTATCTTTCCCGACTTGGTACACCTCTTTAAGATGCCTTTTTCATGATGATTTCGAGATTTCTCCTCCAGCAAACCCGCCATTCATCATGTGTATTTGTCATTCAGGGGTTTGTGGGGGCATTTGATAAACCACTATTTTATGGTTCACAATGTGTTTAATTGTGTGGTTTTATCATGGTCTTTACCCACTTATTCATATAATTAGCATGCATTTATATTTCCTTCCTAAAATTATTACATGATTGAAAACATGCTTCTTTGGTCTTAATTTAGCTAATCTTAATCCTCTCTTATTACCATTCGATGCCTTGATCTGTGTGTTAAGTGTTTTAGGCTTTATAGGGCATGAATGAGTGAGAGATTGGGAAGGAAGCTTGCAAAAAATGGAAGGAACACAAGAAATTGAGGAGATGACCAGCGAGAAGTGAAGCGTACGCGTCAGCGACGCGACCGCGCGGAAGAAAGGAATCCGCAGTGACGCGGTCGCATGGCTCACGTGACCGCGCGGATTGGAAAAGCACAAGTGACGCGGAAGCGTGGACGACGCGAATGCGTGGCAGGGAAAAACACGAATGACGTGTCCGCATGGATGACGCGATCGCGTGACGTGTGCGATCTGCAAAATTACAAAAGTCGCTGGCAGAGATTCTAGGCCGCATTTCAACACAGTTTTCGGCCCAGAAACACAGATTAAAGTCAGGAAACTTGCAGAGACTCATCAAGTTCTCATAATTCACTTTCGATGATTTAGATCTAGTTTTGAGAGAGGTTCTCTCCTATCTCTCTTTAGGATTAGGATTTAGGACTTCTCTTAGTTTTAGGAGTAACTCTCGATCCCAGGTTCAATGTTCTTTTACTTTATAATTATCTCTTATTTTCAGATACCATTAATGCTTGCTTGTATTAGTTATGTTGCCTATTTGGCTTATGCTACATTCATGTTAAGATTTTCTTATTTAATGCTTGATGCGCATAAACTTGTTATGCTATGATTTTAGGAAATTGCACAGATCGGCAAAATTCCTTCCGGCAAGTGCACCGGTTATCGTCAAGTAAAAACTCAAAATAGAGTGAGGTCGAATCCCACAAGGATTGGTTGAATGAGCAATTCGAATTAGAAGTTTGGTTAGTTGAGCGGAATCAAGAATTGGATGTGAATTGCATAAAGTAAATTTGGCGGGAAATGTAAATTGCAAGGAATGGAAATGACAGAATCTTAAATTGCAAGAATGAAAGTGCGAGAAATTAAATTGCTGAAATTAAAAGGGAATTGGGGTGATTGCATGAATTGAAAGTGCAGAATGTAAATAGAAGGTGTAGATCAGAAATGGGGAGTTCATTGGGGTTAGGAGATATTGAAATCTCCGAATCAAAATGTTTCATCTCTTCCTCAACCAATGCATTCATTGTATTTTGCTTGGCAATCTTATATGATTGGATCCCAATTCCTTGGCTCACCAATTCTCTCTAAAAACAAACAAATTCCCAATCCCTTGGTTTAAATGTTCATAAGAAGAGATGTAGCTTGATCACTGATTATACCACACAATTTCATGGACCACAATTTGGTAGGATTACATGTCACAATATCCATCCAAACCTCAATCCAATTCACTGTGAGAAAGCTTCTCTAGCATGAATCCTCCATTCCTTTCCCAAGGTTCCGAAGGATTCCAATTATGGGTAATTTCTTTCCCAAGACAATTACCCAATGGAATTAGATCGAGAAGCTTTCTAACAAAATTCAAGAGAAAGATTGAAGAAGAAGATAAAACTATTATTGATTCATTGAATTACAATAGAGCTCCCTAACCCAATGAAAGGGGTTTAGTTAGTCATAGCTCAGAATTCAATTACACAATATGAAAAGTTCTAAAGTGTCCAAAGGTTCAAAGATGCTAACTAACTTCAATTCTATCCTATTTATACACTTTCTAAATTGAGCTTCTGTTGTGTTTCTTGGGCTTTGAGGCCTTTCCTTGATTTCCTTTTGCTTTAGGCTTATGGTCCATAATCCTGATGAGGCTGTGATCCAATTCTGTAACATTCATTGAGCAAACTTAGTGATAAACAAGTAATGACACAAGACTCAATAATTTGAAGTTCCAGACTCATCAATTCTTGAGGCCCAATCCCATAAACCATGATATTCAATTGGGTTTCATGCCATAATAAGTTTAAGTTAATATTTGTGCTCAAATTCTAACTTAAACTTCAATATAATTGGCCCAGAAACCTTTTCAAATGGTGGTGTTTAAGTTGAAGTTTAAGTTTTAGTTTAAGGTCAAACTAAAACTTAAACGTGGAATTGGAAGAAAACACCCCAGAAGTGTACATAGTCGAACACGTTTAACCTCCAGTTTAAGGTTAAACTGGAGGTTAAACTTGGAAATGAAGAAAGCAACCCCTGGAGGCAATTAGGATCGAACACGTTTAACCTCCAGTTTGAGGTCAAACTGGAGGTTAAACTTGGAAATGAAGAAAGCAACCCCTGGAGGCAATTAGGATCGAACACGTTTAACCTCCAGTTTGAGGTCAAACTGGAGGTTAAACTTGGAAATGAAGAACACACCCTGGAGGAGAAAAACCATCGAACACGTTTAACCTCCAGTTTGAGGTCAAACTGGAGGTTAAACGTGGAACTCATCTGGTGCCTCTCTTTCTTCTGGCGTTTAACCTCCAGTTTGAGGTCAAACTGGAGGTTAAACGTGGAATGCTTCTTGGTGAGAAAAGAAAGTGTCGAACACGTTTAACCTCCAGTTTGAGGTTAAACTGGAGGTTAAACGTGGAAATGCTTTTGTGCCTCCCTTAGTTCAATTCTCATTCTGGCGTTTAACCTCTAGTTTGAGGTCAAACTGGAGGTTAAACGTGGAATGCTCCTTAGTGCCCTTTCTCATTCTGGCGTTTAACTTCCAGTTTGAGGTCAAACTGGAGGTTAAACGCCATTTACAGCATTTCCTCTCTTCTCATGATTTTGGTTTTTAAGCTCCAGTTTAACCTTAAACTGGAGCTTAAACGTCCCATTTGATATTCAAGCTTCCTTTATTGATTTTGTTGCTTCCTTGCCTAGCCTCTTCTTCCCTGAAATCATCCAAACAATTGCATCAAAGTCTTGCAAAATTTCATGAGAAATCATCCATTCATAGCATTCAAGTAATATAACTAAAAACTCATGAATTTGCATCATAATCATAATGTTTTGGATGGTTCATTGCTTTGTTGTTCATTTAACCATTCTTGGTTACTTTAAGCTCAAGAAAATGCATAAAACAACTAAAACTAACAGAAAAATGCTAGTGAAACTAGCCTAAGATGCCTTGGCATCACAACACCAAACTTAATACTTGCTTGTCCCTAAGCAAGTCCTGAGATATTTGAGAAGAAAGTATGAAACAGAAAGCAATTACATTGGCTATATTAGCAAGCATTTGAAGTTCATAAGAAGGGTTTTATGCAGAAAGTTGCAGCATCACTTTTTCATTCTTATCAGGTAGAATCATCACTTTTTCATTGCATCCATCAAACACTGCTATGGCCTCTTGTTATTCTCATGTCCTTGGCACTTTTTCTTTCTTTGTTTTTTTTCTTTTTCTTAGAGCTCTTTTGCTCCTTGTTTGCTCAGTGTCATGTGTTGCACAAGCCCTTGGCATTTTCTTTTTCTTATCAGTGCATTACACATATCCACTACAGGCATTTTAGTTCACATTTCTTCTTGAGACATTGGTGCCCAGCACCTCTTTGTGTGACTAAATGTTTTGTATTTAGGTTGCTCTTGATAATGGACTTTTGGTCGATAATCCCGGGTTAGTTAACCCAAGTTACCAAGTGTTGAAACACTCCACAGAACCTATTCATCCAAGCAGATCCTAGTACATAAACACCACAGGCATATGTCTCAGAAGTTCAAACCATTGGTGCCTAGCTTATTTTCTTAATTCTTTTGCTTTTTGGTTGCCCTTTTCAGTGGCTTTTTCTTCTTCTTTTTCTTTCTTTGTCATGGCCAAAGACATTCCTTCATCAAGATCCATAGACAGTATTCAACTTCTTCACAAAAATGATAATTCTACACTCAATTTCCAGTGAGCTAACTAAACAATCAAGCATGCATACCACCACTTAATTCTACTTGATTTGTCACTAATTGAGCCAAGTTACTTTTGTTCAAACTTTTCTTTTATTTTTGGAAACAGAACAAGCATGGCAAGCATTTGTTTAAGAAGGTGAGTTATATCCAAACATCTAGGCATTTACTTTATTCAAAGCAATAAACAAACAAACATACTAAAAACTTCACTTAAACTTAGATGACTTAAAATGAAACAAAGCTCATAAAGACAATTCACAACTATCATTTGATTGTTAAGGAACGGGACCACCTCTCATTTATTGCCTGGTTCTTCTTGATTCTTGGGATCCTGTTTCTTCTTGCTTCTTACCTCTTTTTGACCACTTGTACTTCCTTTGTCTTTTCTCATGAGCTTTTTCCAGAATCCAGCCTTTTTCATTGTTTCTTCCACTCCTTTTTCAAGGACCATTGCCTTGTTTATTTCTCCTTCTTTCCTCCCTTTGAAATACTCATCAAAAGCTGGGAATGCTGGGTCCATCTTGTGTAGATGTTCCCCTATGTAGTTCAGCTTGATTTGAGAGCTGATGTTGTAATCAGCTTGAACTGAGTATCTCGCATTCTGCAGAGTGGTGGCTTCCTTGAGTGCCAACATATTGGCATCTTGGTGTTGGCAGATGTGGCTGAGGGATTCCTGTAATTGTAAATTTTGTTCCCTTTGCAGATCTAGGAATCTTGATTCAAAATTCCTTTGCATGTCCATCATCTTTAGGTGGAAGTCCTCTTGCCTTTCCTGAGACCTCATGTATTGTTGAGATAATCCTTCCATGATTTCCTGCATTCTGCTCATGTCCATGGGGTCTCTGGGAACTTGTTGCCTTCTTTCTGGAATCCCTTGCTCTTCTTGCTCTTCTTCTCCTTCTTCTCCTTCTTGCTCTGCCTCTTGCTCTGTTTCTGCTTGTTGCCCTTCTTCATTTCTTCTTTTTGTATGTCTTGGGGGCGCTGGGCCAAGAGTCATTCTCTGAGCAGTGATGGCCATTCCAGGATATAGCCAATTAGGTCTTTCATCTTCAAGTGGTACTTGGGCATCGATGCATAGTCTAATGATGGTGCTAGGGAAGTGAAGCCAGGAGTCATGGTCACTTTTCTCACTAAACTCTTGTATCTGTTCGGCAATGAGTTTATGAACTTTGATCTCCCCTCCCACCATAATGCAATGTAGCAAGATGGCTCTTTTGGGAACTATTTCTGAAGTGTTTGCAGTGGGTAGGATGGATCTCCTAACTATTGCATACCACCCTTTAGCTTCAGGTGTTAGGTCTCCCCTTCTCAAAACTCTTGGAGCCCCTTTTGTCTTTCTCACCCATTCAGCTCGGATGGCACAAAGATCTTCAGCAATAGTCGAATAGTCAGGTTCTCCCATCATCCTTTCCTCATAACTTGCTTGGCTGAAACGTATGTTTTTCAGGCCAAGAGTTTTCATGATTGCTTTGGGGCTGAAGTCAACTTCCACCCCTCTCACAGAGCTTTTGTATGTGGGTTCCTCGGTTGTATCCTCCCTTACTGCATTTGCATAAAACTCCTTCACCAGGTTGATGTTGATTTTAGTGATTGGCTTAGTCAAAAGCTCCCACTTCCTCTTTTTGATCTTCTCCCAAATACCTGGAAACTCATCCTTTTCAAGGTCAAAGGGAACCTCAGCTAGTACCTTTTTAGGTCTCATCCATTCGGCTTGAATCTCATGGAAAACTGATTTGTATTTCCATGCATCAAATTCCCTTTCCTCCTCCATTGGCTCCTTATCCTTTCTTCTTTTGTGGCTAGATGAGGCTGCCATTTGTTCCTTGGTTTTGGCAAGTGACAAGCTAAAGTTGACAAAGTGAAGTAAGAAAGTGTTGTTAGAAGTGTGGTGAGGTTGTTTTCGGCAAGAAATGGTTATGCTATGATGAAAGACAATGTGCAAGAAGGGGATTTGGTGGTGTGGAACTCGTTCTCCAAGTGGTTCTTTATAGTGCATGTACTTGAAAAATGGATGGCTAGGGTGAATTGTGAAGTATGGCTTGATTGTAAATGTATGAGTTAGGGAAAAGGACGAATAGCTTTTCACTTTCTTGGAAGTATTCTGGGTGCATTGGTTGTACATGTAGCTATCATTTCATGCAGAATTCCCTTTTCCCATGTGCTAGTTTCAAAGACTTTTGAACTTTCTTTTTGACCAAGAACCGTGCCTCCCCTCTTGTCTTCTTCCTCCATTCTTATCCTTCCTTTTGTACCTGCACAAACAAACAAATGTGCTATTATTTTTCGGTCCATGTGAATAGTCTTTGCACATGTTTTTCATTCTTTTTGAATTGTAAATCAATGATTGTCTTTGTGAGCTTATAGCCGTGACCTTTGTGTGTATGCACATTTATTAATGGACACCAAACTTAATGTTTGGTAATGTCTCCTGATGTCATGAAATCCATGTTGGTTGTCCTTAATGAATGTGCATAATTCTAATAAATCATAGTCACTTTGGCTCTTTGATCCTAAACAATTTTACTACCTAAAGTAATTGAAATCAAAGTAATAAAACATGCAAATGGTATACTTGTCATGAATTTAAATCTAAGGGAACTTCTTGCTTTTCATCAGCCGTGTTTAAAAGGAACACCAAACTTAATGTTTGGTTGTGCACCTTGAAGGATTGAATACAATTTGAGTAAGATTTGGGGGTGCCTTTAGGCACACCAAACTTAGAGACCAATTGTATTCTACATGCAATGTTTAGTGCACTTTATCAACAGTTGTCCCAAGGATTCAATTCATGCATAAGAAACCATGCTTTATTAGATGCAGAGCAAAACAATAAAGAGTAAGGATACTAAAACATGGGTTGCCTCCCATGAAGCGCTTCTTTAACGTCACTAGCTTGACGGTTGTCCCTTGTTAGGGTGGATTGTAGTGCTTGATGTCCTCTCCTCTCACTATGGAAACATCCCCATTTGATTCCTTCAGGATTTCCAAATGTTCCATTGAAAGAACTTTCCTGATTGTGAACACTTGAGGGAGTTGGGAAGGTATGGGTTTGAGGCCAGGTGGAATTGGCAAATAATGACTTAGTATCACTTTATCTCCCGGAGAGAAACCTTCAGTGGGAATTTTCTTGTTTCTCCACCCTCTTGGCAATTTCCTTACAATTCTTCCTTCTCTCTTAAGGATTTCGTCATTGACCCTTATGCTAGGAGGGCCTTTTTGATCGGCTTCTATTGACTCTTGTGGCTTTAGCTCTTGCATTTCTTGTTTGCCTTCAAGGGATTGTTTTAGAGTTTCAGCTGCTGAATTGCTTTCCTCCAAACACAGATTGCTATAATCTTCCTTAGGCTTTTCAGGTTCTGGTTCAGGCTCAGATGCAGGTTTGAAAACATGGAAAATGAGTTGTTCATCCTGTATTCTCAAAATTAGCTCTCCTTGTTCTACATCTATGAGTGCTCTAGCAGTGGCCAGAAATGGCCTTCCCAAAATGATAGGGTGTAGGTAGCTTTCCTCCATGTCCAAAATGACAAAGTCTGTGGGGAAAAAGTAATTTCCCACTTTCACCAGCACATTTTCAACTACCCCTTCAGCTTGCTTTTGAGTTTTGTTAGCCAATTGTACGATTACATCCGTGGATCTCACCTCATTCAGTTGTAGCCTCCTCATAAGAGTCAGAGGCATCACATTTATGCTAGCTCCTAAATCACAGAATCCTCTGTCAATTTTTGTTTCCCCTATGATGTAGGGGATATGAAAACTTCCTGGGTCTGTTTTCTTAGAGACCATATCCTTCTTGATGAGTGCACTGCATTCCTTGTTCATTACTACAGTTTGTCCTCCCTTCAAAACTCTTTTCTTGCTCAGCAATTCCTTCAAATACTTGACATGTGTAGGCATCTGCTGGAGGATCTCAAGAAAGGGAATATTGATGTGGAGAGACTTAAATGTCTCTAAGAACCTTGAATATGTTTTCCCTTTTTCACCTCCTCCTAACCTCTGAGGAAATGGTGCTTTTGGTTGGTATGTTCCCAGCATGCCTTCCTTTTGCATTTCTTTGGCTTGCTCAGTTTCACCTTCATGCTTGGCTTCTTCCATACCTTCCTTCAAGATTTCTGGCTCCTGTTCTGAGGGTCTGATTCCTTCTTCTTCTGAGACTTCCTTCAACATGGTGATGGCCTTGCATTCTTCCCATCTCACTCCCTTTTGTTCCCCCTTAGGATTCTTTTCAGTGTCACTAGGGAACACTGCAGTTGACTTGGGGGCCTGTTGAGATAGCTCTCCTACTCGAGACTCCATCCATTTGAGTTTTTCACCATGGTTCCTTAAGGTAGATCTCACATCTTCCTTAAAGCTTTTCAACTCAATTATGTCCTGACTCATGGTTGCAAGCCTTCCTTCTATCCTGTTTAATTGATCTTGAAATTGTTGGTTCGGATTGGATTGGGCAGGTTGGTTATTTTGGCCATGATATGGTGGTTGGGAGTAAGTGTTTTGTGTGGCTTGATATGATCTTTGGTTGGAGTTTTGGTATGTGGAATTGTTGTGTTGGTTGTGGTTGTAGGGTTTGTGGTTTTGTGGTTGGGTTTGTTGGTTTTCCCACCCAAAGTTTGGGTGGTTTTTCCAACCTGAGTTGTAAGTGTTGGAATGTGGATCATATGGTTGCCTTTGTTGATTCCCCACATAGTTGGCCTCTTCCCAATCACCTCCTTCAATGCTTACTTCCTCTTGATCTTGTGTGTGTATTGCAGCCACTTGCTTTGTGTCCAATTTCCTTGTGAGCTCTGCTAGTTGCTTGGCAAACACCTTGTTTTGGGCTAAAATTGTATCAACATGGTTCAGCTCCATGACTCCCTTAGTGTTGTGCCTCTCTGAAGCATAGTAGTATTCATTCTCAGCCACTGTCTCAATCACTTCAATGGCTTCTTCCACAGTCTTTTTCCTGTTTAATGAACCTCCTGATGAATGGTCTACAGCCTTCCTTGATTCATAAGAAAGTCCATCATAGAAAATGTGCAATTGTACCCATTCAGGGAACATGTTGGGTGGACATTTCCTTGTCAATTCTTTGAACCTCTCCCATGCCTCGTAGAGCGTCTCACCATCTTGTTGTCTAAAAGTCTGAACCTCAGATCGAAGCCTATTGACCTTTTGTGGGGGGTAGAAACGTGCCAGAAACTTGCTCTCCACCTCATCCCAGGTTGTTAGGCTGTCCCTTGGGAATGATTCCAGCCACTTAGCTGCCTTGTCCCTAAGTGAAAATGGAAACAAGAGCAGTTTATAGGCATCTTCCTGGACTCCATTGGACTTCACAGTGTCGCAAATTCTCAGGAATTTGGTGAGATGTTGGTTTGGATCTTCATTAGCACTCCCACCAAATGAACAATGGTTCTCCACCAGTGATATTAACTGTGGTTTTAGTTCAAAATTGTTGGCTTGAATGGGTGGTTTCTGAATGCTGCTACCACAATTCCCAGAGGTTGGGTTTATGTATGAACCAAGAACTCTCCTCTCAGGAATGGCATTGTTTCCATCATCCCTCTCATGGTTGTGAAATTCTCTATCCATGTTGAGATCTAGAGCTTCCTCAAAGTTGTCCTCAGATTCTCCTTCAGATTCTTCTTCTCTCAGTACTCTCTTCCCTCTTGCTTCCCTTCTAAGTCTATGAAGGGTCCTCTCTGGTTCGGTATATGGAGGAGTTGATGCCTCTCCTCTCCTACCTGTCATACAAGAACACACCACAAGCAACAAACAAGTGGAATACTCTTGGTTAATGGAAGAGTATGGTTAGAGCAGTTGAGGAATTAATTCAAATAGTTAGTGGGTCAGTGAGTTAGTTGCTTGAAATGAAAGGCATAAAGAAAGAAAAGCAATTAACAGAGTGCAGAAATTAAACTTCAGCAAGTAACTTGAACTAAATTAACAAAACAAGAAAAATTCTCAATCTAGTTAACTTCCAATTTGAGAATTGTCAATCGAAAACCAATCCCCGGCAACGGCGCCATAAACTTGATGCGCATAAACTTGTTATGCTATGATTTTAGGAAATTGCACAGATCGGCAAAATTCCTTCCGGCAAGTGCACCGGTTATCGTCAAGTAAAAACTCACAATAGAGTGAGGTCGAATCCCACAAGGATTGGTTGAATGAGCAATTCGAATTAGAAGTTTGGTTAGTTGAGCGGAATCAAGAATTGGATGTGAATTGCATAAAGTAAATTTGGCGGGAAATGTAAATTGCAAGGAATGGAAATGACAGAATCTTAAATTGCAAGAATGAAAGTGCGAGAAATTAAATTGCTGAAATTAAAAGGGAATTGGGGTGATTGCATGAATTGAAAGTGCAGAATGTAAATAGAATGTGTAGATCAGAAATGGGGAGTTCATTGGGGTTAGGAGATATTGAAATCTCCGAATCAAAATGTTTCATCTCTTCCTCAACCAATGCATTCATTGTATTTTGCTTGGCAATCTTATATGATTGGATCCCAATTCCTTGGCTCACCAATTCTCTCTAAAAACAAACAAATTCCCAATCCCTTGGTTTAAATGTTCATAAGAAGAGATGTAGCTTGATCACTGATTATACCACACAATTTCATGGACCACAATTTGGTAGGATTACATGTCACAATATCCATCCAAACCCCAATCCAATTCACTGTGAGAAAGCTTCTCTAGCATGAATCCTCCATTCCTTTCCTAAGGTTCCGAAGGATTCCAATTATGGGTAATTTCTTTCCCAAGACAATTACCCAATGGAATTAGATCGAGAAGCTTTCTAACAAAATTCAAGAGAAAAGATTGAAGAAGAAGATAAAACTATTATTGATTCATTGAATTACAATAGAGCTCCCTAACCCAATGAAAGGGGTTTAGTTAGTCATAGCTCAGAATTCAATTACACAATATGAAAAGTTCTAAAGTGTCCAAAGGTTCAAAGATGCTAACTAACTTCAATTCTATCCTATTTATACACTTTCTAAATTGAGCTTCTGTTGTGTTTCTTGGGCTTTGAGGCCTTTCCTTGATTTCCTTTTGCTTTAGGCTTATGGTCCATAATCCTGATGAGGCTGTGATCCAATTCTGTAACATTCATTGAGCAAACTTAGTGATAAACAAGTAATGACACAAGACTCAATAATTTGAAGTTCCAGACTCATCAATTCTTGAGGCCCAATCCCATAAACCATGATATTCAATTGGGTTTCATGCCATAATAAGTTTAAGTTAATATTTGTGCTCAAATTCTAACTTAAACTTCAATATAATTGGCCCAGAAACCTTTTCAAATGGTGGTGTTTAAGTTGAAGTTTAAGTTTTAGTTTAAGGTCAAACTAAAACTTAAACGTGGAATTGGAAGAAAACACCCCAGAAGTGTACATAGTCGAACACGTTTAACCTCCAGTTTAAGGTTAAACTGGAGGTTAAACTTGGAAATGAAGAAAGCAACCCCTAGAGGCAATTAGGATCGAACACGTTTAACCTCCAGTTTGAGGTCAAACTGGAGGTTAAACTTGGAAATGAAGAAAGCAACCCCTGGAGGCAATTAGGATCGAACACGTTTAACCTCCAGTTTGAGGTCAAACTGGAGGTTAAACTTGGAAATGAAGAACACACCCTGGAGGAGAAAAACCATCGAACACGTTTAACCTCCAGTTTGAGGTCAAACTGGAGGTTAAACGTGGAACTCTTCTGGTGCCTCTCTTGCTTCTGGCGTTTAACCTCCAGTTTGAGGTCAAACTGGAGGTTAAACGTGGAATGCTTCTTGGTGAGAAAAGAAAGTGTCGAACACGTTTAACCTCCAGTTTGAGGTTAAACTGGAGGTTAAACGTGGAAATGCTTTTGTGCCTCCCTTAGTTCAATTCTCATTCTGGCGTTTAACCTCCAGTTTGAGGTCAAACTGGAGGTTAAACGTGGAATGCTCCTTAGTGCCCTTTCTCATTCTGGCGTTTAACTTCCAGTTTGAGGTCAAACTGGAGGTTAAACGCCAGTTACAGCATTTCCTCTCTTCTCATGATTTTGGTTTTTAAGCTCCAGTTTAACCTTAAACTGGAGCTTAAACGTCCCATTTGATATTCAAGCTTCCTTTATTGATTTTGTTGCTTCCTTGCCTAGCCTCTTCTTCCCTGAAATCATCCAAACAATTGCATCAAAGTCTTGCAAAATTTCATGAGAAATCATCCATTCATAGCATTCAAGTAATATAACTAAAAACTCATGAATTTGCATCATAATCATAATGTTTTGGATGGTTCATTGCTTTGTTGTTCATTTAACCATTCTTGGTTACTTTAAGCTCAAGAAAATGCATAAAACAACTAAAACTAACAGAAAAATGCTAGTGAAACTAGCCTAAGATGCCTTGGCATCAATGCTATTTGAGGTATTTCAGTTTAATATTGCTTTCTTTATTTATGCCATTGATTATTCCCAATCTGAAGACAATTTTTATTCCAGCAAATTTAATTTCTTTTCCTTTTGGTCTTGGTTGAGAAATCATTAACTCAGGAGTTATCTTAGCTCAACATAATTGATAATTGTTATCTTTGCTAATTGAACTGAACTTCAATAATCCCAACCTTTTCTTAGGAAATAAATAGGATTCGAAGGTCAACTAATTAGTCCCTTGACTTTCCTTTGCTTTAGCAAAGGTTAACTAAGTGGAATTAAGATTCAACTTTCATTATTATTGATAAGAATAACTAAGTCTGGACTCCCAATTTCTCCTACCGTGCCAAAGGGTTTGCTTTACAGTTATTTATTTATTTTAATTGCCATTTAAATTATTTGCCACATTCATTCCTCATTCTTGAAACCCCAAATTTACAATATCCATAACCAATAATAAGAACATACTTCCCTGCAATTCCTTGAGAAGACGACCCGAGGTTTAAATACTCGGTTATCAATTTTAAAGGGGTTTGTTACTTGTGACAACCAAAACGTTTGCATGAAGGGATTTCTATTGGTTTAGAATCTATATCTACAACATGACTAGTCTTATAAAATTCTTTACTAGCAAAAATCCTAACGTCAAAATGACGCCGTTGCCGGGGAATTGCAAACGTGTGCCTTATTATTGGTTATTGTAAATATTTTTCAAAAAAAATTATTTTTCTTTTAATTGTTTATTTGTTTCTCTTTTTCCCCCTTATTTCTGATAGTTATTATGAATTCTCTCCCCTCTCGCTTTGAGTTTGGTTCTAACTTTGTTGAATGAAATAGAAACCACAGCAGGAATATGCATCAAGGTCAGACCAATCAAGGATGGATGGAGCCAAGAGGATCTAATCAACCCTTTAGGCTACAACACCCTCCAAGATATCATGGACAACGACCATTCTACAATGCATACCCAGCTGAAAGACATGGTGGACAACCTTGTAACTACCAACAAACCCCACCCCATGCCTATAGACCATCCTCTCAACATAACCTCGAACCACCACACTCACAAGCTTCTTTTCACCATTCGCCACCATATGATCCTTATCCACCCCAACACCAATCCAATTACTCCCAAGAACCACCACTCCCCCATACACGATACCCATATCCATCAAAGCCAGAATCACAGGTTCACCTCGAAGAATCAGTAAACCGATTCAATGCAACCCTTCATCAATTGGAGCAAGCGATAAATCAACTATCTTCCAGACGTTCGGCTACTCAACAGACCCCCATGGCTTCATGTGGATAATCTAATGAAGAATGTATTGTGAAGAAGACACAAGAGACTCCAGTGGACAGCATAGAGCATAACTTCGTACTGGAACAAGTCGAGGACGCTGTCATTGTAGAAGAAGAAGAGTTGGTTGAAGATTTAGGAGATGCTGAGCCTCCTAGGAAATACAGAGTTATGGAAGACCCCGTCAAGGATGTTACAACTGACGCTAAAGAGGATGTTGCACAACCTCCAATGCGGATATCTTATGAAGAACTGGACGGAGTAACTCAAGACGCATGTTTCTTTGATGATGATAGTCACCAGTCAAGTCCTCCTAGTGATGAACTTGCAGCCGCAAGTGAATTCTCTGAAACAGAAGAATCTTCCCCAAGTGAATACGAAGATGATGCAGAGGTCGACTTTTCTCAACCTCCTATTTATGACTCAAGTGATGAGGAAGATATGGAAGACTTTGACCAGAACATGGCTGGAATGGAAAAGGTTTGCAAGGAAATGGAGGAATCCACTGAAGATCACAAGGGATTAAAGCTTGCAGAACCACTCGAAACACTTATCCCAAGGCCATTACCACCCAATACAGACTTCAAGTGGGTAAAATCCTTGACTCTTATCTTTATTTTTCCACTTGAATATGGTTTACTTGAGACAGATGGCCAGTGGTGGACGAAATTGTGATCACATCAATGTAGTATTCTTTGTTGTTGTATGGAATCATTATTATGGCACCTATGTGTGGACACAACTCCGTTCAACTTAACCAGCAAGTGTACTAGGTCATCCAAGTAATACCTTACACGAGTAAGGGTCGATCCCACAGAGATTGTTGGTATGAAGCAAGCTATGGTCACCTTGTAAATATCAGTTAGGCAGATTAAATGGTTATGGGTTTTGAAAATTAATAATAAATAGAAAATAAAAAGGGATAGAAATACTTATGTAAATCAATAGTGAAAATTTCAGATAGGCGTGTGGAGATGCTAGAATCCTTTCGAATCTCTACTTTCTTATTGCTTTCATCCAATCCTTCTTACTCCTTTCCATGGCAAGCTGTATGTAGGGCATCACCATCATCAATGGCTACTTTTAATCCTCTCGGGAAAATGGTCCTACGCGCTGTCACTGCACGGCTAATCGTCTGGAGGCATCACCCTTGTTGATAGCTACATCCCATCCTCTCAGTGAAAATGGTCCAAATGCTCTGTCACAGCACGGCTAATCATCTGTCGGTTCTCAATCAGGTTAGAGTAGAATCCCTTGATTCTTTTGCGTTTGTCATCACACCCAGCCTTCAGGAGTTTGAAGCTCGTCACAGTCATTCAATACCGGAATCCTACTCGGAATACCACAGACAAGGTTAGACTTTCCGGATTCCCAGGATCCTACTCGGAATACCACAGACAAGGTTAGACTTTTCGGATCCCCATGAATGCCACCATCTATCTAGCTTATACCACGAAGATTCTGTTGGGGAATCTAAGAGATATGCGCCCGGCCTAAGGTAGAACGGAAGTGGTTGTCAATCACGCGCGTTCATAAGTGAGAATGATGATGAGTGTCACGGATCATCACATTCATCAAAGTGTTGTGCAACGTATATCTTGGAATAAGAATAAAAGAGAATTGAATAGAAAGTAATAGTAATTGTATTGAAACTTGAGGTACAGCAGAGCTCCACACCCTTAATCTATGGTGTGCAGAAACTCCACCGTTGAAAATACATAAGTGAAAGGTTCAGGCATGGCCGAATGGCCAGCCCCCTCAATGATCAAAAGACCGAATGATCAAAGACTAAACAGTCACAAGATTAAACTGTCAAAAGATTAAACTGTCAAAAGATGTCTAATACATTAGTAAAAAGTCTTATTTATACTAAACTAGCTACGAAGGTTTACATGAGTAAGTATTTGATGCATAAATCCACTTCCGGGGCCCACTTGGTGTATGCTTGGGCTGAGCTTGATCTATCCACGAGCTGAGGCTTCTCTTGGAGTTGAACTCCAAGTTATAACGTGTTTTGGGCGTTCAACTCCGGATCATGACGTGTTTCTGGCGTTTAACTCCAGACAGCAGCATGTACTTGGCGTTCAACGCCAAGTTACGTCATCAATTTCCGAATAAAGTATAGACTATTATATATTGCTGGCAAGCTCTGGATGTCTACTTTCAAACTCCATTAAGAGCGCGCCATTTGAAGTTCTGTAGCTCCAGAAAATCCATTTCGAGTGCAGGGAGGTCAGATTCCAACAGCATCAGCAGTCCTTTTGTCAGCCTTTTTCAGAGTTTTGCTCAAGTCCCTCAATTTCAGCCAGAAATTACCTGAAATCATAGAAAAACACACAAACTCATAGTAAAGTCCAGAAATGTGAATTTAACATAAAAACTAATGAAAAAATCCCTAAAAGTAGCTTGAACTTACTAAAAACTACCTAAAAACAATGCCAAAAAGCGTATAAATTATCTGCTCATCACAACACCAAACTTAAATTGTTGCTTGTCCCCAAGCAACTGAAAATCAAATAGGATAAAAAGAAGAGAATATACTATAAATTCCAGAATATCAATGAATATAAATTATAATTAGATGAGCGGGACTTGTAGCTTTTTTGCTTCTGAACAGTTTTGGCATCTCATTTTTTCCTTTGAAGTTTAGAGTGATTGGCGTCTCTAGGAACTTAGATTTTTGGATAGTGTTATTGACTTTCCTAGTTAAGCATGTTGATTCTTGAACACAGCTACTTATGAGTCTTGGCCATGGCCCTAAGCACTTTGTTTTCCAGTATTACCACCGGATACATAAATGCCACAGACACATAACTGGGTGAACCTTTTCAGATTGTGACTCAGCTTTGCTAGAATCCCCAGTTAGAGGTGTCCAGAGCTCTTAAGCACACTCTTTTGCTTTGGATCACGACTTTAACCACTCAGTCTCAAGCTTTTCACTTGGACCTTCATGACATAAGCACATGGTTAGGGATAGCTTGGTTTAGCCGCTTAGGCCTGGATTTTATTTCCTCGGGCCCTCCTATCCATTGATGCTCAAAGCCTTGGATCCGTTTTATCCTTGCCTTTTGGTTTTAAGGGCTATTGGCTTTTTCTGCTTGCTTTTTCTTTTTCTTTCTATTTTTTTTCGCTTTTTTTTCGCAAGCTTTTTACTTTTCACTGCTTTTTCTTGCTTCAAGAATCAATTTCATGATTTTTCAGATCATCAATAACATTTCTCTTTGTTCATCATTCTTTCAAGAGCCAAAAATTTTAACATTCATAAACAACAAGATCAAAAATATGCACTGTTCAAGCATTCATTCAGAAAACAAAAACTATTGTCACCACATCAATATAATTAAACTAAATTCAAGGATAAATTCGAAATTCATGTACTTCTTGTTCTTTTGAATTAAAACATTTTTCTTTTAAGAGAGGTGAAGGATTAATGGATTTTATTCATAGCTTTAAGACATAGTTACTAACTACTAATGATCATGAAGTAGAGACACAAAAAACATAGATAAACATATAACATAGGAATCGAAAAACAGAAAAATAAGAACAAGGAAGGAGTCCACCTTAGTGGCGTCTTCTTCTTGAAGGACCAACAATGTCCTTAAGCTCTTCTATGTCCCTTCCTTGCCTTTGTTGCTCCTCCCTCATTGCTCTTTGATCTTCTCTTATTTCATGGAGAATGATGGAGTGCTCATGATGTTCCACCCTTAATTGTTCAATATTGTGGCTCAAATCATCTAAGGAAGTGTTGAGTTGTTCCCAATAGTTGTTGGGAGGAAAGTGCATCCCTTGAGGCATCTCAGGGATTTCTTGATGATGAGCTTCCTCATGCATCTCTTGAGAACCATGGAGGGTCTCTCTTGCTTGCTCCATCCTCTTCTTGGTGATGAGCTTATCCTCTTCAATGGAGATGTCTCCTTCTATGATAACTCCAGCTGAGTAACATAGATGGCAAATAAGGTGAGGAAAAGCTAGCCGTGCCATGGTGGAGGGCTTGTCGGCTATTTTGTAGAATTCATTGGAGATGACTTCATGAACTTCTACTTCCTCTCCAATCATGATTCTATGAATCATGATGGCCCGATCCACAGTAACTTCAGATCGGTTGCTAGTGGGAATGATGGAGCGTTGAATGAACTCCAACCATCCTCTAGCTACAGGCTTGAGGTCCAGTCTTCTTAGTTGGACTGGCTTGCCTTTGGAGTCTCTCTTCCATTGAGCTCCTTCCACACATATGTCCATTAGGACTTGGTCCAACCTTTGATTAAAGTTGACCCTTCTAGTGTAGGGGCGTTCATCTCCTTGCATCATGGGCAAGTGGAACGCCAGCCTTACATTCTCCGGACTAAAATCTAAGTATTTCCCCCGAACCATTGTGAGATAATTCTTTGGACTCGGATTCATACTTTGATCATGGTTCCTAGTGATCCATGCATTGGCATAGAACTCTTGAACCATTAAGATTCCGACTTGTTGCATGGGGTTGGTTAGGACTTCCCAACCTCTTCTTCGGATTTCATGTCGGATCTCCGGATACTCATTTTTCTTGAGCTTGAAAGGGACCTCAGGGATCACCTTCTTCTTTGCCACAACATCATAGAAGTGGTCTTGATGGCTCTTGGAGATGAATCTTTCCATCTCCCATGACTCGGAGGTGGAAGCTTTTGTCTTCCCTTTTCCTTTTCTAGAGGATTCTCCGGCCTTAGGTGCCATTGATGGTAATGGAAAAACAAAAAGCTTATGCTTTTACCACACCAAACTTAAAATTTTTCTCGCCCTCGAGCAAAAGAAGAAAGAAGAGAAGAAGAAGAAGAAGAAAATGGAGGAGAGTGAGGGGAGATGGATTCGGCCAAGGTAAAGTAGAGGGGGTAGCGTTGTTTGAAAATGAAGTGGAATGGAAGGGTATATATAGGGAGAGAGGAGAGGGTAGGTGGTGCACGAAATTGTGATCAATACTTTTCCAAACATAAACAATCCCTAGTAATGGCTCCAAAGACTTGGTGCTCAATACCATGGCATAAACACAACTTCGCACAACTAACCAGCAAGTGCACTGGGTCGTCCAAGTAATAAACCTTACGCGACTAAGGGTCGATCCCACGGAGATTGGTGGTATGAAGCAAGCTATGGTCATCTTGTAAATCTCAGACAGGCAGACTCATATGGGTATAGTGATAAGCGAATAAAGCATAAAGATAAAGATAGAGATACTTATGTATATCATTGGTGTAAGAGCTTCAGACAAGCGTATGAAGATGCCTTCCCTTCCGTCTCTCTG
Source organism: Arachis stenosperma (assembly GCF_014773155.1). NCBI lineage: Eukaryota > Viridiplantae > Streptophyta > Magnoliopsida > Fabales > Fabaceae > Arachis > Arachis stenosperma. The sequence goes on from NC_080377.1 coordinate 85,367,970, forward strand.
CTTTCCTACTGCCTTCATCCAATCCTTCTTACTCCTTTCCATGGCAAGCTCGTGTAGGGTTTCACTGTTGTCAGCAGCTACCTCCCATCCTCTCAGTGAAAATACGTCCCTGATGCTCTGTCACTAACGCCCTAGCCTGCTAGGAGTTTGAAGCACGTCACAGTCATTCAATCATTGAATCCTACTCAGAATACCACAGACAAGGTTAGACCTTCCGGATTCTCTTGAATGCCACCATCAGTTCTTGCCTATACCACGAAGACTCTGATCTCACGGAATGGCTGGCTCGTTTGTCAGGCGAGCACTCGGTTGTCAGGTGATCAACCATGCATCGTGTATCAGTAATCCAAGAGATATTCACTAAGCCTCGCATGCTTGTAGAACAAGAATGGTTGTCAGTCACCTTGTTCATAGGTGAGAATGATGATGAGTGTCACGAATCATCACATTCATCAAGTTGAAGAACAAGTGATATCTTGGACAAAGAACAAGCGGAATTGAATGGAAGAACAATAGTAATTGCATTAATACTCGAGGTACAGCAGAGCTCCACACCTTAATCTATGGTGTGTAGAAACTCCACCGTTGAAAATACATAAGAACAATGTCTAGGCATGGCCGTGAGGCCAGCCTCCCAAATGATCTAAGATAGCATAAAACTCAAAGATAGCTACCCAGATTTCAAATACAATAGTACAAGGTCCTACTTATAGAAAACTAGTAACCTAAGGTGTACAAAGATGAGTAAATGACATAAAGATCCACTTCCGGGCCCACTTGGTGTGTGCTTGGGCTGAGCAATGAAGCATTTTTCGTGTAGAGACTCCTCTTGGAGTTAAACGCCAGCTTTAGTGCCAGTTTGGGCGTTTAACTCCCAATTAGGTGCCAGTTCCGGCGTTTAACGCTGGAATTTCTTGAGGTGACTTTGAACGCCGGTTTGGGCCATCAAATCTTGGGCAAAGTATGGACTATCATATATTGCTGGAAAGCCCAGGATGTCTACTTTCCAACGCCGTTAAGAGCGCGCCAATTGGGCTTCTGTAGCTCCAGAAAATCCACTTCGAGTGCAGGGAGGTCAGAATCCAACAGCATCTACAGTCCTTTTGAGTCTCTGGATCAGATTTTTGCTCAGATCCCTCAATTTCAGCCAGAAAATACCTGAAATCACAGAAAAACACACAAACTCATAGTAAAGTCCAGAAAAGTGAATTTTAACTAAAAACTAATAAAAATATACTAAAAACTCAACTAAAACTACTAAAAACATACTCAAAACAACGCCAAAAAGCATACAAATTATCCGCTCATCAGTAGGTTTGGCCATTTAGGGTGGGATTGGGTGGGAAAATATTTTTGAATTTTGAAGGTAGGTGGGGTTTATGGGGAAGAGTGGATGGATGTGAGTGGTGAATAAGTGATTGGGAAGAGAGCTTGAGGTGATTGGTGAAGGGTTTTTGGGAAGTGTGACATGGGGAAGAGTAAAATAGGATTAGGAGGTAAGGTGGGAATATAGTAGGTGGGGATCCTGTGGGGTCCACAGATCCTGAGGTGTGATGACATGTCATCATATACCTATTTTTCTATGCTTTTTCATATAAGAAATTGATGATTAGTGCTTAAATATTGCATTCTTTTGTGCTTAATTGGAAGATTTCCTTGATCTTTTAATTTTATAAATCTTGTAGGAAATAAGAAGAAAAAGAAGCAAAGAAGCACAAAAAAAGGAGAAAAAGAGAGCTTTGGGACACACTTTGAAGTTGGAGCACACTTTGGAGCCTTAGGCCACGCTTTTAAAAGCGTGGCCCATGACCAAATTAAAGGAGAATAGGCAATCAGCACACACTGCCCTGCTCTTGCCAAGGGCAGAGCAGAATCGTTATGCAAAGTGAGGTTGGAAGTAAGAATTTTCGCTAAGGTAAAATCTGGGCGCTCACAACATGACCATGCCTCTTTCAAAGGGCTATAACTTGAGCTATAGACGTCCAATTGATGTGGTTCCAGTTGCGTTGGAAAGCTGACATTTAGAGCTTTCCAACGATATATAGTAATCCATATTTGGCGTAAAATTGGGGCATGAATGAAAGGCATCTTTAAGGGCAAAAAATAAGCGAAAATAAACCAATATGCTTCCACCAAGGTTCGAAGCTGGAGCCTCACCCCAAAGCAAAGTAGCGCTCATTTTTCTGCTCTGCCCTCTTGGAGAGCAGGGCAATGTCGTGCTCTCTTCATGGAAAATCAAAGAAAAATTGCTCCTCAAGTGCTTTCACCAAGGTTCGAACACAAGACCTTCAAGGAAGTAAAGGCAAGGAGCTTAGGCGCGCACACAACTTGGCACGGCCAGCACCAAGCACGCACGGGCAGCACTTGGCGCACCATGGCACTTCTGCCCTGCCCTCCACATGGGCAGGGCAGCATCCTGACGCATCACACACACCAAGCACGCACGCAATGAAGCCGCATGCACCATTTCCTGCTCTGCCCTCCACAAGGGCAGGGTAGCCTCCTGGGAGCAACATATGGGCCATAATCAACCAAAATTCAATTTAATTCAATTCCTCACCAAATTAAATCAAGGCCATCTAAGACCCATTCTCCCTCAAATCCAAAGCAAGCAAAAGCCCACTCAACATGACTCAAAGGCACACAGAGAAGCTAGATTAGGAATTTCATTTTTGTGAATTTGTTTTTAATTTCAATTTCATTTTATTTTCATTTTGTAAAAGAAGCCTATATAAAGGGCATCATTCTCATTTCAGAGGAGGAGGTTGGCTCTAATAGGAGCTCAATTAGAAAGAGGCTAGCTCCACTAGGGAGCATTAGGATTTGAGAGCTCTCTCTTAGTTTTCATTTTCTGTTTTGAATCTTGGGTGGAGATTGGAAGAAATTCTGTTTTCATTCTCCATCTGCAACCTCTCTTGTTCTTCTTCTGCAAACTTTCAAGTGAATTGTGATTTGAATCAAAGTTTTCTTCATTGCTTTCATCTTTAATTTTCCTGCATCTTGTTTGTTGTTGGATCAAGGAAGGGATTGAGATCTAGACTTGTTTTCTAGTCTCTTTGATTCCCTGAGATCTTCATTTGTCTCTTTAAATTTCACAATTGAGCTTAATTACATTTTGTGTTGCTTCTTCAAGCAATTTTCCATTTCTGTTTAAATCTGCTGCACTTATTTCATCTTTTACTTCTCTGCTCGATTGCTCTTTACATTTTCTTGTTGAATTTTAAATTTTCTGCACCCAATTCCCTTTACATTTGATGCAATTTATATTTCTTGCAATTTAAGTTTCAGCCATTTTACTTTCTTGTTCTTTAAGTTTCAGCAATTTAATTATTCTGCACTTTTAATTCCCTGCCATTTACTTTCTGTTGGCTACACTTCATCCAAATTCCCTTCAATGTTAGCTTGACTAAACTAATCACCCACTAAAGTTTCTTGATCCATCAATCCCTGTGGGATCGACCTCACTCTAAGTGAGTTATTACTACTTGATGCGACCCGGTATACTTGCCGGTTAGATCTATGTGTTTGGAAATTTCGTTTTCCGCAAAAACACCATCAAGTTTTTGGCGCCGTTGCCGGGGATTGATTTAGATCAACAATGATTAAGTGGGTGAGAAGTCTAGATCAGGCATTTTTTTTGTTTTTGTTCTCTGTTCTAAGTTGAAACCAAAGTGTTTGTGTTTTTGCCTCACTAAGAAAGTCTTTCCCTGTGACATGAATTTTAATTTTCATTGATGTTGCATTCTACAAAATATAAATGGAGTTCGACTCATCTTATGGTCAAACAAAATTTTTCGGGATATTACCCACCATCACCACCCTCTATTGGTGGCTGGGAATATCACCAAGAGAATACACATTCTGAGCACTCCAATTCATGGAGATTTGCTTTAGAGACACAAGATGAGCAAGAAAATCATATGGGATACCAACCACCACCACAAAGTGATTCATATCATTATCCTCATGGTGGATGGAAGTATCACCAAGGAATGAAAGAGCATCCACCCTCACTTTCCAGTTTCTCAATTGAAAGTTCTTCATCACTTGATTATGCCTCAACACAAAGTTTCCTCCAAAATCCATACAAGTCATCCCATCAATCACACAACTCATTCCACACCCCTCAACACAACTTCACCACAACACATCCATGTCACCAAAATTACTCTCAGCCTTCATCTCTTGAACCAGCAAATGAGGATTACCTTCAATGGTCCAAAGAACCCTTAGAAAGCCGATGCCAAGCCATTGAAATACATAGAAAACTCGTGGAAAGATACACACAATCCCAATCCTGGAAAGAAATCATCCTCAAGAAGATGAATGAGCCCTTAGAGCAAATAAGGGGGAACTTAGAACCATCAAACAGAGAGGATGAAGACCAATTTGTGAGTGAGGAAGTGGAAAAACAAGAACAAAAGGTCCCTGTGTCAAGTGAAATTGCAATGAAGGATGAGGGACATGAACTAAGGGTTTTACATTCACAAGAGCCACTTGAGGTGACAATGAAACATAAAGATTTCCTCCCAAAGGCATTAATGGAAAATCATGAAGAAGAAAGGGAGGAAGACACTCAAGAGAAGTCACACTCAACTGAAGCAGAGAAGTACATAGAGGAAAAGCTCATGGAACCACCAAGTCAAAAGGCTTTGGATGAATACAAAACTCTAACAATCACACAGCAACCAAGTCTGGAATCCAAAGAAGTGAAGGCAACTAACAAGAGCACCAATCCTGTCCCTAATTCAGCAAGCAAGATCAATCAAGCCATTTGCAAAAGGAAGCTTGCTGAGAAAAGGCCAAGACAAGGGACAGTAGCTGAATCTTCTCCCCGCTTGAGGTCATTCCTCTTAACAAACTGGAAAAAGAGGAAGAAAGTGAAGAACAACATGCTAATAGTAGGTAACGTTTCTCTTCTTTGCTTTGTTTAAATTCAATAAAGTGGCATATGGTTACATTCTAAGTTTGGTGTTGCCTTGCAACAAATTGTTTTCAATCTTTTTAGATGATTGCATCAAATCAAAAATGAAAGTGACACACCAAGATTCTAAGTTTGGTGTGCCACTTATTTTCTATGCAATTCATTCAAGCAACACTACTTGTCTGCATAATCATAATGCCTCTACAGTGTTATTTTTTTCTTTTAATTTGACACTTTGTTATTCTACTTTCTTTAGTTATTTTTCTGTTTTTAAATGCTTTCATTTTAGTTTGCTTATTTACTGTGTTTGTTAATACATTACCAAGAGAGCTTTATTCATGACAGATTCTTGGCTTGGTGATTGTACTTAACAAATAACAGTTTCACCTGCCTAGTTTTAATTCAAATAAATTGACATATGATTGCATTCTATGTTTGGTGTTGCTATGCAACAAAATTTGGTTCCAATATCTATTAGATACTTGCATCAATTCCAAGTGAAAGTGTCACACTAAGTTTGGTGTGCCACTTATTCTTTATGCAAAGTATTGTGCACACCTTCTTATGCTTGCAATCAAAATGTCGCTGTCTCTTGTGCCTTGATTGTTATTTTTCATTTTTGCTTGCTTGCAACACATGTAATGCTAACATTTTATTGTGTAAGACATTCATGATTCATCTTAGCCCGATGAGCAAGCATTCTGAGTTGGTATGGGAAGGAGAAGAATGGAAGGAAAATGACAACAATAGAGAAGATGAATTGCAAGGTTGTAAAGTTCCTTTTCCTCTCATTTATTTCCAGCACTTTAAATTGCATGATTGTCTTTATATTTTCTGTATGCATGTGTGGTATGACTAAGCATAGCTTGAATTTGATTTACAACATGGTGCTGTACCATTATGACTACCAACTTGAGTTTTGTGAATTCAAAAGCAAAAAAGCATCATGATCATAAACAAACAAGGAATTAAAGAAGAATTTAGCATGTGCATACAAGTATTGGAAAGCTAGTGTGATTGATTGTTGCTCAACTGCATTGGATTTTATTTAATTGAAGTTTTTCATCTAGTACATTTTGTGAAATCTTTTGAAATCATGAAAACCTTGAAGAAGCAAATACAATTAAAGCAAGAAAAGAAAAAGGGAAAGAATGAGAAAGCTGAAGGCTCTGAGTACCAATGGCAATTTATTTGCTAAGTGCTTGTGGTGTTTATGTATCAAGCCAAATGCTTGAAAACAAAACACTTAGAAGTCAAGGCTAGGCTCTAGTGCAAAAGCACTCCCTCAAAGCTCAAGGCTCTGAGCATCAATGATTAGAGAGTCAAGAAAAGAAAAGAAAAATGAGCTTAATGAAGTCCTCTAATTAAATGCTTGTGGTGTTTATGTATCAAGTGGTAATACTTGAAAACAAAGCATTTAGAAGTCGTAGCTTTGTTATTAACTCATGGGGCAAAGCACCCAAAAGGAGAAGCAAAAAAAAAAATCAAAAGCTTGTTTCAAGGAAGAATTATAAGAAAAAGATTTCATAAATTGAGCTAGATAGAAGCATCAATCATTTACATCTCTTTTGTAATTGTAGAATGCATAGAAAACTAGCTTGCCATGAACATTAACTTGCTAATCTTCTTACCTTGGATTGTCAATTTCTATTGCATGATTCTTTTCTTGCTTGGGGACAAGCAAGGTTTAAGTTTGGTGTTGTGATGACATGTCATCATATACCTATTTTTCTATGCTTTTTCATACAAGAAATTGATGATTAGTGCTTAAATATTGCATTCTTTTGTGCTTAATTGGAAGATTTCCTTGATCTTTTAATTTTATAAATCTTGTAGAAAATAAGAAGAAAAAGAAGCAAAGAAGCACAAAAAAAGGAGAAAAAAAGAGCTTTGGGACACACTTTGAAGTTGGAGCACACTTTGGAGCCTTAGGCCACGCTTTTAAAAGCGTGGCCCATGACCAAATTAAAGGAGAATAGGCAATCAGCACACACTGCCCTGCTCTTGCCAAGGGCAGAGCAGAATCGTGATGCAAAGTGAGGTTGGAAGCAAGAATTTTCGCTAAGGTAAAATCTGGGCGCTCACAGCATGACCATGCCTTCTTCAAAGGGCTATAACTTGAGCTACAGACGTCCAATTGATGTGGTTCTAGCTGCGTTGGAAGGCTGACATTCAGAGCTTTCCAACGATATATAGCAATCCATATTTGGCGTAAAATTGGGGCATGAATGAAAGGCATCTTTAAGGGCCAAAAATAAGTGAAAATAAACCAATATGCTTCCACCAAGGTTCGAAGCTGGAGCCTCACCCCAAAGCAAAGTAGCGCTCATTTTTCTGCTTTATCCTCTTGGAGAGCAGGGCAATGTTGTGCTCTCTTCATGGAAAATCAAGGAAAATTGCTCCTCAAGTGCTTTCACCAAGGTTCGAACACAAGACCTTCAAGGAAGTAAAGGCAAGGAGCTTAGGCGCGCACACAACTTGGCACGGCCAGCACCAAGCACGCACGAGCAGCACTTGGCGCACCATGGCACTTCTGCCCTGCCCTCCACAAGGGCAGGGCAGCATCCTGACGCATCACACACACCAAGCACGCACGCAATGAAGCCGCATGCACCATTTCCTGCTCTGCCCTCCACAAGGGCAGGGCAGCCTCCTGGGAGCAACATATGGGCCAAAATCAACCAAAATTCAATTTAATTCAATTCCTCACCAAATTAAATCAAGGCCATCTAAGACCCATTCTCCCTCAAATCCAAAGCAAGCAAAAGCCCACTCAACATGACTCAAAGGCACACAGAGAAGCTAGATTAGGAATTTCATTTTTGTGAATTTGTTTTTAATTTCAATTTCATTTTATTTTCATTTTGTAAAAGAAGCCTATATAAAGGGCATCATTCTCATTTCAGAGGAGGAGGTTGGCTCTAATAGGAGCTCAATTAGAAAGAGGCTAGCTCCACTAGGGAGCATTAGGATTTGAGAGCTCTCTCTTAGTTTTCATTTTCTGTTTTGAATCTTGGGTGGAGATTGGAAGAAATTCTGTTTTCATTCTCCATCTGCAACCTCTCTTGTTCTTCTTCTGCAAACTTTCAAGTGAATTGTGATTTGAATCAAAGTTTTCTTCATTGCTTTCATCTTTAATTTTCCTGCATCTTGTTTGCTGTTGGATCAAGGAAGGGATTGAGATCTAGACTTGTTTTCTAGTCTCTTTGATTCCCTGAGATCTTCATTTGTCTCTTTAAATTTCACAATTGAGCTTAATTACATTCTGTGTTGCTTCTTCAAGCAATTTTCCATTTCTGTTTAAATCTGCAGCACTTATTTCATCTTTTACTTCTCTACTCGATTGCTCTTTACATTTTCTTGTTGAATTTCAAATTTTCTGCACCCAATCCCCTTTACATTTGATGCAATTTATATTTCTTGCAATTTAAGTTTCAGCCATTTTACTTTCTTGTTCTTTAAGTTTCAGCAATTTAATTATTCTGCACTTTTAATTCCCTGCCATTTACTTTCTGTTGGCTACACTTCATCCAAATTCACTTCAATGTTAGCTTGACTAAACTAATCACCCACTAAAGTTGCTTGATCCATCAATCCCTGTGAGATCGACCTCACTCTAAGTGAGTTATTACTACTTGATGCGACCCGGTATACTTACCGGTTAGATCTATGTGTTTGAAAATTTCGTTTTCCGCAAAAACACCATCAAGGTGATCCTGTGGGGTCTACAGATCCTGAGGTGTCAAGGAATTTCATCCCTACACCAAATAGGCATGTAAAATGCCTTTGCACACCATTCTGTCATTTAAACGCCGAGTGGTGCACGTTCTGGGCGTTCAACGCCCACATGTAACATGTTTCTGGCGTTGAACGCCAGTTTCATGCTTGATACTGGCATTCAACGCCAGCTTTTCTTCTAGGTACATTCCTGGCATTCAAACGCCAGAATGTTGCTTGTTTCTGGCGTTCAGCGCCAATTTCATGCTCTGTTCTGGCGTTGAACGCCAGCCAGATGCTCCTTACTGGCGTTGAACGCCAGCCGGTGCTTCCTCCAGGGTGTGATTTTTCTTCTGCTGTTTTTTTATTCTGTTTTTAATTTCTATATTTTTTTCGTGACTCCTCATGATCATGTACCTAATAAAACACAAAATAACAATAAAATAAAATAAAATAAAAATTAGATAAATAAAATTGGGTTGCCTCCCAACAAGCGCTTCTTTAATGTCAATAGCTCGACAGTGGCTCTCATGGAGCCTCAAGGTGATCAGGTCAATGTTGTATAGTCCCAACACCAAACTTAGAGTTTGGATATGGGGTCTTAACACCAAACTTAGTGTTTGGATATGGCCTCCCAACACCAAACTTAGAGTTTGACTGTGGGGGCTCTTCTTGACTCTGAACTGAGAGAAGCTCTTCATGCTTACTCTCTTTTGTCACAGAGGAATGGCCATGTGCCTTAGAAACAAGGTAGTCCCCATTCAATTGAAGGACTAATTCACCTCTGTTGACATCTATCACAGCTCCTGTTGTGGCTAGGAAATGTCTTCCAAGGATGATGCAATCATCCTCTTCCTTCCTAGTGTCTAAGATTATGAAATCAGCAAGGATGTAAAGGCCTTCAACTTTTACTAACACGTCCTCTACTATTCCATAAGCTTGTCTCAATGACTTGTCTGCCAATTGTAATGAGAACAAGGCAGGTTGTACCTCAATGATCCCCAGCTTCTCTATTACAGAGAGTGGCATAAGATTTATCCCTGACCCCAGATCACACAGAGCTTTTGCAAAGATCATGGTGCCTATGGTACAAGGTATCAAAAACTTGCCAGGATCCTGTTTCTTTTGAGGTAAAATTTGCTGAATCCAGGTATCCAGTTCACTAATGAGCAAGGGAGGTTCACTTTCCCAAGTCTCATTACCAAACAACTTGGCATTCAACTTCATGATAGCTCCTAAATATTGAGCAACTTGCTCTCCAGTCACATCTTCATCCTCTTCAGAGGAAGAATAGTCTTCAGAGCTCATGAATGGCAGAAGGAGATTTAATAGAATCTCTATGGTCTCTATATGAGCCTCAGATTCCTTTGGGTCCTTAATAGAAAACTTCTTCTTGCTTGAGGGACGTCCCAGGAGGTCTTCCTTACTAGGATTTTCGTCCTCCTCCTCCCTTGTGCATTCGGCCATATTGATTATATCAATGGCCTTGCACTCTCCTTTTGGATTCTCTTCTGTATTGCTTGGGAGAATACTGGGAGGAGTTTCAATGACTTTCTTACTCAGCTGGCCCACTTGTGCCTCCAGATTTCTAATGGAGGATCTTGTTTCACTCATGAAACTGAAAGTGGCCTTTAACAGATCAGAGACTAGATTGGCTAAATTAGAAGTGTTTTGTTCAGAATTCTCTGTCTGTTGCTGAGAAGATGATAGAAAACGCTTGCCATTGCTCAGCCTGTTGCATCCACCATTGTTAAAGCCTTGTTGAGGCTTTTGTTGATCCTTCCATGAGAAATTTGGATGATTTCTCCATGATGAGTTATAGGTGTTTCCATAAGGTTCACCCATGTAATTAACCTCTGCCATGGCAGGGTTCTCAGGATCATAAGCTTCTTCAGAAGCTGCCTCTTTAGTACTGTTGGATGCATGTTGCCATCCATTCAGATTTTGAGAGATCATGTTGACTTGTTGAGTCAACACTTTGTTCTGAGCCAATATGGCATTCAGAGTATCAATTTCAAGAACTCCTTTCTTCTGAGGTATCCCATTATTCACGGAATTCCTCTCAGAAGTGTACATGAATTGGTTGTTTGCAACCATGTCAATGAGTTCTTGAGCCTCTTCAGGCGTTTTCTTTAGGTGAATAGATCCACCTGCAGAATGGTCCAATGACATTTTCGAAAATTCAGATAGACCATAATAAAATATATCTAATATGGTCCATTCTGAAAACATGTCAGATGGACATCTTTTGGTCAGCTGCTTGTATCTTTCCCAAGCTTCATAGAGGGATTCACCATCTTTTTGTTTGAAGGTTTGAACATCCACTCTCAACTTGCTCAGCTTTTGAGGAGGAAAGAATTTATCCAAGAAGGCTGTGACCAGCTTATCCCAGGAGTCCAGGCTATCCTTAGGTTGTGAATCCAACCATATTCTAGCTCTGTCTCTTACAGCAAAAGGGAAAAGCATGAGTCTGTAGACTTCAGAATCAACTCCATTCGTCTTTACAGTCTCACAGATCTGCAAGAACTCAGTTAAAAACTGATAAGGATCTTCAGATGGAAGTCCATAAAACTTGCAGTTTTGTTGCATTAAGGCAACTAGTTGAGGCTTAAGCTCAAAATTATTGGCTCCAATGGCAGGAATGGAGATGCTTCTTCCATCAAATTTGGACGTTGGCTTTGTGAAGTCACCAAGCATTCTCCTTGCATTATTATTATTTTCGGCTGCCATCTCCTTCTCTTGTTCGAAAATTTCTGAAAGGTTGTTTCTGGATTGTTGTAATTTAGTTTCTCTTAGTTTCCTTTTCAGAGTCCTTTCAGGTTCGGGATCAATTTCAACAAGAGTGCCTTTTTCCCTGTTCCTGCTCATATGAAAGAGAAGAAAACAAGAAAAGAAGAGGAATCTTCTATGTCACAGTATAGAGATTCCTTTATGTTAGTAGAAAAAGAGAGGGGAGAAGAATGAAGAAAAATGAATAGTCTGTATAAAGAGTAAGGATAGGGGTGGTGAAGATAAGTGTTAGTAATTAAATAATTAAATAGAATAAGAAAAGAGAGGGGAAATTTCGAAAATAATTTTGAAAAAGGGATTAGCAATTTTCGAAAATTAGAGATAAGATGTAATTAAAATTTAGATAATTAATTAAAAAGAATTTTTGAAAAAGAGAGAGGTATTTTCGAAAATTGAAGAGTGAAAAGTAGTTAGGTGGTTTTGAAAAAGATAAGAAACAAACAAAAAGTCAAATAGTTAGTTGAAAAGGATATTAAAATCAAATTTGAAAAAGATAAGAAGATAAGAAGTTAGATAAGATATTTTGAAATCAAATTTTGAAAAAGATAAGATAAAAAGATAAGATTTTTAAGAAAAGATATTTTGAAAAAAAAAAGATTCAATTTTAAAATTAAAATTAATTACTTAACTAACAAGAAACTAAAAGATAGGATTCTAGATTTTAAAGATTGAACCTTTCTTAACAAGAAAGTAACAAACTTCAAATTTTTGAATCAATCACATTAATTGTTAGTGTAATTTCGAAAATTTGATATAAAGATAAGAAAAAGATTTTGAAAATATTTTGAAAAAGATTTTTGAAATTTTCGAAAAAGAGGAAAAATTTGGAAAAGATATGATTTTTGAAAAAGACTTTGAAAAGATAAGATTTTTAAATTTTTGAAAATTTGACTTGACTTGTAAGAAATAACTAATTTTAAAAATTTTTGACCAAGTCAACCCAAAATTTCGAAAATTTGGAGGGAAATACGGAAAAGATATTTTTTTATTTTTGAATTTTTTAATTATGAGAGAGAAAAACAACAAAAATATTTAATGCAAAAAATTTTTAGATCAAAACAATGAATGCATGCAAGAATGCTATGAATGTCAAGATGAACACCAAGAACACTTTGAAGATCATGATGAACATCAAGAACATAATTTTGAAAAATTTTTTGATGCAAAGAAAACATGCAAGACACCAAACTTAGAAATCTTTAATGCATGGACTCTAACAAACGAAAAATGCACATGAAAAACAGCAAACAACACAAAACCAGAAAACATCAAGATCAAACAAGAGGACTTATCAAGAACAACTTGAAGATCATGAAGAACACTATGAATGCATGGAATTTTCGAAAAATTTGCAAGAAAAATTTTTAAAGCATGCAATTGACACCAAACTTAAAAATTGACTCAAGACTCAAACAAGAAACACAAAATATTTTTTATTTTTATGATTTTATGAATTTTTTTGGACTTTTATTAATTTTTTCGAAAATAAAGTTTAGAAAAACGAAAAATAAAAGAAAAATTTTGAAAAAGATTTTTGAAAAGAAAATTACCTAATCTGAGTAACAAGATGAACCGTCAGTTGTCCATACTCGAACAATCCCCAGCAACGGCGCCAAAAACTTGGTGGACGAAATTGTGATCACATCAATGTAGTATTCTTTGTTGTTGTATGGAATCATTATTATGGCACCTATGTGTGGACACAACTCCGTTCAACTTAACCAGCAAGTGTACTGGGTCATCCAAGTAATACCTTACGTGAGTAAGGGTCGATCCCACAGAGATTGTTGGTATGAAGCAAGCTATGGTCACCTTGTAAATCTCAGTTAGGCAGATTAAATGGTTATGGGTTTCGAAAATTAATAATAAATAGAAAATAAAAAGGGATAGAAATACTTATGTAAATCAATAGTGGGAATTTCAGATAGGCGTGTGGAGATGCTAGAATCCTTTCGAATCTCTACTTTCTTACTGCTTTCATCCAATCCTTCTTACTCCTTTCCATGGCAAGCTGTATGTAGGGCATCACCATCATCAATGGCTACTTTTAATCCTCTCAAGAAAATGGTCCTATGCGCTGTCACTGCACGGCTAATCGTCTGGAGGCATCACCCTTGTTGATAGCTACATCCCATCCTCTCAGTGAAAATGGTCCAAATGCTCTGTCACAGCACGGCTAATCATCTGTCGGTTCTCAATCAGGTTGGAGTAGAATCCCTTGATTCTTTTGCGTTTGTCATCACGCCCAGCCTTCAGGAGTTTGAAGCTCGTCACAGTCATTCAATACCGGAATCCTACTCGGAATACCACAGACAAGGTTAGACTTTCCGGATTCCCAGGATCCTACTCGGAATACCACAGACAAGGTTAGACTTTCCAGATCCCCATGAATGCCGCCATCTATCTAGCTTATACCACGAAGATTCTGTTGGGGAATCTAAGAGATATGCGCCCGGCCTAAGGTAGAACGGAAGTGGTTGTCAATCACGCGCGTTCATAAGTGAGAATGATGATGAGTGTCACGGATCATCACATTCATCAAAGTGTTGTGCAACGTATATCTTGGAATAAGAATAAAAGAGAATTGAATAGAAAGTAATAGTAATTGTATTGAAACTTGAGGTACAGCAGAGCTCCACACCCTTAATCTGTGGTGTGCAGAAACTCCACCGTTGAAAATACATAAGTGAAAGGTTCAGGCATGGCCGAATGGCCAGCCCCCTCAATGATCAAAAGACCGAATGATCAAAGACTAAACAGTCACAAGATTAAACTGTCAAAAGATGTCTAATACATTAGTAAAAAGTCTTATTTATACTAAACTAGCTACTAGGGTTTACATGAATAAGTATTTGATGCATAAATCCACTTCCGGGGCCCACTTGGTGTATGCTTGGGCTGAGCTTGATCTATCCACGAGCTGAGGCTTCTCTTGGAGTTGAACTCCAAGTTATAACGTGTTTTGGGCGTTCAACTCCGGATCATGACGTGTTTCTGGCGTTTAACTCCAGACAGCAGCATGTACTTGGCGTTCAACGCCAAGTTACGTCATCAATTTCCGAATAAAGTATGGACTATTATATATTGCTTGAAAGCTCTGGATGTCTACTTTCCAACGCCGTTGAGAGCGCACCATTTGGAGTTCTGTAGCTCCAGAAAATCCATTTCGAGTGCAGGGAGGTCAGATTCCAACAGCATCAGCAGTCCTTTTGTCAGCCTTTTTCAGAGTTTTGCTCAAGTCCCTCAATTTCAGCTAGAAATTACCTGAAATCACAGAAAAACACACAAACTCATAGTAAAGTCCATAAATGTGAATTTAACATAAAACTAATGAAAACATCCCTAAAAGTAGCTTGAACTTACTAAAAACTACCTAAAAACAATGCCAAAAAGCGTATAAATTATCCGCTCATCAGCCAGCTTAGAGCTCTTTGCGGCTTTAAAAGCAAATGGAAAATGGCTCGTACTCAGAGCTGGTGCACAAGGTTCAATAAGGTTCCACGCTTCAACTCGACGTGCACGAATTGGTGTCAAGCTCAATTTAAAGGATCTCGGAAGCTGTTTGGTCACTGCAGTGAGAATTCGGATTACTCATCACCCGACTGGACCAATGTAGATCAAGACAAAGACAGGTGTAGAAGAAAAGTTTGGGATCCTGGAGTCTATTCTGACATTCAATACTCCGGGAGCCTGCAAGCCCGTTTGAACTCACACAAGGGCTTTGCGTACTTTGTTTGGGACCCCGGAGGATGCTGGCATTCCAAACACTGGTGGAGATTTCTGGACGAATTCAAGCATAAGCCACCATAACAGGAAGCTCATCAAATGTCCAACTTAAGGACTT
This sequence comes from Arachis stenosperma, assembly GCF_014773155.1. Lineage (NCBI taxonomy): Eukaryota > Viridiplantae > Streptophyta > Magnoliopsida > Fabales > Fabaceae > Arachis > Arachis stenosperma. Next base: position 85,383,245 of record NC_080377.1, read on the forward strand.
TAACTAAAAGTGCTAGGTGGGAGACAACCCACCATGGTATGATCGTTCTTTTCTCATTTTTATTTGTTTTCAAGTTTTATTTTATTATATTATATTGAACCTGGAGTTTTGCATATCATTCATAATAATCATTACATTCTACATACTGCATATTTGCATCACTGCATCAAAAAAAAAGGGGAAACACGCACGCGGACGCTGCCGCGTCCACGTCGCAGGTGCATTAGGGAGAAAAGAAAAGTGAACAGACAGTCACGCGAAAGCGTGGCTGGAGGCGTGCCTTTAGCATAATTTGACCCCACGCGACCGCGTCGCTCACGTGACCATGTCATGTGGAACTTTGGCCTCCCACGCGACCGCGTCACCCACGCGGCCGCGTGCCATGAAAATCGACGTCAAAAAGGTGCATGGCCGAAAGTTGTGCTGGAATTAGGCTAGACTCGTGCCAGAAGCCCAAGCCCCCTACGCGAACGCGGCCGCGTCGTCTTTCAAAAATGGCCATCCACACGATCGCGTCACCCACGCGACCGCGTCACCCAGATTTTTGGCAAAATGCAATTCAAACAGAGAGTTGTGCGAATGCGAGGCTGCACTCGCGCCACTAGCACAAATCAAGTGACGCAATCGCGTGACCCACGCATCCGCGCCGCCTGACCTTATTGCGCACCACGCAGCCGCGTCACCCACGCGACCTCGTCGCCAGCGTCGCACACCTTAACTTAATATGCCATAATTTTTTATCTTTTCTTCCCCAATCCTAATTTTTCCCCCCTCCTTTCTTACTTACTTCTTCTTCCCTTCTTTCCCTTCTCATTCTTCTTATCTTTCATTATCTTTTACTTAATTGCATACTTTCATTCATTGCATTATTTTCATTGGCGTTGGAATTTTATTTGGGTCATTGTTTTTTCTATATCTTTGTGGATTATTTGACAATTATATATTACTTTTTAAAGGGTTGCTTGCATGTTTAATTTAATACTTTCAAATAGCTTATTTACCGTGCATGTTATGTGTTTGTGAAAACGCCCGTATGGCATTGTGCACTATTTTTAAAGATTTATTTTAATTTACTACTATAAATGCCTGCTTTTCACAAATTCCCTTTACTATTTTACTAATTAAATATAATTGTCAATACAAACATTATTGTTAGTTTCTCACGACTAACAATACATTAAAGCTTTTGATGCTTGATCTATGCTACTCATGCCCTTGCCGGCATGCTAATAAACATCTTGCATCCAATACTTCCCATGCCTTGCTATATTTCCATTGATGAACTGATCACATGGAATTGCGACCATGTCTTTCATTCACTATTTTTTACTTGGCATGATTATCACTCGTACCGCCCTCCTCTTTGCTCCATCCCTTTGACTTCATGTCCCTTTCTCTTCTCCCTTTTTCATGCTGGCCACCAGAACGAGTAAAGAGAAAGCTTCTACAACGAGCAACAGCTGAGGCACCACAACACCCACCCACCTGTATATCTCAGCATGCACCGAGGACGGTGCAATCTTTAAGTGTGGGGAGGTCGATACCGATCTCCACGGGTTAGTTAGTCCATTCTCAACACCAAATTTTGTTTTTCATTGTTGCATTTGCATGTTTGTTTTTTGTGCATATTTTACCACTTGGCTAAAGTAATATTCTCTTTTTCAAGAAATTTTTATAGTATGTCACTAATTTGAATAAAACTTTTTGAAAAACTTGTTTGAAGAAATATTATTTTGGAACATAGTTTAAAGCTTGAACACACAAAACCAGTGAGATTGAGCCTATTTGATTGGTTGCATTTTATCAACCAATATTTTATTTTTGGTGTGTGTTTTTTCTCTCTAAAATTGTAATATTTGTCTTGCTTAATTCTATATTTCCATTGTTTGATGTATGCATGCACTGATATGATTGAGGCCTTTGTTTCACTAGGCTTACATACCCATATGGCCTTACCCTTTCATTATCCTTTGCAAACCAATTTGAGCCTAATATACCCATTTGTTCTTTACTCTAGCTCATTACTGACTCTAAGCGAAAAATAATAATGTCCTTAATTTGAATCCTTGGTTAGCTTAGACTAGTAAAAGTGCTTATGATTTAAGTGTGGGAAAGTTGGGTTTGAAAATATTTGGTTTGAATAATTGGGTGTTGTATATTTTAGTGAAAATGTGCAAAATAATGGTTGAGCACATGTTATTGCATTCAATACTTTAATTATATGCATTGAAAAAAAAGTGAAAAAGAAAAAGAAAAAGAGCAATTAATAAAAGGGGACAAAATGCCCCAAAATAAATAGTAAAATCAATGCATATGAGCTGTACTCAAAACTTAGAATGCATAAATATGTAGTAAACACAGTTAATGAGAAGTTAGATTTTATATTTTAATTAAATGGATTGTCTTGAGTTAGGTGGAAAGTTTATGTTAATTAAGGATTCAGATTTTAGTCCACTTTGCCAAATACAATCCTACCTTGACCCTAACCCCATTACAACCCTTAAAAGACCTCTTGATTTGTGTATTGGTGCATTAAATTTTTGTTGATTGTTAGATGAAGAGCAAGCTATAGAAAGCAAGATTAGTAGAGAATTGAGAGAATTGACCCTAGACACTTGAGAGTTAGAATGATATACACTACTGATAAGGGTGCAGTGCTTAATTCTATGTTCCCTGCCTTTATGAGCTATCTTCTTCTTGCAAGTTATTTATATTGTATTTTGTGATTTGAATTAGTGAAATCCAATTCATATTTATTCTTGGAAGATATATTTACTTTTTCACCAAGTAGGTAGAATCATTTTAGCATATAGTTGCATTCACATTCATAGGTTGCATTGTATGAGTCTTGCCTTTTCCTACTCATTTATTTGGTCTCCTTGAGTTTAGCATGAGGACATGCTAATGTTTAAGTGTGGGGAGGTTGATAAACCACTATTTTATGGTTCACAATGTGTTTAATTATGTGGTTTTATCATGGTCTTTACCCACTTATTCATATAATTAGCATGCATTTATATTTCCTTCCTAAAATTATTACATGATTGAAAACATGCTTCTTTGGTCTTAATTTAGCTAATCTTAATCCTCTCTTATTGCCATTCGATGCCTTGATCTGTGTGTTAAGTGTTTCAGGCTTTATAGGACATGAATGAGTGAGAGATTGGGAAGGAAGCTTGCAAAAAATGGAAGGACCACAAGAAATTGAGGAGATGACCAGCGAGAAGTGACGCGTACGCATCAGCGACGCGACCGCGTGGAAGAAAGGAATCCGCAGTGACGCGGTCGCATGGTTCACGCGACTGCGCAGATTGGAAAAGCACAAGTGACACGGAAGCGTGAACGACGCGAACGCGTGGCAGGGAAAAACGCGAATGACGCGTCCGCATGGATGACGCAATCGCGTGACGTGCGCGATCTACAGAATTACAAAAGTTGCTGGCAGAGATTCTGGGCCACATTTCAACACAGTTTTCGGCCCAGAAATACAGATTAAAGTCAGGGAACTTGCAGAGACTCATCAAGTTCTCATAATTCACTTTCGATGATTTAGATCTAGTTTTGAGAGAGGTTCTCTCCTCTCTCTCTTTAGGATTAGGATTTAGGACTTCTTTTAGTTTTAGGAGTAACTCTCGATCCCAGGTTCAATGTTCTTTTACTTTATAATTATCTCTTATTTTCAGATACCATTAATGCTTGCTTGTATTAGTTATGTTGCCTATTTGGCTTATGCTACATTCATGTTATGATTTTCTTATTTAATGCTATTTGAGGTATTTCAGTTTAATATTGCTTTCTTTATTTATGCCATTTATTATTCCCAATCTGAAGACAATTTTTATATTCCAGCAGATTTAATTTCTTTTCCTTTTGGTCTTGGTTGAGAAATCAGTAACTCAGGAGTTATCTTAGCTCAACATAATTGATAACTGTTATCTTTTCTAATTGAACTGAACTTCAATAATCCCAACCTTTTCTTAGGAAATAAATAGGATTCGAAGGTCAACTAATTAGTCCCTTGACTTTCCTTTGCTTTAGCAAAGGTTAACTAAGTGGAATTAAGATTCAACTTTCATTATTATTGATAAGAATAACTAAGTCTGGACTCCCAATTTCTCCTACCGTGCCAAAGGGTTTGCTTTACAGTTATTTATTTATTTTAATTGCCATTTAAATTATTTGCCACATTCATTCCTCATTCTTGAAACCCAAAATTTACAATATCCATAACCAATAATAAGAACATACTTCCCTGCAATTCCTTGAGAAGATGACTCGTGGTTTAAATACTCGGTTATCAATTTTAAAGGGGTTTGTTACTTGTGACAACCAAAACGTTTGCACGAAGGGATTTCTGTTGGTTTAGAATCTATATCTACAACGCGTCTAGTTTTATAAAATTCTTTACTAGCAAAAATCCTAACATCAGCGTTCTCGCCATCCTCCGTCTTCATCTCTCTTTTTTTTCCTTTGGTCGTCTAACCTTTTTGCCAAGTACCTGTCTAGTCTACCTTCCTTGGCCAACTTCTCAATGACATTCTTTAAATCATAGCAATCATTGGTAGAGTGCCCCTAAATTTTGTGGTACTCACAATATTCTATCCGACTTTCTGCCTTTTTGTGTTTGATTGGACGAGGAGGTGGAAGCTTGTCGATATGGCATATCTCCCTGTAAACATCTACAAGAGAGACTCGAAGTAGAGTATAATTATGATACCTTCGAGATTTTTCCAAGTTGTACTCCTTTTTTCTTAGCTTCTTTCTCTTTTTTCTGAGGTGGATAGGATAAGCTGGGCCTTGGGAGAGGATTTCTTAGTCGCGAGTTCTCCTCCATGTTGATGTACTTTTCTGCCCGTTCTTGTACTTCGTACAAAGAAGTTGGGTGTTGCTTGGATATTGATTGCGAGAACGGCCTTTCTTTAAGGCCATTAACTAATCCCATTATCACTGCTTCAGTCGGTAAGTTTTGTATTTTCAAGCATGCTTTGTTGAACCTTTCCATGTAATCTCAAATTGTTTCTCCAATTTCTTATTTAACTCCTACCATGCTCGAGGCATGCTTCACCTTATCCTTCTGATTTGAGAATCTAGTGAGAAACTTCCTTGCCAGGTCATCAAAGCAAGTTACCAACCTCGGTGGTAAGTTATCTAACCACTTCATCGCAGTTTTGGTCAGATTTGTCGGGAAGGCTTTGCAACGAGTAGTATCAGAGGCGTTGGCTAGGTACATTCAACTTTTGAAATTGCTAAGATGATGCCTTGGGTCGGTCATTCCGTCATAGAGATCTATGTTAAAGATTTTGAAATGTCTTGGAACCTTGGCTCGCATGATCTCTTCAACTAACATATCTTCACCTCCAAGAGGGCTTTCCTCCCGATCTGTTCGATTGCTTTGCCTTTGAAGGTCAGCCTCCAACATTAACAGCTTTTCTTCCAACTCTTTTTGTCGTCGTACCTCCCTGCGCAATTCTTGTTCTGCTTCACGTTGTCGTTCAGCTTCTAGTTCGAGTTGCTCTAATCGTCTGCAGTGGTCATGGACTAACGCTAGTATTTTCGTTCGATGAGGAGGTTCTTCATCTTTGGGTGGATGGATCTTTGATTGAATCTGCCTCGGTTGAGGGTTTTCCGAGCTTCCTTCTCCATGGGCAACATGTGTTCTTTCTCGAGGTGGAGGTAGTGCTAGTGTGAGGTCATCATGGTGGGGGCTCTGGTTCTGACTCAGACGTCGTGTGACCGTCTTCATAGTAATTGTCCTCCATTATCAAGAGTTGATCTCAGGTCTCTGGCAACGGCTCCAATGTTCCGAGGGTTACCTGAAAAGATGATTTAGGTCTGAACGTGAGGCCCAGACTCTTTGTAAGGCAGGATCCAACTTGTTCTGGTGTCAAGGTATCGCCGTCCGAGTTTCTCGTGAAGGGGGGAGGGTTAGTACCTGCAAAAGACTCCGATGCTTAAGTTAGCAAGGGATTTAAGTTGGTTTTTAGTAGATTATAACGTGTATATACCTGAAGGGTGTCAATGTATTTATAGTAGAGTCGATAACCACCTTTTGAAGTAGTTCCACCTTTGTTGGGGATAACCGTTTTCTTTATCTTGGGAGTTTGTTAGAATCTATTTTTTAGGAGAGATAAAGATAGTATGAGAGATTCGTGAAGACAATTACTTATTTGGATAAGTGAAATTGGACATTCTTGTTGTGTCCGACCTCTTAGGAGGTCGGGTAAGAGAAGGCCCTTTGTGGGCCTTTATGCTTAATGGGCATGACTTTATGTTTTAGATCAGAGTATGAACAAGTATTATTCTCTTTCTTTCTTGGCCTATGTTGTTGGTATATTAATCCTGTCACTCTTCACGTAAATTATTTGACTCGTTTTCGCTCCGACTCTGATTTTTCTCTAACAATCAACACATGGAACCAAACAAACATGGGTTACCAATATGTTAATTCCACAAATGAAAAATATTTGCTTGACTTATAATTTTTCTTGTATACTTTTTATTTTTTTTTATGGTCTCTTTCATTGATTTATTATTGATCAATGAATTGCTATATACAAAAACACAAAATTTATATTTTTGATATTTGTTTAAATAAATTAATGAATTAACTATTAGATCATATTAGATCATTTTAAATTGATTACCTATACTACTATTATTTAATCAACATAGTTCATGTTATCAATTGTATAAAACCAGCAACAAACACATGGCCCAAACCAACTTTCCAGTAAACATCCTCATCCTCATCAGTACACTAACTTGGCACAGGATTTAGTGGTTCAGGAACCTTTGGACCACTTAGTGGTCCAAATAGAAAACATGTTTTTAGAGTTTTTTTATCAATTGCTACGTAGTTCTTGAACTAATTTTAATTACAAATCAACCCCATATATTTTATTTAATTATAAAAATAGTTTTTTATTTTATAAATTATTATTTTATCAATTATCAATTATATTTATTAACAATCAAATACAAAAATAACAACCAATTATATCCTCCATTCATCCTAATAATTCCAATTGATTAAAAAATTAACTTTGATCTCGTTACATTCGTCCATGGCTTCCAAATCGTGTTTCCTTGAAATTCAATCGATTGGTTTTTCAAAACAATCGATTGAATGATAACTCAATCGATTGGTTTACACTATATCACAAAACAATCGATTGAAAGTTGTAAGGTAGAATGGTAAAAAGCTTATACCAATCGATTGTTTATACTTTCCAATCGAATGAATGCCTCAAAACAATTGATTGTTGTTGTTACTCAATCGATTGAATTCACGAAAACAACATGGATTTGCCAAATACAATCGATTGGAAAGTGATGACATTGAAGTTTTAGCCAAATTCAATCGATTGGTAATGTAATCCAATCGATTGGAAGGTGATGAAGTTGAATGTTTTGTCAATTTCAATCGATTGGTAATGGTACATAAAATTTATAAAACGTCAATAATATTTTCTTTGAAATTAATTTATAAAATTTTTTAGATTTGTGTCTTATGAAAAGTAAAAAAAAAATTATAGTAGAGTAAAACTTAGCTGAAACCAAATAACATAGTGTAACACACATCTTTGATCAATATTAAAAAAAATTAGCCTAATTATGTACATAAAATCCTAAAAAATACAGTTCTATCTTTTTTAATTAAGTTAGCTTTAAAATACCAATAATGCTTTTTCATGTGCTGCTTTTAATCTAAAATCCTAGAAAAAAATTGATTTAAAATATTATAATGTTATTATATTGGCACAACACTTTATTTTTGTATGATAAATATAAGTACATTTTTATATAAAGTATTTAAAGTATATAAAAATGTACTCCTATTATAAAAAAATATTTAAAAAGTCATTAAATTTTTATATGTTATTAAAATTTAATAAATACAAGTACATTTTTATATGTTATTTTTAATTCAATGTACTAATAGGAGTTAAAATTAATTTATATTTAATAATTTTATACTAAAATTAATTTACTATAATTTTGTTTTATACTTCTTTTAGTATATTTTTTTATATTATATAGTATTTTTTCTAGTATCTTATTGTACAATGTGTAATTCGAATTACCATTTGATTCGAAATGTGAGTAATTCGAATCAATTTGATTCGAACTTCCTCCTACTCACGTGTTCCTACTAATTCGAATTGATACAATTCGAATTATGCTTTTATAATTCGTTCTAAGTTGATTCGAATTACTTGTATGCAATGGTTGGGAATAATTGGAGCTGTATTGATTCGAATTATTAAGGAATGTAATTCGAATAAAGTTGTTTCGAATTACATTAAAGTGTGCTTTGGTGAATTCTTGTATCAGATTCTTGTTTGGCTTATATGCCTAATAAACTTCTCTCCTTGGCTTAAATACGTTTTTTACCCTCAGTTTTATATTAACTCTAAATATATTAAAAGAATTTACTCAATATATTCTAACATTTAACTAATTGCAAACACTTATCCCAAAACATATTTACAAAAATTAGAGCACTGGTTACTAATATTTTAACGAAACTAAATTTGTGCATAACACAAATAAATAAATTAAGCATACTTACTACTTGATACGCTGCTACCTTATCAATATCATATACTTTTTGTATTTTTTACTCTGCCTTGAATAAAAGCAAAAGGTACTATTGATCGGCAAAATTAATTTTATAAATTATCAATCTATAAATTAATTTTATGTACCATTACCAATCGATTGAAATTGGCATAACATTCAATTTCATCACCTTCCAATCGATTGGATTACATTACCAATCGATTGAATTTGGCTAAAACTTCAATGTCATCACTTTCCAATCGATTGTATTTGGCAAATCCATGTTGTTTTCGTGAATTCAATCGATTGTTTTGAGGCATTCATTTGATTGGAAAGTATAAACAATTGATTGGAAAGTATAAACAATCGATTGGTATAAGCTTTTTACCATTCTACCTTACAACTTTCAATCGATTGTTTTGTGATATAGTGTAAACCAATCGATTGAGTTATCATTCAATTGGTTGTTTTGAAAAACCAATCGATTGAATTTCAAGGAAACACCATTTGGAAGCCATGGACGAACGTAACGAGATCAAAGTTAATTTTTTAATCAATTGGAATTATTAGGATGAATGGAGGATATAATTGGTTGTTATTTTTGTATTTAATTGTTAATAAATATAATTGATAATTGATAAAATAATAATTTATAAAATAAAAAACTATTTTTATAATTAAATAAAATATATGGAGTTGATTTGTAATTAAAATTAGTTCAAAGACTACGTAAAAAAACTCTAAAAACATGTTTTCTATTTGGACCACTAAGTGGTCCAAAGATTCCTGGACTACCGAATCCTGTGCCCACTAACTTTATATACGTATTGACACCAAATAAATAGAACAAACAAAATCCCTGCGTCAAAAAACTTAAAATAACAAACAGACAAACAAACAAAGACCTTCAACCGCCATGAGCAAATCTTATTAATTTATCATCTGATCCCAAAGTGCTATTCTCTTATATTTAGTTTAAGATACCAAATATACAATGAACACGTGCAAAGAAAAAATTTGGTAAAACAAAGTGCAAGGAAAAGAAGTGGCTCTAAATCACTGTAGAGGAGGCTATGTTGTGTTTAATTAGCTTAATTTAGTTAGCATAAGATAAGACGGTGACTTTCATAATCCGTCATTGATTTTTAATTATAATACGTAAGAGGGATGCATTGTCTAATTCTTAGATCACAACTTATGTCTCATTTTTTGTCCTAGTTTAATCTGAATACAAAAGTTATCATGGAAAAGTTGAAGATATGGTGATTTCTTCGATACAAATAATTTTAAAAGAATAATAGTATTTTTTTTTGAGGAGTCTCTTAGATTATCTTTTATTTAAGAATTTTGCTAATTTATGTCTCAAAAATACTATAAAAATTATTTTATAAAATTATTAAAAAATATATTTTAATATATTAAATATATTAAAATTATTAAAAAAATTTATTATTATATTTTTAAAATATATTCTTAGGACAAAAATTAACTAAATATTTTATTTAAACAAAAATTAACTAATAATTATTTAAACCTGCAATAAAAAGATAAGATAAGAATTTCTTAAAATAAACAAAACAATCGTTTATTTTAAAGAGACTTGTTACACATCCAAGTATTTTTTTATTTAAGTTCATCCAAATAAGTCTAACACCAACAAAAATCACTCTCATTAAAGGAGCGTGATCACACGCGCGTTTCATAACGCAACTCTTTGTCATCGTCTTCTCCTTTTCCGTTTCCTCTTTCTTCTCTTCCTCCTCCTCATTCTTCTTTTGAATTCGCGCACGTAGATTTCATTATAGTCATCATCAACAACACCAACATTTTGCTTGATTAAGTGGAGTTACTCATTTTGATTTACTTTATTGTTCATGTGTCCAGTTGAGTCTTTGTGCATGTAGAAACGTTTTTCTTACTGATTGACTGTTTATCACATTTTATTCAACACATGATTGGTGTTCGGTTCAGTGGTGTTGGTAATTTTGATTCACTTGATTGTTATGTGTTCAGTTGACTTCTTTTGCATGGAAAAATGCTATTCTTGATGATTTAATATTTATGACATTTTATTCGACACATGAATGTTGCTTGGTTCAGTGGAGTTGCTCATTTTGATTCACTTAATTGTTAGTGTATTCAGTTGAGTCTTTGTGCATGTATAAATATTTTTTTTATGATTAAATATTTATCACGTTTTATTGAGAACATCAATAGTGCTGGTTTAGTGGAGTTTCTCATTTTGATTCACTTGATTGTTAGTGTGTTCAGTTGAGTCCTTGTACATGCAGAAATATTTTTCTTGCTGATTGAATGTCTATCATGTTTTATTCAGCACATGATTGGTGTTTGGTTCAGTGGTGTTGGTCATTTCGGTTCACCTGATTGTTGTGTTCAATTGACTTCTTTTGCATGGGAAAATGCTATTCTTGATGATTTAATGTTTATGACATTTTATTTGGCATATGAATGTTGCTTGGTTCAGTGGAGTTGCTCATTTTAATTCACTTAATTGTTAGTGTGTTTAGTTGAGTCCTTGTGCATGTATAAATGTTTTTCTTGATGATTAAATATTTATCACGTTTTATTCAAAACATCAATAGTGCTGGCTTAGTGGTGTTGGTCATTTTCGTTCACCTGATTGTTATGTGTTCAGTTGACTTTTTTTGCATAGAAAAATGTTATTCTTGATGATTGAATGTTTATGACGTTTTATTCAGCACACAAATGTTGCTTGGTTCAGAGGAGTTGTTCATTTTGATTCACTTGATTATTCGTGTGTTTAGTTGAGTCCTTGTGCATGTATAAATATTTTTTTGATAATTAAATATTTATCACGTTTTATTCAGAACATCAATAGTGTTGGTTAAGTGAAATTGCTCATTTTTATTCACTTGATTATTAATGTGTTCAGTTGAGTCCTTGTGCATGCAAAAATATTTTTCTTGCTGATTGAATATTTATCACGTTTTATTTAGCTCATGATTGGTGTTCCGTTCAATGGTGTTGGTCATTTTGGTTCATTTATGTTCTGCACAATTCAAAACTCTTCCTCCTCACCTTCTACTATTTTTTTCACCACAGAGAGGAGAAAAAAGACAAAAAAAATACAGCAGCAACAACAATAAAAGAATGACGATAAGGAGAAAATACGTGAAGAAGAAGAATCACGAAAAAGAAAAAGGAGAATAAGGAGGAGGAGGAGGAGGAGGAGGAGGAGAAGGAGAAGGAAGGCGAAGAAATAGAAGAAGACACTCCGTGCGTAAATGAGCGTGAGAAAAAGAAGAAACGTGGGGAAAAAGAGAAGCGTGAGGTAAAAAGAAAGCAAGAAAAGCGCGCGACCTAAAATTACTTGGATGTTAAAATTGCTTGGATGTAGAGAATATCTCTAGACAAGAAATTTTACACAATTAAAACAGTAATCATTGTATTGAAAAAAATAAATAAACAAAACAAATGCTTTAATTTTGATGGGCTGACTAGTGCTAAATTCATCACTTAAATTTTTCTTATCGTAAAAATAAAATATGACTAGAAAGGTTAACTTCATTCATTTCCCTCCTACTTGCTAATATTCATTCTTCACTTCATCTGCCACAAAATACAATATTCTGCATTTTACAAGAAAAACTATGATAGAATGTTACAGACTCATCACCAGATTCCACATTTATATACATCAGCTTCAAAAATTCTAACCCCTTAAAGAACCATACTAAAAACTTGATTCTTTATTCCTCCTGACCCCAACCTATGTTCTATCTAAATATATATCCCCATATTTTTAACTTCTACATATACTTTCACTATAAAGGTTAAGAGCAGCTTAAAAACGGTTTAACCTTTCTGAGTTCACTTGGATACACCAGCACAGAATCTACACATAGCCCCCCTTTGGTGTGTGTGCAATCAATTTGAGTCATGGAGAATTTAATTTTTGTTGATGTATTTCCATCCTCCACAACAAAATTGCCACCATGGTAGAAGCTCCATTTGCCAGGTTCTCTCAGAAAACACTGGGATGAAACAAACTGGCCATCTGAAGTACATAGCTGGAACCTTACAGGCTTTACATCCCAACCATGAACATGTTCTGTGTTGCAGACCCGTCGGCCAAATCTCTTGGAGGGTTGCCCTAGATGTAGTCTGAAGAACAAGCTGTATGTTCCGGCCGGAAATGGGAACTCCACTTCTCCGTCCACTTCAAACCACCAGATTTGCTGAAGGTATGCGACGGTACTGAATCTGCAAAAATGATGGAAAAAAGCCCAAGATTTACTCAAAAGTGCATTGAAGTGATTAACCATTTAAAACAAGACCTACTATTTTGACAGTTAAACTAGATGATTTTGAGGTTCATTACTTTAATTTCATCATCAACGAGAATAACAAAAGGGGAAAGATTCAACTATTTTCACCAATATGCATGTTCTTCCTTAACAAGAAGATTCCACAGAAAATTGAAGCTAATCCAGAAAGTCACACATATATATCAGATCCAATGTTTTATATGAAACATAAATAATAGAGTAAAGACCCAACCCGCCCTTTGTCCATTTTCAGGAAGGACAAGGCGTCCCTTGTCCAAAAATAAGGGGACATTTCAGCCATCAACTTTCTCATTTTAGGACAATACAACCCTTTTGTTAAAAAATCTGTAAAATAGTAATGAAAATTAGTGTTGTGAGGGTTTTATTTGTAATTTATGGGGGGTTTTAAACTCCCACAAACTATTAATATGTTTACTTTTAAAAAATTCCTTCACTAGCGGTGGTTAAATAGAGAAAGACCATTGTTGGAAATGATGTTGCAGGAAAAGAAAGTAATTGCAATTCAAAGACCTTTTAAAGGGAAAAAATAGCATAGAACAAGAAATGAAATAAGATAACATTAATGTTGATGATATTTGTATTGGTGATGATGACAATGGAAGAGATAATGATGGTGATAAAGTATGGTTACACAATAGAAATAGTAGAGATAGCAATGATAATGATGAGAATGAATTGGTTATATTGTTGAAAAAAACTTTGTGGAGGTTTAAAACCCCCACAAATTACAAATAATACTCCCACAAAATTAATTTTTGTTACTATTTAATAGATTTTTTAAGAGAATGGTCATATTGTCCTAAAATGAAAAGGTTGAGAATTGAAGTGTCTCTTTTCTTGGACAAGGGGCATCTTGTCCTTCGTGAAAATAGACAAAGCCGGATTGGATCTTTACTCTAAATAATAGCATTACATACAAAAGTACTAATAAACTCTACTGAAAGTACAAATATAGAATATTTACATCAGCAGATTTCACTAAACCGCTGCCTGATCCACGCAAGGCCACAAACCATGTTGCCATCTTGTTTGGATTGCTACAAAATAAAACAAACTACTAGTTCAACCACCACCTAAACTTGCTTGGTATCAAAGCTGGGTTTCGATTTTCCTAAGGATTGCTATGTTCTGGGTTCTGGATCCCTATTATAAGTCTTCTTGGTTTAAGTGGGGAGAACATGGGAAGGTGGAACATTCAGGACAAAGTGAAAACGACTTTCAACTGAAGTTGTCACACCAAGTATAAACGGATCTTCACCAAAATGTTTGACCTTCTTGTTGGTTCACCTTTTCAACCAAGCAAAACTTTGGAATTAAAATAAGAAGCGAAATAATCCCTCAATTCCAGTTTCTCTGTCCTCAGTCTACTACCCCACTCCCTCTTGTGTTTTGCTAAATGGTAAAAGTTCAAACTTTCAGTCAATTCAAATACATAGAAATCATCAAAAAACTCATTTCTTCTATATGAGAATTTACCACTTTTTTAAACTTAAAAGCATCCTTCACTAGAAATTTATTTCTTCTATAACTTTCTTTTGTGGCCTCTTTCTTTTCCACTTTACTCCCTCAAAACACAGTGAGACATAACCTCAACACCCCTGACTTATCTATATGTAACAACACTAAATTTCTTTTTTAAAACAATAATAATAAAAAAAAGAAGAAAAAGAATGGGAATTATAATATAAGAACCATATAACATACTCTGACGTTTTGCATCCTCTGCAACGGTTTGAAACTTGAAAGCTTTTCATAAGCCATCAACTACATAGCAAGCATAAGAAAGAGCTGTTCCCATTTGATACAAAATATCTTTCAAGGTAAGAAGATCGATGAGTGTGAAGAAGCTTACCTAGATTCTTCAGTTGGTATATAATTCCAATATCTTCGGTCACTGATACCCGTTATTGACAGTCCTTTAGCTGCTATACACATACAAAGCTTCCCTATGTTCTTGTCCAGCCAAAGTTTCTGCTTCCATCAAGAAAAAAAAAATTATCTTCCAGCGTGATGAGCATGGTAGCAAACACAAAACCTCATTTGACAAACCGAAAAATATGCAAAACCCTCTCACTCTTAGGGATCTAATACTTAAAAAGGAAAAAATTAAGAACTAGAATTATCTTTTTTTTTTATTTACTCTTCTTTAGGAACAAGCAACCAAATCATCATGATCACTTTTTATTTTCCCACGGCAGTGGATGAGTGCTACATTTAAGCATTTGCGGCTAGCCAATAAGTCGCTGGTATTCAAACCCCAACCCTTGTTTAAGCCAACTAGTGTGCTACCCACTGCACTAACCAAGTTGGTTGCAAATCATGACCATTTAACCAGTAAACCATAGAAAGAACAACGTTTCAATATTTTGCTTGTGCTAAACTAGTGGTTTCTACAACAAACGGAGTAAAGAAGTGATTCACCAAAAAAATAAATAAATAAATAAATAAATAATAATAACAATAACAATAATAAAGTAAAAAAATCTTTTTTTTTTTTTGTGCAGCAAAAGAGAATAATGAAAGTGAAAGAAGGTTGATTACCTTGGTGCCTCCATCGAAGGTATTGGTTCTGCAGAGCGCAGAGTATATGCCTCTCTTTCCATTTTTTAAATCGGTGGGTAAACCATTGAAGATTTGGCGAACAAGAACGTGGTAATTGGAAGGAAGCTTGGATTCCCAAACGAAATCGGCGGAGGAGGCAGCCCTGAAAGTGCGGGTCAAGGTGGCGAGCTTGCAAATCTGCGGAGGGTCCAGGTACTCCATGATCAGAGCCACGCAGCTCTCCGGCAACTCATCCATGCCGCAAGACGGTGACGGTGACGGTGGTGACGAGTGAGAGGAAGAGAAGCTGATTCCCATCGAAGACAGCACTAGAAGGTTCCAAAGAGAAAGAGAGAGAGGAATGAATGAATGAATGAGACTGAGATAGAGGGAGGGAGAAGTAGGGAAGGGCTTTTATGTTAATGAGTAATGACTATGGAGTAACGAGAGGGTGACAGCAGAGAAGAGAGAAGAGAAAAGGGGATGTGTGATTCGTACACAAAGCGGAACAACAACGCAAAGAGAAAGGGGGAATGAGAAACACGACAATAAGAAAATTAGAAAGAAAATATCATGGTCACTTCCATCAACACCTGCCCCGCATCTTATCTTATATATACTATACCATACCTCGTTTGTGTTAAGTTCTTAAAAAACCAAAATATTTAAACTATTTGTTTTTCAATAATATAAACAAGAATTTTTATAAAACCAAATACAATCTTTGAGAGCCAATGAACTATACAGTTTAAATGGCATAATCCCTTTATATTTATTTAGAGATTATGAATTTGAGTCTCTCTATTTTTGATAAAAAAAATATAATCTTTGCATGTATGAATTCTTCTCCTTTTTTTGAGGTCAAACTGGAGGTTAAACGTGGAATGCTTCTTAGTGCCCTTTCTCATTCTGGCGTTTAACTCCAGTTTGAGGTCAAACTGGAGGTTAAACGCCAGTTACAGCATTTCCTTTCTTCTCATGATTTTGACGTTTAAGCTCCAGTTTAACCTTAAACTGGAGCTTAAACGTCCCTTTTCATATTCAAGCTTCCTTTATTGATTTTGTTGCTTCCTTGCCTAGCCTCTTCTTCCCTGAAATCATCCAAACAATTGCATCAAAGTCTTGCAAAATTTCATGAGAATTCTTCCATTCATAGCATTCAAGTAATATCACTAAAAACTCATGAAATTTGCATCAAAATCATAATGTTTGGATGGTTCATTGCTTTGTTGTTCATTTAACCATTCTTGGTTACTTTAAGCTCAAGAAAATGCATAAAACAACTAAAACTAACAGAAAAATGCTAGTGAAACTAGCCTAAGATGCCTTGGCATCACAACACCAAACTTAATACTTGCTTGTCCCTAAGCAAGTCCTGAGTTATTTGAGAAGAAAGTATGAAACAAAAAGCAATTACAGTGGCTATATTAGCAAGCATTTGAAGCTCATCAGAAGGGTTTTATGCAGAAAGTTGCAGCATCACTTTTTCATTCTTATCAGGTAGAATCATCACTTTTTCATTGCATCCATCAAACACTGCTATGGCCTCTTGTTATTCTCATGTCCTTGGCACTTTTTCTTTCTTTGTTTTTCTTTTTCTTAGAGCTCTTTTGCTCCTTGTTTGCTCAGTGTCATGTGTTGCACAAGCCTTTGGCATTTTCTTTTTCTTATCAGTGCAGTACACATATCCACTACAGGCATTTTAGTTCACATTTCTTTTTGAGACATTGGTGCCCAGCACCTCTTTGTGTAACTAAATGTTTTGTAGCTAGGTTGCTCTTGATAATGGACTTTTGGTTGATAATCCCGAGTTAGTTAACCCAAGTTACCAAGTGTTGAAATACTCCATAGAACCTATTCATCCAAGCAGATCCTAGTACATAAACACCACAGGCATATGTCTCAAAAGTTCAAACCATTGGTGCCTAGCTTATTTTCTTAATTCTTTTGCTTTTTGGTTGCCCTTTTCAGTGGCTTTTTCTTCTTCTTTTTCTTTCTTTGTCATGGCCAAAGACATTCATTCATCAAGATCTATAGACAGTATTCAACTTCTTCACAAAAATGATAATTCTACACTCAATTTCAAGTGAGCTAACTAAACAATCAAGCATGCATACCACCACTTAATTCTACTTGATTTGTCACTAATTGAGCCAAGTTACTTTTGTTCAAACTTTTCTTTTATTTTTGGAAACAGAACAAGCATGGCAAGCATTTGTTTAAGAAGGTGAGTTATATCCAAACATCTAGGCATTTACTTTATTCAAAGCAATAAACAAACAAACATACTAAAAACTTCACATTCCAGAAAAATTCAACAGTTTCAGTTTAACCCAGAACAAGCATGCTTTTGTTTGCCCTTTAAAGAAAGGTCAAGGAACAACACCACCTTGTGAAATTTCTTGTTTTCTCCTTGTTGCCAGGAAACAATTTGATTTCTCCTTCTTCTACTAGTTTTGCATCATGTTCTTTCTAAGATCCTTGTTTCCTTTCCTGCAAAGAGTGATGAAGTTGCTTGTTTTTCAAGCACTTGAATGGTTAGCTCACTATATATGGGCAAGTGTCTGAGTCTTAAGTTGGTGTGTGAACACCAAACTTAGTCTCCTACTTACTCCTCTACTCTTTGAATCCTTGAATTCTCCTTGGAATGAAGTTGCTGCTAAGGATTTTAAGCATTTCTGTGATTGCTTAGAATGGTTGTTCCTTTCATATAATTCAAAGGTTGTTGTGTTCAGTTAATCTGTATGGTGGAACACCAAACTTAGAGTCACACATTCCCCTTTGAATTATTGATCCACAAATTCATTGTTTGGTGTGAAACACCAAACTTAATTCCTTGCAATGCACAGAAACTACTTCACCTTTTTATTGAAACAAATAAAAGAAACAGTAAAGGAGTATTACCTCAGGTTGGGTTGCCTCCCAACAAGCGCTTCTTTAACGTCACTAGCTTGACGGTTGTCCCTTGTTAGGGTGGATTGTAGTGCTTGATGTCTTCTCCTCTTACTATGGAAACATCCCCATTTGATTCCTTCATGATTTCCAAATGTTCCATAGAAAGAACTTTCCTAATTGTGAACACTTGAGGGAGCTGGGAAGGAATGGGTTTGAGGCCAGGTGGGATTGGCAGATAGTGACTTGATATCACTTTATCTCCCGGAGAGAAACCTTCAGTGGGAATTTTCTTGTTTCTCCACCCTCTTGGTAATTTTTTTACAATTCTTCCCTCTCTCTTGAGGAATTCGTCATTGACCCTTATGCTAGGAGGATCCTTCTGAGCTGTTTCTATTGATTGTTGTGGCTTTAACTCTTGCAATTCTTGTTTTCCTTCCAAAGACTGTTTCAAACTTTTGGCTGCTAGCTTGTTTTCCTCCAAACATAGATAGTTACTGTCATCCATAGGCTTTTCAGATTCTGGTGCAGGCTCAGATGCAGATTTGAAAACATGGAAAATGAGCTGTTCATCATGTACTCTCAAAATTAGCTCTCCTTGTTCTATATCTATGAGTGCTCTAGCAGTGGCTAGAAATGGCCTTCCCAGAATGATAGGGTGTAAGTAGCTTTCCTCCATGTCCAAAATGACAAAGTTTATGGGAAAGAAATAATTTCTCACTTTCACCAGCACATTCTCAACTACCCCTTCAGCTTGCTTCTGAGTTTTGTCAGCCAATTGTATGATTACATCAGTGGATCTCACCTCATTCAGTTGTAGCCTCTTCATAAGAGTCAGAGGCATCACATTTATGCTGGCTCCTAGATCACAGAATCCTCTGTCAATTTTTGTTTCCCCTATGATACAGGGGATATGAAAACTTCCTGGGTCTGTTTTCTTAGAGACCATATCCTTCTTGATGAGTGCACTGCATTCTTTGTTCATTACTACAGTTTGTCCTCCCTTCAAAACTCTTTTCTTGCTCAGCAATTCCTTCAAATACTTGACATGAGTAGGCATCTGCTGGAGGATCTCAAGAAAGGGAATATTGATGTGGAGAGACTTAAATGTCTCTAAGAACCTTGAATATGTTTTCCCTTTTTCACCTCCTCCTAATCTCTGAGGAAATGGTGCTTTTGGTTGGTATGTTCCCAGCATGCCTTCCTTTTGCAATTCTTTGGCTTGCTCAGTTTCACCTTCATGCTTGGCTTCTTCCATACCTTCCTTCAAGATTTCTGGCTCCTGTTCTGAGGGTCTGATTCCTTCTTCTTCTGAGACTTCCTTCAACATGGTGATGGCCTTGCATTCTTCCCATCTCACTCCCTTTTGTTCCCCCTTAGGATTCTTTTCAGTGTCACTAGGGAACACTGCAGTTGACTTGGGGGCCTGTTGAGATAGTTCTCCTACTCGAGACTCCATCCATTTGAGTTTTTCACCATGGTTCCTTAAGGTAGATCTCACATCTTCCTTAAAGCTTTTCAACTCAATTATGTCCTGACTCATGGTTGCAAGCCTTCCTTCTATCCTGTTTAATTGATCTTGAAATTGTTGGTTCGGATTGGATTGGGCAGGTTGGTTATTTTGGCCATGATATGGTGGTTGGGAATAAGTGTTTTGTGTGGCTTGATATGATCTTTGGTTGGAGTTTTGGTATGTGGAATTGTTGTCTTGGTTGTGGTTGTAGGGTTTGTGGTTTTGTGGTTGGGTTTGTTGGTTTCCCCACCCAAAGTTTGGGTGGTTTTTCCATCCTGGGTTGTAAGTGTTGGAATGTGGATCGTATGATTGCCTTTGTTGGTTCCCCACATAGTTGGCCTCTTCCCAATCACCTCCTTCAATGCTTACTTCCTCTTGATCTTGTGTGTGGATAGCAGCCACTTGCTTTGAGTCTAGTTTCCTTGTGAGTTCTGCTAATTGCTTGGCAAACACCTTGTTTTGGGCTAGAATTGTATCGACATGGTTCAGCTCCATGACTCCCTTAGTGTTGTGTCTCTCTGAAACATAGTAGTATTCATTCTCAGCCACTGTCTCAATCACTTCAATGGCTTCTTCCACAGTCTTTTTCCTGTTCAATGAACCTCCTGATGAATGGTCTACAGCCTTCCTTGATTCATAAGAAAGTCCATCATGGAAAATATGCAATTGCACCCAGTCAGGGAACATGTTTGGTGGACATTTCCTTTTCAATTCTTTGAACCTCTCCCATGCCTCGTAGAGCGTCTCACCATCTTGTTGTCTAAAAGTCTGAACCTCAGATCAAAGCCTATTGACCTTTTGTGGGGGGTAGAAACGTGCCAGAAACTTGCTCTCCACCTCATCCCAGGTTGTTAGGCTGTCCCTTGGGAATGATTCCAGCCACTTAGCTGCCCTGTCCCTAAGTGAAAATGGGAACAAGAGCAGTTTATAGGCATTGTCCTGGACTCCATTGGACTTCACATTGTCGCAAATTCTCAGGAATTTGGTGAGATGTTGGTTTGGATCTTCATTAGCACTCCCACCAAATGAACAATGGTTCTCCACCAGTGATATTAGCTGTGGTTTGAGTTCAAAATTGTTGGCCTGAATGGGTGGTTTCTAAATGCTGCTACCACAATTCCCAGAAGTTGGGTTTATGTATGAACCAAGAACCCTCCTCTCAGGAATGGCATTGTTTCCATCAGCCCTCTCATGGTTGTGAAATTCTCTATCCATGTTGAGATCTAGAGCTTCCTCAAAGTTGTCCTCAGATTCTCCTTCAGATTCTTCTTCTCTCAGTACTCTCTTCCCTCTTGCTTCCCTTCTAACTCTATGAAGGGTCCTCTCTGGTTCGGTATATGGAGGAGTTGATGTCTCTCCTCTTCTACCTGTCATACAAGAACACACCACAAGCAACAAACAAGTGGAATACTCTTGGTTAATGGAAGAGTATTGTTAGAGCAGTTGAGGAATTAATTCAAATAGTTAGTGGGTTAGTGAGTTAGTTGCTAGAATTGAAAGGCATAAGAAAGAAAAAGCAAGTAACAGAGTGCAGAATTTAAAATTCAACAAGAAACTAGAACTAAATTAACAAAACAAGAAAAATGCTAAATCTAGTTAACTTCCAATTTGAGAATTGTCAATCGAAAATCAATCCCCGGCAACGGCGCCATAAACTTGATGCGCATAAACTTGTTATGCTACGATTTTAGGAAATTGCACGAACGGCAAAATTCCTTCCGGCAAGTGCACCGGTTATCGTCGTCAAGTAAAAACTCACAATAGAGTGAGGTCGAATCCCACAAGGATTGGTTGATTGAGCAATTCGAATTAGAAGTTTGTTTAGTTGAGCGGAATCAAGAATTGGATGTGAATTGCATAAAGTAAATTGGCGGGAAATGTAAATTGCAAGGAAATGAAATTAGCAGAATCTTAAATTGCGAGAAATTAAGTGCTAAAAGTTAAATTGCTGAAATTAAAAGGGAATTGGGGTGATTGCATGAATTGAAAGTGCAGAATGTAAATAGAAAGTGTAGATCAGAGATGGGGAGTTCATTGGGTGTTAGGAGATATTGAGATCTCCGAATCAAAACATTTTATCTCTTCCTCAACCGATGCATTCATTGAATTTTGCTTGGCAATCTTATATGATTGGATCCCAATCCCTTGGCTCACCAATTCTCTCTAAAAACAAACAAATTCCCAATCCCTTGGTTTAAATGTTCATAAGAAGAGATGAAGCTCGATCACTGATTATACCACACAACTTCATGGACCACAATTTGGTAGGATTACATGTCACAATATCCATCCAAACCCCAATCCAATTCACTGTGAGAAAGCTTCTCTAGCATGAATCCATCATTCCTTTCCCAAGGTTCCGAAGGATTCCAATTATGGGTAATTTCTTTCCCAAGACAATTACCCAATGGAATTAGATCGAGAAGCTTTCTAACAAAATTCAAGAGAAAAGATTGAAGAAGAAGATAAAACTATTATTGATTCATTGAATTACAATAGAGCTCCCTAACCCAATGAAAGGGGTTTAGTGAGTCATAGCTCTGAATTCAATTACAAAGTATCAAAACTAGCAAAATGAAAAGTTGTAGAATGTAAAAGTTCTAACTAACTTAAATTCTATCCTATTTATACACTTTCTAAATTGAGCTTCTGTTGTGTTTCTTGGGCTTTGAGGCCTTTCCTTGATTTCCTTTTACTTTAGGCTTATGGTCCATAATCCTGATGAGGCTGTGATCCAATTCTGTAACATTCATTGAGCAAACTTAGTGGTAAACAAGTAATGACACAAGACTCAATGATTTGAAGTTCCAGACTCATCAATTCTTGAGGCCCAATCCCATAAACCATGATATTCAATTGGGTTTCATGCCATAATAAGTTTAAGTTAATATTTGTGCTCAATTGCTAACTTAAACTTCAATATAATTGGCCCAGAAACCTCTTCAAATGGTGGTGTTTAAGTTGAAGTTTAAGTTTTAGTTTAAGGTCAAACTAAAACTTAAACGTGGAATTGGAAGAAAACACCCCAGGAGTGTACATAGTCGAACACGTTTAACCTCCAGTTTAAGGTTAAACTGGAGGTTAAACTTGGAAATGAAGAAAGCAACCCCTGGAGGTAATTAGGATCGAACACGTTTAACCTCCAGTTTGAGGTCAAACTGGAGGTTAAACTTGGAAATGAAGAACACACCCTGGAGGAGAAAAACCATCGAACACGTTTAACCTCCAGTTTGAGGTCAAACTGGAGGTTAAACCTGGAAATGAAGAACACATTTAACCTCCCTTTCTTGAGTCGTCACTTTGTTCTCTTGTCAACCTTGCCAATTTGATGCCAAATATAGACTATTATACATCGTTGGAAAGCTCTGGATATCTACTTTCCAATGCAACTAGAAGCGCATCATTTGGAGTTCTACAACTCGAGTTATACTCCATGGAAGGTGAAGAGGTCAGCTGGCCTGATTGCATGTTGGTACTATGCTCTTCTATGCACATTACGGGGCTGTTTTCTCCCTCAATTTTTAGTATCCACCATGCATGCCATATATGCTTGGAAAGCTCTAGATGTCTTCTTTCCAATGCATTTTGAATCACCTCATTTGGAGTTTTGTAGCTCAAGTTATTTATGTTTGAAGAAGGCATGGTCAATCTGTTCCATATAACACGTTTAAGCTCCAGTTTAAGCTTAAACTGGAGCTTAAACGTGGAATGGCTCCCTGGTACGCTTCCTGCTTCTGGCGTTTAACCTCCAGTTTGAGGTCAAACTGGAGGTTAAACGTGGAAATGCTTAGCATGGTGGCCCTGGAGGTGTCGAACACGTTTAACCTCCAGTTTGAGGTCAAACTGGAGGTTAAACGTGGAATGCTCCCTTGGTTCAAATCATCATTCTGGCGTTTAACCTCCAGTTTGAGGTCAAACTGGAGGTTAAACGTGGAATGCTTCTTAGTGCCCTTTCTCATTCTGGCGTTTAACTTCCAGTTTGAGGTCAAACTGGAGGTTAAACGCCAGTTACAGCATTTCCTTTCTTCTCATGATTTTGACGTTTAAGCTCCAGTTTAACCTTAAACTGGAGCTGAAACGTCCCTTTTCATATTCAAGCTTCCTTTATTGATTTTGTTGCTTCCTTGCCTAGCCTCTTCTTCCCTGAAATCATCCAAACAATTGCATCAAAGTCTTGCAAAATTTCATGAGAATTCTTCCATTCATAGCATTCAAGTAATATCACTAAAAACTCATGAAATTTGCATCAAAATCATAATGTTTGGATGGTTCATTGCTTTGTTGTTCATTTAACCATTCTTGGTTACTTTAAGCTCAAGAAAATGCATAAAACAACTAAAACTAACAGAAAAATGCTAGTGAAACTAGCCTAAGATGCCTTGGCATCAGTAGGAACCAGTTCATTTTTTTCATTATGAACCACTGTCATGCCTCCCTTTTTGGGGACAACTTGGACAGGGCTCACCCAGGGGCTATCAGAAATAGGATAAATAATCCCAGCCTCTAGTAATTTAGTGACCTTTTTCTGCACCACCTCCTTCATGGCTGGATTTAGCCTCCTCTGTGGTTGAACCACTGGTTTGGCATTATTCTCCAACAGGATCTTGTGCATGCATCTAGCTGGTCTAATGCCCTTAAGATCACTTATGGACCACCCAAGAGCTGTCTTGTGTGTCCTTAGCACTTGAATCAGTGCTTCCTCTTCCTGTGGATTTAAAGCAGAGCTTATAATCACTGGAAAAGTGTCACCCTCTCCCAAAAATGCGTACTTCAGGGATGGTGGTAGAGGTTTGAGTTCAGGTTTGGGAGGTTTATCCTCCTCCTGAGGAATTTTCGAAAATTCCTTTGCTTCCTCTAGTTCTTCTTGATCAGGTTGAACATCTTTGAAGATGTCCTCAAGCTCTGATTCTAGGCTTTCAACCATATTGATCTCTTCTACCAGAGAATCAATAATGTCAGTGCCCATGCAGTCATTTGGTGTGTCTGGATGCTGCATGGCTTTTACAGCATTCAACTTGAACTCATCCTCATTGACTCTGAGGGTTACTTCCCCTCTTTGTACATCAATGAGAGTTCGTCCAGTTGCTAGGAAAGGTCTTCCTAGAATGAGAGTTGCACTCTTGTGCTCCTCCATTTCCAGCACTACAAAGTCAGTTGGAAAGGCAAATAGCCCAACCTTGACAATCATATCCTCTATTATGCCTAATGGATGTTTAATGGAGCCATCAGCAAGTTGGAGGCAGATCCTGGTTGGCTTGACTTCTCCAGTCAACCCAAGCTTTCTGATAGTGGATGCAGGTATTAGATTGATGCTTGCTCCAAGATCACATAGGGTTGTCTTGGTGCAAGTGCCTTCTAATGTGCATGGTATCAGAAAGCTTCCCGGATCTTGAAGCTTTTCTGGTAAGCTTTTCAGAATGACTGCACTGCATTCTTCAGTGAGAAACACTTTTTCAGTTTCTCTCCAATCCTTCTTATGACTTAAGATTTCCTTCATGAACTTAGCATAAGAAGGTATTTGCTCAAGTGCCTCTGCAAACGGAATCTTTATTTCAAGAGTCCTTAGATAGTCTGCGAAGCGGGCAAATTGCTTATCCTGTTCCGCTTTGCGGAGTTTCTGAGGATAAGGCATCTTGGCTTGATATTCTTCAACCTTAGATGTTGCAGGTTTATTCCTTACAGAAGTGGTTGAAGAAGCCTTTTTAGAGGGATTACTGTCAGCACTCTCAGGTGTCTGATCCTCCCTTGGCGTTTGAACGCCAGGAATGGTTGAAGTTTGGGCGTTAAACGCCAACCTCTCTTCCTTTTCTGGCATTTGAACGCCAGAACTGGGCAAGGAATGGGCGTTTAACGCCAACTTTCCTCCCCTTTCTGGCATTTGAACGCCAATGACATTCCTCTCCGGGCTCTTACTGTCCTCAGAGGGATTTTGAACAGTGGTTTGGTTATCCTCTGTCAATTGTTCCCTGTTTGGCTTTTTGTTCTTTTGAGCAGTGGTATTCAGTGTCTTACCACTCCTCAGTTGAACTGCTTGACATTCCTCTGTTATCTGTTTAGATATTTGCTGTTTTGCCTGATTCAACTGTAGTTCTATGCTCTTGTTAGCAACTTTAGTTTCATAGAGCATCTCTTTAAATTCTGCTAACTGTTCTGTCATCAGGAGTAGTTGTTGATTAAGCTCATTCATCTGTTCTTGAGGATTAGGATCAGTGATTAATGCCATGACTTCCTCTTTTGGAACGAACTCATTGCTAGAATATAAGTATTGATTTCTAGCAACAGTGTCTATGAGCTCTTGAGCTTCTTCAATTGTCTTCCTCATATGTATAGATCCACCAGCTGAGTGGTCTAAAGACATCTGAGCTTTTTCTGTGAGCCCATGGTAGAAGATGTCTAACTGTACCCACTCTGAAAACATTTCAGAGGGGCATTTTCTAAGCATACCTCTGTACCTCTCCCAGGCATTATAAAGGGATTCATTATCCTCTTGTTTAAAGCCTTGGATGTCCAGCCTTAGCTGTGTCATCCTCTTTGGAGGGTAGAAATGATTCAGGAATTTGTCTGACAACTGTTTCCATGTCTTTATGCTTGCTGTAGGCTGGTTGTTCAACCACCTTTTAGCTTGATCTTTTACAGCAAATGGAAACAGTAATAGTCTGTAGACATCCTGATCCACCTCTTTATCATGTACTGTGTCAGCAATTTGTAAGAACTGTGCCAGAAACTCAGTAGGTTCTTCCTGTGGAAGACCGGAATACTGGCAATTTTGCTGCACTATGATGATGAGTTGAGGATTTAGCTCAAAGCTGCTTGCTTTGATGGGAGGTGTGCAGATGCTACTCCCATATGCAGCTGTAATGGGGTTAGCATATGACCCCAGAGTCCTTTTGGACTGATTAATTCCACTTAAGTCCATAATGGACAAAAGGGAAATGACTATGATTGCAAACAGATAAATTTTGTTTTTTTTTTTTTTGAAATAACCGAAAAAATTAAAATAAAATAAAATAAAACAAAAGGAAAATAAAATAAAAAATTTCGAAAATCAGAAGGAAGATAAGATCAAAGCAAATTGAGAACTGAATCAATTAGTAAAAAAAAAGATTTTGAAAACAGCAATTAAAAAGATATGATTGAAAAGTTTTTTTATGAAAAAGATTTGATTTTTGAAAAGAGGAAAGAGAAAAACACAAAAAGACACCAAACATAAAATTTTTAGGAAATCAAACACTAGTTTTCGAAAATTTTAAAGGAAAACACAAAGAGGACACCAAACTTAGAATTTTTATGAATCAAAAAGGGACTAAGAACATGCAAAATCGAAAATTTTAAAAGAAAAACAAAAGCATGCAATTGACACCAAACTTAAAATATGAAACTAGACTCAACTAAAAGACTCTAAACCAACAAAAATAAAACAGTCCTAATCTAAGCAACAAGATAAGCCGTCAGTTGTCCAAACTCGAACAATCCCCGGCAACGGCGCCAAAAACTTGGTGCACGAAATTGCAATCACACTTTTGCAATCCCGCACAACTAACCAGCAAGTGCACTGGGTCGTCCAAGTAATACCTTGCGTGAGCAAGGGTCGATCCCACGGAGATTGTCGGCTTGAAGCAAGCTATGGTTATCTTGTAAATCTTAGTCAGGATATCAGAAATTATCAGGATTGATTGTAAAAAGCAAAAGAACATGAAATAAGTACTTGTTATGCAGTAATGGAGAATAGGTTGAGGTTTTGGAGATGCTCCATCTTCTGAATCTCTGCTTTCCTACTGTCTTCTTCATCAAACACGCAAGGCTCCTTCCATGGCAAGCTGTATGTAGGGTTTCACCGTTGTCAGTGGCTACCTCCCATCCTCTCATTGAAAATGTTCAACGCACCCTGTCACGGCACGGCTATCCATCTGTCGGTTCTCAATCAGGTCGGAATAGAATCCAGTGATTCTTTTGCGTCTGTCACTAACGCCCCGCCTTCAGGAGTTTGAAGCACGTCACAGTCATTCAGTCATTGAATCCTACTCAGAATACCACAGACAAGGTTTAGACCTTCCGGATTCTCTTGAATGCCGCCATCAGTTCTAGCTTATACCACGAAGATTCTGGTTAAGGAATCCAAGAGATATCTACTCAATCTAAGATAGAACAGAGGTGGTTGTCAGGCACATGTTCATAGTTGAGAATGATGATGAGTGTCACGGATCATCACATTCATCTGGGTTAAGAACAAGTGATATCTTAGAATTGAAGCAAGCATGATTGAATAAGAAACAGTAGTAATTGCATTAATCCATCAAGACACAGCAGAGCTCCTCACCCCCAACCATGGGGTTTAGAGACTCATGCCATGGAATGTACACAAAGAAACGTGTAAAAATGTCATGAGATACAGGAACAATGTCAAAAGGTCCTATTAATAGTAAACTAGTATCCTAAGGTTTACAGAAATGAGTAAGTGACAGAAAAATCCACTTCCGGGCCCACTTGGTGTGTGCTTGGGCTGAGCAATGAAGCATTTTCGTGTAGAGACCTTTTCTGGAGTTAAACGCCAGCTTCCATGCCAGTTTGGGCGTTTAACTCCAAGTTTTATGCCAGTTCCGGCGTTTAACGCTGGAATTTCTGAGGCCGAATTACTACGCCGATTTGGGTCATCAAATCTTGGGCAAAGTATGGACTATCATATATTGCTGGAAAGCCCAGAATGTCTACTTTCCAACGCCGTTGAGAGCGCGCCAATTGGGCTTCTGTAGCTCCAGAAAATCCACTTCGAGTGCAGGGAGGTCAGAATCCAACAGCATCTGCAGTCCTTTTTGGTCTCTGGATCAGATTTTTGCTCAGGACCCTCAATTTCAGCCAGAAAATACCTGAAATCACAGAAAAACACACGAACTCATAGTAAAGTCCAGAAAAGTGAATTTTAACTAAAAACTAATAAAAATATACTAAAAACTAACTAAAAGATACTAAAAACATACTAAAAACAATGCCAAAAAGCGTATAAATTATCCGCTCATCAGTGAACTTTCAAAAATGTAGCAAGTGTCATAGGACCGTTCTCATCATTATTGTTCCCGTGATTACCCTGATTTATCTGATTACCCAGTGCTTTGGCTATCGCCTACATAGCTGCAGTCATATTTCCCAAGGCAGCCATAAATTCTACTGGATCATTCCCTGCCGAGATAGGAGTAACGGTGCCTATCTTACCTCTACCTCACCCGCGACCGCATCTACAAGTCGACATCTGGTCCCTATACACACCAAACAAGTGATATTAAGTTTATCAGTCTCAATATCGCAGGTCTAATGCTTTAAGTTCCAAATGCATGCTCACAAACGTTTATGCCATATATACATTTACTATGGCAAGTACATTTAGGCACACCCAGTTAAAGCACAAACAAGTAATTCAAGTAATATGCATATGATGCATGCCTGTCCTATGGCTAATGAGGCTCATCTGTCGGTTATCCAGCCAACCCGACAAGTCTGAAAACCTTAGATTGTCCCTCGACGTGCATCCCCAAGAGTCTATGCATAGCTTTTTCTCAAATAATCAATATTGCTCAATGGGGGGTTACATTCTTGAGAATTTATAGTGCGCGGTCACCCTTACGTTGTAGGGTCAACAGAGTATCGAGTTTTTAACCTGGTACACGTGGTGGCAAGCCACGACACTTTATCAAGGAAATCTCGTGTCTCAGATCATTAAATCATTCAAGCCGAATTTCATACATAATCTTTCATTCGAATATCCAGTCAAATATCATATATGACATATCCGCAACGTCTCATAATCAATTCATCACTTTTCAACTTTACTTCACCTTCAAGTTATCCTCATTTCCTAACTTCATCTGATTATCAGGTTTAACTTTATTATTTATGACCAATAGAATGAAAATAGAGGTTTAGTAGTTTGAAATAGGTTTTAAAAACCTTAAAAATCATGTTTTCTGGAATAGGTGCCACGCGTATGCGGGGCGCACCTGTACCTGTGGGATCGTAAAAATGCAGCTCGTGCGCGCGTCCCTTGTTATGCGTATGCGTAGGTGGGTGCCTTGCCCATGTGTACGTGTAGGCCACGCGTACGCGTGGACATACTTTTTTTTCAAAAAACAACTGCAGTTCAACCAGAGAGTTGTAACCTTACAATTTTTAGCTGCATCATCACATATTTGTCACCCAAACTTCCGATGGGCATAACTCAATCGTTTTAATTCGTTTTCCTTAATTCTTCGAACGGCATAAACTTCATGGATCCAATTTTCATTTTAAAACAAGTTGGAAGAAAATTGAGGGTCTGAAAGCCAAGTTATACCTCGCCGAAATTCGGCCAAAAACCAACTTTTTAAAAAAAACTTGCAAAACCTCTTTCCTCATTCAAACAATTCTCATGCTCACAATACATTCACATGTAGATACTAACATGAATAAGTCCTATTTCTTCAACACCATATCCACCATAAACATCATACTTCACACCCATAATTATCACATATACACAAGCTAAAACCACCAACAACAATTGCATATATACAAGCCAAGTCTCACAATCAAACCGTAGTTTATGAATTACACATTTGTGTCCTCAACTCATTGATTAACATTTCATTAATCCTTCAACTAATCAATACCACATTAATCCATATTTAATAACAAAACACTAAACCACAATATACACATACGTTCTAACTTATCCTATGGTCATCTAGCCTAAGTTTTCACAAAACCTTACATATTAAATGCAAGAAACCTAAACCATACCTTGGCCGATTTTCACATAACGACCAAATCAATTTATTCAAAATCAAGGCAGCCCCTATAAATTCAACAAACTCTAAGCTCAGCTTCCTCCAAGTTCAAATATTCATAATTTCAAGCTCCAATTATTTATTCACAACCTAATACACATTTATAACACACATATATCCAATTTAATACTCAAAGCTCAAATTCAATTAAATTAAAATAGAATTATCATATGATCACCTTACCCAAACTTCAAATAAGTAAGAGTGAACGTTTTCCTCAAGCTAATTGGATCCTAAAATATCAGAAATCAAAGAAAATCAACTTCCTACTCAATAGTTCAAGAATTGGGGGAAGAGAAGGCTGAGGGTGAAATAACAAGTTACCTATGAAATTGTTTTGATAGGAACGTAGAGCTCGACGTGGTGAATGTGTGGCCACAAACGGTGTGGCAATCGGAGCTCGGACGGAGAAGTTACGGGAGTTGGAAATTTACGTGAGGGTTACGGGAGTGTTTCGTTCTTCTTCTCCCTGGGAAGCTTTCAGCTTTGTGTTGCTGGAATGAGGGAAAGGCAATGCTTGGGTTCAATTAATAGGTCGGTTCGGTTGGATCGACGGCCCGGTTTGGACCCGGTTCAATCGGTTTGGCCCATTCGGTCCAATCTTGAACCGATTTCTTCGAAATTAGTGTCAAAATTCTCGTTTCAACGATCTCTATCCTAATTTGATATAATATTCACATTTCTAATCTTTCTTATTAAAAACTAATTTATTGACTAATTATCTACTAATTTATTGGGGTTTACATTAACTGAACCAATATAATTATGAAGATGATAATAATGAATTTCAATTGATAGAAATGGGTTGATGAGGATAATGACATTAAGGTATGATGGTAATTGAATTTGAATAAAATGAATGAGATAAAGGTGCTCAGGTAAGAGGTAGTGGCACTGACCACTCACTCGGGGTATATATTAAGGAAGTGTAGAGATATTGAGAATGTATAGAAGATGAACTAATAAATTGGAATAATAATAAATATGAACTTGAATTTGATTGTAATATGCCTCCGGGTAAGACGCAATGGTGCTATCCGTTTGCTCCGGGTAAGAAGTGAGAATGCCAGGTAAGATACAATGGTATTATCCATTTGCTTTGGGTATGAATTAAGAATGAATGGATGAAGGAGAATGAATTGTAATGATAATGAAAATGTGTTTTCTGAATGTGACTCTGGGTAAGATGCAGTGGTGTTATCCACTTGCTCCAGGTAAGAGTCAATAAGCTAAGTAAGATGTAATAGTATTATCCACTTGCTCGAGAAAAGTTCAAGGCTTCGGGTAAGACGCAAGGACTGTGTTCTGTCACCGATTGCTCCAGGTCAAGAACTGTAACACTGCTTGGGTAAGAGGCAGGGTGAAGTTGTCCCCTACTCCGGGTACGCAGGTAAGATGCAATGGTTGCGGCATTGTTCTACTTGCTTCGTGTTTGGTGTTCTGTCTAATAGTTAGCTACCATGACATGTCGGGTTAGCTTTATAACCGACAGATAAGACTTATCAGCCGTAGGACAGGCATGCATCATGTGCATATATTTGATTTGCTTGTTTGTGCATTGTCTTGGCTTGCTTAATTGTTTATTCATATTAATTGTTAACTGCCTACTTGTTATATATGCTTTCTGTATGTGCTTGGATTATCTGTTTATTTTCCTGTGGTTCACTAGAGTTGGAGGATTGGAGGTAAGACGGAGGATTGAGGGTTTTGTTTAGGTTTTGATCAAGTTCAGAACCTTAGAGAACTACCCCTATTTATGGCTTTTGTCTTTAAATCTTTAAGTTTTATAATCAGAGTGTCAACGTTCTAGGAATGTCTCTGACTTTTTCAGGACCTTATTTATTATATATATGGGAACCTTAACCCTACTGAGAACCCCCAATTCTCATCCCATACAATATTATTATTTTTCAAATGCAAGTTGGGAAGCACCACTCTGTGTATTCTAGAGACTCTAATGAAGCAAAAAACTCTTGGGACTCAGGGGTGTATTTTGTTTATATATATCAACTTTTTATTTTATGTTTGTTCCTCTTAGAGGTTAACTCGGAGAAACAGGTTGTCGATTTTCTGCTTTGGGTCACTTTGGGATTCCCATCTATATATGTATATATGCATATATACTCCATACAGTTTTAACTTCGCGAGTCGGGTCAAAAGCCTTGTTATCTGTATCTTGAAACTCTCTCTTATCCTACTTCGTTATGTTAACACTTACGTGAGTGACGCGCTATTCTGGCTAACGCCTTGTTTTAAACCTTCTTTTAAAAGTCTTACAGATATAAATCTTTTTTAACTATATTACATATAATATTTTAATTTTAGAGGTCGTAATACCACACCATCTCTGTTTTACGACTTAAGCATAAAGTTCTGTGTGGTATAGTGTTACTGTTGAGTTAAGAAATTAACTAACATGATTGATGATGGCAAATATTATTTTATTGGGCTAACTACCCAATTAGATTTAATCATTTTTGATTAAGTAACGCAGACTACAAAGTAAATAAACACGGCAGCAGCCCAACATGGAACAAATTGAATCTGTGATTATGGGCAAGCTTTTCAAACAAAGCCCAAATAAAATAACAAAGAAATCAAACTGGCCAAATGAATCAAAGCCAACCGAAACCCGAATTGATCTCACTCAAGCTGATCTCTCCAAGTTGTTGCCTCTAAAGCAATGTTCACTTTTTCATTTCGGTCAAAACTCAGAAAAGAGAGAGAGAGCTTCACTCCTAAGTCATTCACCAAACAAGAAAGAAAGAAAAGGGTTAAGGAAAATGGGGTTGAGGTCTAATCACCCAAATTAAACCATATCAAGCTAAGTCAGAGGCTAAAGGTGATTTATTTCCTTTTGTATGCATCTTACTTTTTTCCCTCCATCTCCAACTTTTTGCTATTCTAATATGAGATAAATGGAGAAAGGGGTGTCTGATACACACTGCTGTAAATCAAAGGCCAAGACTATTTCTTGGAAATAAAGCAGTATCTCAAGGGTTCAGATGTGGGATTGCCAATAAAAACTTTTCTTCTTTGCTGTTTTGAGGCATCGATCAAGAAAAAGAGATCTGTTTCAAAATTCCAAATTGGGGATTAATAGATGAAAGTGAAAGGCTAAGTTGGTAGCACACATCTCGAGGAGTTGACTTAGAAGAGAGCATCTTAGTAACATGCAAGGAGATACAAAAAGAAAAGTTTTGTTTTTGCTAGAGCAAGGAGAGAGAACCAAGGTTTGAAGTTCATGTTCTGAGAAGTCTTCTCTGAGAGAGTTCATAAACTTGGACAGTGCTTTCTATCAAAAGGAGCATTTCTCCAGAATGAGGAAAGAAATTAGAGTTAAGCAAATCTGGTTCATCGCATAGCAATAGAGGCTGTTGAAGCCTCAATCTCCTTCATGTTTTACAGATTGTAATTTCATTGTTAATGTATATCTTTCTATAATTTCTTAAGTGGTAAAAGACTGAAAGTGAGAGCTTAAGAAAAAGCCAAAGAGTGAAAGAGGCTGAGTGATACTCTTGAATGACAATCCTATAGTGATTTCAGATTTTTTAGGTTGGTTTTGTGTCTTGTATCTTGTACCAGTGAGGTACCCCTTTCTTAGTTGCATAAGCACTAAGGGTGAAGAGTTTTGTATTAGCATAACAAAGTCAAGTTTGGTTAGAACTTGAGAGGGAAAGGATTATGTCAATCTTGTGAAATTAGTGTATGTAATACTTTAACTATAGTGGAAATTCTACCACTGTTGTAGTGGAGACTGGATGTAGGTTGAATTGCACAAGGCAACTAAACCAGGATACATGATGGTGTCAGCTTCTCTCTTCCCTTCTCTATTTTTTTTTTGATATTCATGAAACAAAATGAAATTGTCTCATAAATTTTTGCTGCTGAGTTCAAACAGATTCAGATTGAAAGTTTGTAATTAAAGGGTTATTTCATTAAAGTAAAAGAGGGCCATAGATTCAACCCCCCTTTCTCTAAGCCTTCTATAACCTTCGATTGGTATCAAGATCCAAGGTCTCAATAATCAAGCTTCACCGCTTGGAACAAAGGTCCAATGGCGAACAACTTGGGCACAACCACAGTTGCCTACACTCTAATTGAAGGCCAGTCAAATAATAGGCCTCCCTTCTTCAACGGGAAGAACTATGCCTACTGGAAAGAAAGGATGAGGATCTTCATCCAATCCATTGACTACAACTTATGGAAGATTGTTGTAAGCGGCCCCAAGATTCCAACAAAAATAAGTGCTGATGGAGTGATAACTCCAAAAGAAGAAACTAAATGGAATGATGATGACAAGAAGAAAGTGGAGCTGAATGTCAGAGCCATCAACCTTCTTTACTGTGCTATCAGCTTTGAAGTAGAGTACCAAAAAGTGTCATCCAAATAAATTTGGGAGAAACTCCAGGTTACACATGAAGGCACTAAATAGGTCAAAGAAACGAGGATTAATATGCTACAAAAAGAACACGAGATGTTCAACATGAAGGATGGAGAAAGTATTGATGAAGTGTTTGAGAGATTCTCAATCATAATCAACAACGTCGATGCTATGGGTACAACCTACTCAGAACAAACCCTAGTGAGAAAACTCCTTAGAAGCCTCACAAAGGAATGGGAAACAACAGCCACTGTCCTAGCCGAGAGTAATAATCTAAGTCTCATAACCTATGATGAGCTGAGAGAAAAATACCTTGCCACACACACAAACCTAGACTCAAAGGAAAAGGGAATTGTCCTTAAGTCAAAAATAGAATCAAAAGAGAGTGAGTCTGCTGATGGTTTTTTAGATGATGAACTTGTATTTTTTGCTAGGAGACTCAGAAGGATAATGAGGAACAAAGGCATGTACAAAGGATCAAGCTCAAAAGAGTACAAGAAGGACATGAGCAAGGTGACTTGTCACCACTGTAAGAAAGCTGGACATCTCAAGCACAAATGTCTGAAACTCAAGAAGGAAGACAAAGGGAGGAAAGAAAAGAAGACAGTGCTCGTGGCATCTTGGGAGAATCTTGAGAATGATTCAGATGAGGAAGAAGACTCCGAAAGTGAAGATAAAATCTGCTTCATGTCTGGTGATGATCAAGTTGATAAGGTAAATTACTATGACTTACCTATAGATGATTTACATGGTATAATAGATGATCTCACACTAAATTCTGCAAAACTGCTGAAAAAATACACTAAATGTAAATCTGAAAAAGAAACGTTGAAAGATGAAAATGATTTTTTGAAAGAAAAAGTGAAAGAAACCGAATGTGCTTTGGATATTATTGAAGAAAACAGATTTCTAAAATCTGAACTTGAAAAACTAAAAGGAAAATACATTGTGGACCCTTCTCAAGAGTTTATTATTGAAAATGAAAGATTAAATGAAATGATTAAAAGACTGAATAGTGATTTAGTAAAATTGCTCAAAGTTCTAGCAACTTGGACAAATTACTTGCAAATCAAAGACCATTGTTTGAAAAATCTGGTTTAGGATATGTGACAAAGGATGATGCAATTTTTGATAACTCCTCCACAAAATTCATAGCCTCTTCTTCAAAAACAAAACCTACTATCAGCAAATCTGGTTTGGGTTTTTTTCCTACCTATGAAGAAGAATTTGAAAACTCTTATTTTGAGGAAATTGAATCATCTCCAAGAACTGAACCTGTATCAAACAAATCGGGTCTGGGCTATATTTCAACCAATGAGGTCATTTTCAAACATCCATCTTTTAACAATAGAACCTCTCCTTTAAAAATCCCAAATGCGTTCGAAAATTCTGGTTTGAATGCTTTTGCAAAAGGGAATAATCACAACAAAAGGCACTTTGTCAAAAGAAATGTACCTCTTTCAAATACTAGAAAATTTCTGTCCTTTAATCATTTCCAGCATCATAACTCTCGTCAATTTCAGCAACAAGTATCAGGAAATCATTGTTTTAATTGTAAGAAATTTGGTCACTCATACTCACAATGCTTTATTAAAAAGAGAATAGTAGGAAACCAAATTTACAATGTTATCTGTGATTTCAATGCACTTGGGCAACCAAGGTGGATTAACTTCAAAGGATCCAAATTAATTTGGATACCTAAGGTTACTTGAAGTTTTAATGCAGATTTGCCTAGCATCCAAGAACAAAAGGGATATGTGGTACTTAGACAGTGGATGCTCAAGGCACATGACTGGAAGGTCAACCTTCTTCATCAAACTCAACAAGTGTGATGGAGGTTTTGTGACCTTTGGAGATGATGGAAAACTTAAAATAGTGGCTATTGGAAAAGTAGGTAATAATCACTTTACTTTTATTTATGATGTATTTTTGGTAAATGGCTTGATGCATAATCTTTTGAGTATAAGTCAATTGTGTGATTTGGGTTATTTGGTGACTTTCAAAAGATTGGAATGCTGTGTTATGAATGAAAAGACAAATAAAGTACTATTTATTGCTAATCGTTGTAATAATGTGTATGGACTTACTCTTGATGAGCTAAAAGATCAAAATATAGCTTGTTTTCATTCTAAGGAATCTAAAAAGTGACTATGGCACAAGAGATTGGGCCATGCAAGCATGTTTCAAATAAATAAGCTTGTCAAGAAAGGTTTAGTAAGAGGTTTACCTTTGATTAAATTTGACAAGGACATCACTTGTGAGGCTTGTCAAATGGGAAAACAAACTAAGAATTGGTATATATTGATTTATTTGGTCCAACAAGAACTCAAAGCTTAGGTGGTAAACACTATGGTTTAGTAATTGTGGATGTCTACTCTAAGTTTGGTTGGGTTTTATTTCTTGCACACAAAAATGAAGCCTTTCGGCTTTTAAATTTTTTAGCAAGAAAATTCAAAATGAAAAGGATTTAAAGATCACCTCAATAAGAAGTGATCATGGAACTGAATTTGAAAACCAATTTTTTGAATTTTTTTGTGAGAAATTTGGAATATCACACAACTTCTCTTGTCCAAAGACACCACAACAAAATGGTGTGGTAGAAAGAAGAAACAGAAGTATTCAAGAAATGACAAGAGCTATGCTTTGTTAGAGTAATGTTCCAAAATTTCTTTGGGCTGAAGCGGTTAACACAGCTTGCCACATTTTGAATAGAACTATCATAAGGAAATTTTTGAAAAAAATACCTTATGAACTTTGGAAAGGTCACCCACCAAACTTGCATTATTTACATATCTTTGGATGCAAATGTTTTGTCTTAAATAATAAAGAAAACTTGGGTAAATTTGATCCAAAGGCATATGAATGTTTATTTGTAGGATATTGCACAACTAGAAAAGCTTATAGAGTTTATCATCAAGATGCTAGAATAATAGAGGAGTCCATACATGTTACATTTTATGATACTAACTTGGTTCAAAGTATCTTGGAGGATTGTGATGCAGGAAACTAGGTTCAAAAGGACGTTGAAAAGGCCCAAAATCATGAAAGTGAAAATTCTGAGCAAACTGAATCAGAACTTGTAGATGTTGAAAATCCAACACGAGACAATTCTGTTTTGTCTCATGAATCTAGAGAAAATCTTGAAACCACCAGTTCCTTGAATCCCTTAGTGATTGAATCTACCTCCAAGTCCACTAGACCTCGTGAATGGAGATTCTTAAAGAGTTATCCTGAGGAATTTGTCATCGGGGATGTCTCACATGGTGTCAAGACTTGTTCTTTTACTAGGAAGGCAAATTAAGAAACTAACATTGCTTTTCTATCTCAAATGGAGCCTCAAAACATCAAGGAAGCCCTTGACGACCCCTCTTGGGTAAAGGCAATGAAGGATGAGCTTCATGAGTTTGAGAAGAACCAAGTTTAGACATTAGTTCCAAAGCCAATTGGAAAGAAAGTAACAGGTACCAAATGGATATTTCGGAACATGCTTGGTGAAGATGGAAGCATTGCTAGAAATAAAGCAAGATTGGTGGCACATGGATATGACCAAGAATAGAGAATTAATTTTGATGAATCCTTTGCCCCTGTTGCCCGAATGGAAGCCATAAGACTTCTTCTAGCTTATGCTACTTTTTGTGATTTCAAACTATATCAAATGGATGTGAAATGTGCATGCTTGAATGGTGTGATAGATAAAGAAGTGTATATGGTACAGCCACCTGGTTTTGAAAATAAAGAATTTTCTAACCATGTTTTCAAACTATCTAAAGCTCTCTATGATTTAAGACAAGATCCTAGAGCTTGGTGTGAGAGACTTAGCTCTTTTCTTTTGAAAAAATGGTTTTCAAAGAGGCACCACTGACACTACTCTATTTATCAAGAACTCTAATGATTCTTTCATTCTAGTCCAAATCTATGTTGATGACATTATTTTTGGATCAGCCAATGAATCCCTTTGTACTGAATTTGGAAAACTCATGACAAGTGAATTTGACATGAGCATGATGGGTGAACCTAATTTTTTCCTTGGACTTCAAAACAAGCAAACTGAAAATGGTATTTTTATTCATCAAGAGAAGTATGCCAAGGAACTAGTTAAGAAATTTGGTATGGAAAATACCAAACCCATGGGAACTCCCATGCACCCCAATTCAAAATTAGAAAAGGGAGAAACTGAGAAAAATATAGATAAGACTAGGTATAGAGGAATAATTGACTCTCTTATGTACTTAACTTCCTCTAGGCCTGATATTATGCAAAGTGTTGGAATGTGTTCAAGATTCCAATCAAAACCAAAAGAGTCACATCTTTCAGCAGTAAAGAGGATCATTAAATATGTTCATGGCACATCCAATTTTGGTTTATGGTATCCTAAGATTGATGATTTTTCTGCAGTTGGTTATTGTGATGTAGATTTTGCTGGTGATAGATTTGATAGAAGGAGCACATCATGCATATGTTGTTTCATTGGAAAGTCTCTAAATGTCTGGTCAAGTAAGAAGCGGTTCACGTGGCTTTATCCACTGCAGAAGCTGAGTATATAGCTGCTTCTTCTTGTTGTTCTCAGCTTATATGGTTAAAAACGCAGCTTGCTGATTATAAACTAAATATTGAAAATATTCCCTTGTGCGATAATATGAGTGCCATTAATATTTCAAAGAATCCAGTTTTGCACTCTACAACTAAACATATTGAAGTAAGATTTCACTCAATAAGAGAACATGATCAAAAAGGGGATATTAGCAATCAATTTCTTAAATCAGAAGAGAAATTAGCCAATATTTTCATTAAACCACTCGCTGAAGATAGATTTTGCATGTTTAAGACTAGTCTAGAGATTTTAAGTCATGATTCATTGCTTGAAAATTGCTGATGTGTTTGTTGAAGTTTTTGTCTCATAGGTTGGGATGAGACCATTCTGGGCATATAAGGAACCATCTCTCTGAACGACGTTCTTTGGGCTTTTATTGCACGTGCTGAATCATTTGGGCCAACCTTAAAATTCAGATTCTGGGTGGTTAGTACGGGATTTTACAACCCACAGATTAACCGGCAAGTGCACCAGGTCGTACCAAGTAATACCTTACGTGAGTAAGGGTCGATCCCACGAGAATTGATGGATCAAGCAACAATGATTGATTGATTGGCTTAGTTAGGCAAGCAGAAAAGGGTTTGGAGATATTCAAAAGGTTTAAATTTGAAAATATCATAATGCAAGCACGCAAGTAAATAAGTTGAAAATAAAATATTGGAGAAACAGTTAAGGCTTCAGAGTTATCTATTTTTCCAGATTTACTTTTCTTACTAACTATTTTAATTATGTAGGATTTAATTTATGGCAAACTGTATGTGACTAGACACTAATTCCTTAGACCTTCCTAGTCTCCTCAAAAATTCATTAACTGCCAATTCCTTGGTCAATTAATTCCAATTAGAGGGTGATAATCAATTTCTAGTTTATATGCCACAAAAACTCTAATTACCCAAGAAATAAAAGGATTATATGTCACGTATCCTATTAAATTCAGATAATTAAAATTTAGAAGAATTTGTTTTCAAGCTGTTGTTCAAGTATAGAGCTTTTTCGAGTTATACAAGAACTCAAATAGAAAGAGGGTCATACTTCCGTTCCACCCAAATTCATAAAATAAAGAGCAAAAACAATTCTTAAATTATAAATACATGCATAAATTAAAATAGAAAAAGCAATAAAATCAATCCATACAAATAGACAGAGCTCCTAACCTTAACAATGAAGGATTTGTTGCTCATGGAATGCGGAATGTAAATTTGTATAGAATTTCCTAATGGAATCCCCTTTAATGGAACCTCTCTCAATAGAAGAGAAGTCTCCCCTTTTTATAACTAATCCTAATTAATTTAAAATCTAATATCTAAAATTAAGATAATATCTTTTCCTATTTTAAAATCAAATTTGAATTTAAATCAGAATTAACTAACTACTCCGTGTCTTGTAACGGGGGGACCACTTGGCTTCATTGGATCCGCGCCTCACTTGGGTGCTAAAATGGGGCCCAGAAATCACCCCCAGCGTTTTCTGCATTTTCTGCACGTGGCGCATGTCACGCGTACGCGTCAGTCACGCGTACACGTCGATGGTCTTTTTCCCGAGTCATGCGGACGCGTCGATCACGCGCCCGCGTAGTTGTGCAAATCTTCAAATCACGCTTATGCGTCAGTCATGCGCACGCGTCGCCATGGAAAGCTCCAAATCACGCGCACGCGTCAGTCACGCATACGCGTCGCTCCTTGCTACTATCTCCTTTAATTCTTGAGCTGCAGAAAGTCCATCAAATCCAGTCGAATGCTACCTAAAATAAACAAAATTGCAAAAGACTCAAAGTAGCATCCATATTGGCTAAACGATAATTAATTCTTTATTAAACTCAATAAATTAGATGCAAATTCACTAGGAAAAGATAGGAAAGATGCTCACGTATCACAACACCAAACTTAAATTGTTGCTTGTCCTCAAGCAACCAAAACTAATATAAGCTTAGGATGTGAATTTGTATGAGAATGAGAGTTCGATTAAGCTCATGTCTCTTCTTATAGTGGGTTTTACAACTACAATCCTGAATAGGATTGGTATTTCACTTTATCCTTTGAAGTTCAGAATGATTGGAATCCATAGGAACTCAAAATTCAGATAGTGTTATTGATTCTCCTAGTTCAGTATGTTGATTCTTGAACATAGCTACTTTATGAGTCTTGGCCGTGACCCTAAGCATTTTGTTTTCTAGTATTACCACCGGATAAATAAATGCCACAGACACATAACTGGGTGAACCTTTTCAGATTGTGACTCAGCTTTGCTAGAGTCCCCAATTAGAGGTGCCCAGAGTTCTTAAGCACACTCTTTTTGCTTTGGATCACGACTTTAACCGCTCAATCTCAAGCTTTTCACTTGACACCTTCATGCCACAAGCACATGGTTAAGGACAGCTTGATTTAGCCGCTTAGGTCAGAATTTTATTCCTTTGGGCCCTCATATCCATTAATGCTCAAAGCATTGGATCCTTTTTACCCTTTGCCTTTTAGTTTAAAGGGTTATTGGCTTTTTTTGCTTGCTTTTTCTTTTTTTCTTTCTTTCTCTTTATTTTTTATTTTTTATTTTTTTATTTTTTTCTCAAGCTTTGTGTTTTTCACTACTTTTTCTTGCTTCAAGAATCAATTTAATGATTTTTCAGATTATCAATAACATTTCTCTTTTTTCATCATTCTTTCAAGAGCCAACAATTTTAACATTCGTAAAATTCACTATAAAAAATATGCACTGTTCATGTCATGCATTCAGAATTACAGAAAATACAACCACATTTAAGTAAATAAGACTACTTTTAAAATTAACTCAATTTCTCATGCAATACATCACTTCTTTATTTTTTATTTGAATTCAAGCTCAGTGAGTAATACATGAGATATCATTTCAGAATTAAAGAAATTAAGAAAAAAAAACTAAACTAGTCCTAGGATTCTAACTAATAAAAGATCATGCAACAAATAAAGCAAAATAGCAGAAAATCGGAACATAACATAGAAAAAGAGGGGAGGAATAAAAAATGAAGGGAACTCAACCACCTTAGTTATCCTAGCGGTTGTTTTATTCTTCAGGTTGTGCTCCTCAGTTAAGATAATTCGCCTCCCTTTTGGTGCCATAGGAATAAACAGAAAACCCTTAAGCAAAGCGTCAACACCAAACTTAAAGGTTTGCTTGTTCTCAAGCAAAGAAGAACTGAAAATAGAAAGAGACGAATATTATGAAAGAAAAAGAAAAGGATAAAAGAACAACAGAGAATTAGGATTGGGAGAGGGGAAAAGAAAATTAAAACTTGGGCGGCAAACTAGTGGAGTTGTGCGGCGCCGGCAACGCGTACGCGAACAGCACGCGTACGCGTGCGGCACCGGCGACGCGTACGCGTGCAGCACGCGTACGTGTGGGTCGCGGAATTTTCTTAATAACGTGTACGCGTCAGACACGTGTCCGCGTGCCCTTGATTTTGTGCGATTTGCGCGAATTCAGCCGCGCGTACGCGCAACTCTCTGTTCGTGTGGCTTGGGAACCAACAATTTCATACAACGCGTGCGCGTCATGCATGCGCACACGTGGATGGACATTTTTGCAAATGACGCACACGCGTCAAGGACGCGTACGCGTGGTCAATTTTGTGCGTCTAGCACACTTCCTTCCCCAAGCCAGAATAACTCTCTGCCCAAACACACCTTTACGTCGATTTTTCAGGTCACGCGTACGCGTCGCTGACGCGCCCGCGTGAATGGTGAAAATCAGAAACGAC
The DNA here is from genome assembly GCF_014773155.1 of Arachis stenosperma. Classification (NCBI taxonomy): domain Eukaryota; kingdom Viridiplantae; phylum Streptophyta; class Magnoliopsida; order Fabales; family Fabaceae; genus Arachis; species Arachis stenosperma. The sequence continues at coordinate 85,426,600 of NC_080377.1, forward strand.
GTGCACGCGTGGGTTTGTTTGTGCTAGAGGCATCATTTTTGTGCCACTCCCGCGCAACTCTCTGTCAAATTTTATTTTTCACGCACATGCATGTGACACATATGCGTCAACGACGCTTGCGCGTCATGTGCTCCTCTTCTCTTTTTTTTATTTATTTTTTATTTTTTTATTATTCAGTTCCTGTTCTAAAACAGCTGCATGATCAGAAAATTAGTAAATACTCAATAAAAATCAAATAAGTAAGAAAACTACTAATACGAAAAATAACTAAGAATGAAAAGGAACGATCATACCACGGTGGGTTGTCTCCCACCAAGCACTTTTAGTTAAAGTCCTTAAGTTGGACATGTGGTGAGCTCCTTGTCATGGTGGCTTGTGCTTGTACTGATCCAAGAATCTCCACCAATATTTGTAATTCCAATGGTAACCGGGATCCCAAACTTGGCGCCTAACATCTTCGAGCAAGTTGAAGCAAGTGACAAGGCTCCAAGAGTGCTGATTGTGGGAATGAATTCCAAGGTCCCAAACCTTGCTTTTACATCTGTCTTCTTATGGATCACCATTGTTCCCACCGGGTGGCACGCAATCTGAATTCTCACAGAGACATCCAAACAACCTTCTAGACCCATTAAATTGAGCTCTACACCAATCATTGCACTTAAATATGGAGCATGCAACCATATTGAACCTTGCTTGACAACTCTTGCCACTAACCATCTTCCTCTTACTCTTAATGCCACAAAGAGCTCTAGGTTGACCATCCGTCTCCAGTAGCCCATATTCAAGTGGGAAAGTAATGGTTAAGGATAGGAATTTTACCCATTTGAATGTTGTATTGGATAGTGATGGCTTTGGAAGAGGTCTTGCAAGATCCATTCCCTTGAGTTCTTCTTTGAATTCTTCTACCTCTTTGCAAGTTTCCTCAATTTCAACCTCTTCCTCTTGGTAGCTTTCTTCTAATTCAATCTCTTCTTCATTGCTTATCAAGGGCATAGAAGGTTGTGCATCTTCCTCTTCTTCCATATGTGAGGGTGGAAAGTTCTCTAATTCACTGAAGTATAAACTCCTTTGATTGGTTTCCTCACTTTCTTGAATAGGATCTTGCATTGTATCTTTTGGGAAGGAATTTGCTTGTTCTTCTTTCTGGTTCTTGATTAGCGACTGCACATGTTTCTCTACATTTTTGACACTTGTCTTTATATCATGTAAGAATTCTTTCATGAGAAGCTGAAAATCTGATGGTATTTGAGATGGATAAGGAGGTGGTGGCTCTTGATATACATAAGAAGGAGATGATGGTTCTTGATAAGTATAAAAAGAGGATGGTTCTTGGTATGAATAAGGAGATGGTGGCTCTTAATATGGGTAGAAGGATGATGGTTCTTGATATGAATATGGAGGTAGTGGCCCTTGATAGTTGGAACATAGAGCATTGAAGTTTCTTTGGTTTTGACTTTGCCAACCAAAATTTGGATAGGTCCTCCATCCACCATAATATGAATCACTACTCGGGTGTGAGTAGTAACCCATGTGATCTCTCTCCATTATTTTTTTTTAGCACAAAACACCAAAAAGAATTAAACGCACCATGTGGTAAACAGGAAAGCAAAGAAGACAGAACAAAATTTTTTTTGAAAAGGAATAAAATAAAAAATAATAAAAAATTTGAAAATAAATGAAAAGAAGTGAACTATAAATTCAAAAATTAAACAAAGAAGGATACTAGGATTTAAAAAAAATATTATTTATTTATTTATTTATTTATTTATTTATTTTTTAGAGAAAAATTACTACGGGGACACCAAACTTAATTTCAAAAATTAAGAGAAAAAATTTTAAATAAAATAAATCAAAATATTTTTTTGAAAATTTAAGGAAATAAGTTAAATGAAATTAAAGTAAAAACGCCTAATCTAAGAAATCAAACAACCAGTAGTTGTCAATCACAGTCAATCCCAGCAACGGCGCCAAAAACTTAATGCGGGATTTTACAACCCACAGACTAACCGGCAAGTGCACCGGGTCGTACCAAGTAATACCTTACGTGAGTAAGAGTTGATCCCACGAGGATTGATGGATCAAGCAATAATGATTGATTGATTGGCTTAGTTAGGCAAGCAGAAAAGGGTTTGGAGATATTCAAAAGGTTTAAATTTGAAAATATCATAAGGCAGGCACACAAGTAAATAAGTTGAAAATAAAATATTACAGAAACAGTTAAGGCTTCAGAGTTATCTATTTTTCCGGATTTACTTTTCTTACTAACTATTTTAATTATGTAGGATTTAATTTATGGCAAACTGTATGTGACTTGACAATAATTCCTTAGACCTTCCTAGTCTCCTCTAAAATTCATTACCTACCAATTCCTTGGTCAATTAATTCTAATTAGAGGGTGATAATCAATTTCTAGTTTATTTGCCACAAAAATTCTAATTACCCAAGAAATAAAAGGATTATATGTCACATATCCTGTTAAATTCAGATAATTAAAATTTAGGAGAATTTGTTTTCAAGCTGTTGTTCAAGTATAGAGCTTTTCCAAGTTATACAAGAACTCAAATAGAAAGAGGGTCATACTTCCATTCCACCCAAATTCATAAAATAAAGAGCAAAAACAATTCTTAAATTATAAATCCATGCATAAATTAAAATAGAAAAAGTAATAAAATCAATGCATACAAATAGACAGGGCTCCTAACCTTAACAATGAAGGATTTGTTGCTCATGGAATGCGGAATGTAAATTTGTATAGAATTCCCTAATGAAATCCCCTTTAATGGAACCTCTCTCAATAGAAGAGAAGTCTCCCCTTTTTATAACTAATCCTGATTAATTTAAAATCTAATATCTAAAATTAAGATAATATCTTTTCCTATTTTAAAATCAAATTTGAATTTAAATCAGAATTAACTAACTACTCCGCGTCTTGTAACGTGGGGACCACTTAGCTTCACTGGATCTGCGCCTAACTTGGGTGCTAAAATGGGGCCCAAAAATCACCCGCCAGCATTTTCTGCATTTTCTGCACGTGGCTCATGTCATGCGTATGTGTCAGTCACGTGTACGCGTCGATGGTCTTTTTCCTGAGTCACGCGGACACGTCGATCACGCGCACGCGTCACTGTGCAAATCTTCAAATGACGCGTACGCATCAGTCACGTGCACGTGTCGCCATGGAAAGCTCCAAATTACACGCACGCGTCAGTCACACGTACGCGTTGCTCCTCGCTGCTATCTCCTTTAATACTGAGCTGCAGAAAGTCCATCAAATCCAGTAGAATGCTACCTAAAATAAGCAAAATTGCAAAAAACTCAAAGTAGCATCCATATTGGCTAAAAGATAATTAATTCTTTATTAAACTCAATAAATTAGATGCAAATTCACTAGGAAAAGATAGGAAAGATGCTCATGCATTAGTGGTCTGATGCACGAAAACTTGTCTCTCAACAAATTTCCCTTCGGCAAGTATACCGAATTGTCGTCAAGTAAAAACTCACAATAGAGTGAGGTCGAATCCCACAGGGATTGATTGGTCAAGCAACTTTTAGTTGGAAGAGTATGCTAGTTGAGCTAAACAGAGTGTAGTTGATGTTGCAGGAAATTAAATGGTGGGAAAGTAAATTGCAGGAAATAAAGTGCAAAATCTTAAATGGGGAAACGGGGAGATGAACATGGAAATAAATGGCAGAAAGTAAAGAGAATAGGTGAGATCAGAAATGGGGAATTCATTGGGCTTAGGAGATGTTGTATTCTCCGGATCAAATTTATTTTCATCTCTTCCTCAATCAAAGCATCTATTGATCTCCTTGGAAATCTTAAGTGATTGGATTCCAATTCCTTGGCAACCCAATCTCTCTAAGCTTGAACAATTGCCCAATTCCTTGATTTAATTGCTCATGGGAAGAGATAAAGTGTGGTCACTAATTATACCACATGTATTTCCAAATCAAAATGTTGGGAGGATTACATGTCACTATATCCGCCCAGACCCCAATTTGGTCCAACATGAGAGAGCATTTCTATCATGATCTCCTCATCCCTTTTCCAAGGCTTAGAGAAGATCCAATTATGGAGAGTTTCTTTTCCAAGACAACTAACCAATTGAATTAAGATCAAATGCTTTCTAGTAAATCAAGAGAAGAGAAGGAAGAAGAAGAATGAGAACTATAATTGATCCATCAAATTACAACAGAGCTCCCTAACTCAATGAAAGGGGTTTAGTTGTTCATAGCTCTGGAAATGGAAAATGGCAGAAAAAAATACATGCTTAACTAGAAAATGCAGAAAAGTGAATATACAGAGGGTAGTTCCCGAAAATGGCAATCTCCTCTATAGTTCAAAACTACTCCTATATATACTACTCTTCTTGATCTTCTAGTGAGTTTTTCGAGTCTTGGATGTGGGCCTTAGATCTTGAGTTGAAGCAGTTACAATCTTTAGTGGGCTCAGCTTGCAAAAAAGTGTGAGTTAGGCATGGACGTTAGTGATGTTAACGTTAAGTGAAAATGTGGGTTCGAGAACGTTAGTGGCAATCACCTTTTTCACTAACGTCCAACCCCAAAATAGTCCACGTTAACTTCAACGTTAGTGGCACTAACGTGACCACTAACGTTGCCTTATGATCCTTCGCAAGCGCTATTGGGAATCATCTTTTCCAATAACATTGCCTTGTGCCCCTCTTTCCCTACGTTAGAGTTCACATTAGTATAACTAACGTGACTCTTAACGTGGGCATGCCTAGCTTCGAGAGCGTTAGTGACACTTACCTTTATCACTAACGCTCCAAACGCTCCTCTTTCCCACGTTAGAGTTCACATTAACTAGTTTAACGTGGTAGTGAATGCCATCTCCAACGTTAGTGACAAAGGTGAGTGTCACTAACGTTGGCTCATCAATCTTAGCACTACAAGAAAAATATGTTTTAGCGACAAACTTTTAGTGGCAATAACATAATGGCCACTAATTTCTTAATTTAAGCTATATTTTTGTGGCAATTATGTATTTGCCATTATTATTATATATTATAGTGGCTATTATTACTATGGCCAGAAAATTATTATCCTTTTTTACCTTTGATTTTAATTTTTTTAAATTATTATAGTGGCCATTTAAATTATTGCCGCTATACTTTTATTATCACTGTTTTTTTGTCTTTTCTTTTCTAAATTAAATTGAAAAACGGAAAGAGAGAAAATGTAGTGAAAAACTGAAAAAAGAAAGAAAAATATCTTCACTGCTTAATTCGCGTAATCCTTCCATTGCCGATCACCACCGCCGTAACCGTTGCCATCGCCGACAGCCGCTGTCCATCAACCTACTCCTTGGATTGGACTTCGTTTCCATCCGATCCGCCTCATATCCGCATCGCTGTCATCGTTTGTTCGTCTCAGATCTACGTCACCAAGGTCTTCCAACCACCGTTGCTGCTCTTGTCGCAACACCATACCTCCGCCTTGCACCGCCGCCGTTATTGCAGAGTCAAAAAGTGCAAAGCGCCGAAATGCATGCGCAACGAGTTGAGTTCATCGCAGTGATGAGCTTCATCTTGGATTCGTCAACCAGATTCGAATTTCAAAGCATATTCTTACCTGCATATTGCATAGGTTAGTGATCTTTTTGTTTTTCTTTAAGCTTTTTGCACTTTCGATGATTCATGCCTGTTTGTCTCCCTTACCTATTTGATGAAATTCCTCATTCACACTCTGCATCACCAACTTCTATGTATTCCAAAATCTCACCACAAATTATTAACAAGAAACAATTCGTCTCTTACCAGATATTAAAAGAATAGATATATTACTATTAGTTCATTTTTAATACTGTTATTATTGTATTATTCACATGTTAGATTGAGTTGAATCGATTGATTACAGGTAGAAATAAAGCTATATTATTACTAATGTTCACATGAATTTTGTAATCTTTGAAGCTACCAGTTGTATTTTACAGTAAGATTATAACACACTAGATTTTCATTTAGCTTTCTCAGCTTTGCTACAATTTTTCATAGTCCAGAATCCATAATCCTCAGCTCTCTTTTGAAGTGGACCTAATTAAATTACTAACACTCATTATTGTACTACACCGCCACCATTATTATGAGTTGTATTTTTGGTTCCAACACTTGTTCTAATGTTATCAATTGGACTCCTTTGGATTACATGCAGAGGGATATGTTACCAATACAGGTACAATTCATCATTTCATCATTTCATTTATTTCACTCTTGTCAATATTTGTTAGATACAATACTATTTTTTTATGTTTTTGCACTTGATCTTTGGTTCACATGCTAAGCGAAGCTTTTAATAGCTAATTAAAGTTGAGTTAGTGAAGTAAAAAGCTAAATTAGAAAGTTTATTTATTATTATAACCCAAATAGAAAAAAGAAGAAGAAGAAGAAAAGAGTGAATTATTTTATAAATATAATTTTTTGCTTAATCTTACTACAGTAATGAGTTCCTAATACTTAAAGCTACATGCTTGGTATTTATCTTGTAGCTATGTTGAGCGGTTGCTTGACCGGATAAGCAATGGTAAACTAGCAGACGATAGAAGAAATGCTATTATTGAGCTTCAAGCTGTTGTCTCAGAAAATTAGGCTTCCCAGTTAGCATTTGGCGCCATGGGTATACTTAAACAAATTGTTTTGCTCTGTTTTCCATTTATTTATTTTTTTCATTTGATGATTAATGCTTCTTTGTAGGCTTTCCTGTAATGCTTAGCATCTTAAAAGAAGAGTGTGAAGATGTTGAAATGGTGACAAATTTTTCTTCTTTATCTTGTCTTCTTTCTAATTGTTGTATATTTCTCATGAACAACTACGTATTCTTGATTATATATATATATATATATATATATATATATATATATATATATATATATATATATATAGCTTCTAAATGGATCAACAAAAGGATTGAAAATCAAATCAAATGGAGAGTGTTTCCTTCTTTGGCTTGTTTGCTGCAGCTGATTCAGTTGACTATGTGTTAATATTCTTAGAAAGTATTGGTACCTGTGTTCATGGTGCTACTTTGCCTCTTTTCATTATTTTGTTTAGCTGCATGATTGATTTTTTAGAACATTTTAACACGGATCCTCACAAATTGTCATCACGGGTTTCTAAGGTAAAGTACATGCTCTTATGGTAATCATGGAAATCATGGCTTATGTTACAAACAGGAGTTTGATTAATGAAGAATTAATAAGAATGTGGCTAAGTGGGACTTAGAATATAAAGATTTAAGTGAACTAGAGTTCACTAACTCTTACAAATGATACCATTCAACTATATATTTATAGTTCTAACTAGTATTATAACATTGCACTTAGGATTCATTTTATTGTGTGTTTAATAACACAAACTTAGAGTGAGTAACGGATGCAACTATTTTATACTAGACATGGTTATAAGGAAATAAATTAACTCTGGGTATTAAATTTATTATTTCATAGAATCAAAGTGTTAAGTGACGAGGAAAATGACAAGTAAGTGCGGCTCTTCTTTTTTCTCTGATGTAATATAAGTGTTGCTCCTCTGTCTTTGTATCTTTTATTTATTTTAATTCCAACATTATAATCTGAGTCAAAGAAAAGGTAGAAAAATAAATTAAAGTATAATATTAAGTGTTTGGAAGTTGTTTTTGAAAAAAAAAGTCAATCTAGAAAGATATACATGCACATAGGTTTATGGTAATTTCACAAGACTCCAAGCTTTTCTGCCATCTTAAGAAATAAAGTGAAAAAGAATGTCATCTTGCATTACCAGAACCACGAACATTAGCAGCTTTAATTTGCTTAACACAAAGCTGTGGAACCATACAACTAAATGCATGATTAAATCCTTGTTGTAACTGATATTGTGTATTCTCTGCCTTCAGGCATGATCTTCTTGATATATGCATCAATGGCCCAAAGGATAAGTTAGTTTCAACTGTTCTTAGTCAGGTAAAGTGGTAAATCTTTTTTACTTCTTTTTGGGTAGTGGTGGTTGTTTTTTTTAACAATCTATTGAACATGAATTTAGCATATAGGGTACATTCATCTTAGTTTATCGTTAAAATAATTAGTGGAGTATTATGGAGTTGGTTTATATTCAAATAATTGAGCTAGGCAACTCTAGTTAAATGATTGCTTGTCATGCGGAGGGTAATTAGTTTTGGTTGGATGGATATACAGTCAATTCACAGATTGCTGTTGTTAACTTATGCCTCCAACATGTGTATTTCATTCAACCTTTTTATAATGTGCAAATACTAAATATCTTTGGCAGTTAATGCATTCCTGGGTCAAATCCCACCAAGAATTTTTCTTCTCCTCATCGGGTATTTATTTATATTCCATAATTAATATATTTAATTTTAAATTTTGGATAGGTGTGTTAGAGTGGCAATTGGAGGTTTGCGGTCAGGGGTGGATGCCATTGGGGGTTAGGTGGTGATGTTTTAAGGGTGGAATAAGTCCACTTAGTATTATTATGGTTAATGATGTAATTAAGTACTATTGCTATATTTCCATTAAAAGATCTTGGCTTGTTTCATTATTTCTTGGCGTTCGAAGCACATTACCTTTCTAACAAGACTACTGTTATTAACTCAAACAAAATATGCTCATGATTTAATATAGTAAATCAATTAATAGAGATCTTTTATTATTATTGATAGATATGTCTTTTTCCTTTTATAAATATATTGCTGCCTTGTTGTTTTACCCTCTTTTAAAAAATGTATATCTATGCTTCGTTTGAATCCTTGACATCACATGAATTTTCCAATTGTGCCTGTTTGTATACAAAATACCAAACACATTTTGTTCTTTTCAGTTTTTTTCCTTTCTGATAATCTTTTAATTTGTTGGAATTTGATGCAGAAAAATAAAGGATCCTGCTTCTTCAGGGTGTTTCTGCATTTGTCTTATTGAATCCGTTCACGCTCATTTGGAAGCTGCAAGGTACATTTAATAAATTTCTTTTCTTCCTTGCAATGAAAGCATGATCCATTTTTATATGATTTATGTAGCTAACACCATAATTTTCTAATTTATTATCTTGTATTTGCCTTGCCGCTAACACCATTCTGCTTCATTACCCTATAGTTCCCTTTTGGTTTTTTGTGAAAAGAGAAAGGTTCCTAGTTTTCCAAAATTGTGGGAATTAAGCATTGTTTTTTACAGACATTGAAAACTTGATTTCTTATATGTATATATCTATTTTGTATGCTCAAATGCAACGCTACTAATGGAATTGTGAAATTGATCATGAAGATGGAGGCAAGTCACTACAAGAGAATTGCAGAGGAGAAGATAGGTCATGCTGAGGAAACTCTTGAAGTCTTTGAAGAGCTTATGTATCAAAAGGAGATGGAAACCACTGCTCTTCAGTTCCAAGTCCTGGCTTACAAATAGAAGCTTATGGCATTGGGAGTAAATATCAATATCAGTGAGCTTGAATTCCCTGATGATCTTCTTCTTAATAGAAGTGAACAAAATGAAGATGATGGTCAAAGTAGCTCTAAGAGAAGGTTGCAATCATTACCCCCTATTTGTTCTATGAGGTACAACTTTAGATCAATGCTAACACTCCAATTGCTACATTGATACAACATAGTTATAGCTTTGTAGTATTTTTTGTTGTTTAGATTTATAACATGATTTATTACTTTTCAAGAGAAATTTGTGTATTAATATTGAGTTTAATGAAATATCTCATTTTGTAGTAATTAATTTCAGTATATTTATATTATGCATAATAATAATAATTGTTGGCAAAAATAATTGAAATTCCAAAAGAAAAAATAGATCGTTGCTTCTAAGAAAATGAGTATAATATAACTAAAAAACACTTAATATTTTAGCGGCAATAGTAATGACCACTAAAAGTGAATAACATTACAATTTTTGAATTATTTTTAGTGGCCATATAAACTGCCGGTAAAATGGGTTTTGGCGGCAATAGTAATGGCCACTAAAATTGAATAACATTTTAATTTTAGAATAACTTTTTGTGGCCATATAAATTGCCAAGAAAATGGCCGCTAAAAGTTATATACTTTTTGCGGCCATTAAAAAGGTCTTTACCGGCAAATGTTATAATTGCCACTAAAACCTTTTAGCGACAAAGCATAAGACGGCTAATGTCTATTTGCCGGTAATAGCCACTAAAAACAAAATAAATAGCCGCTAAAAATAATTTTTTTTTGTAGTGTAGCTCCACGTTAACTTTCACGTTAGTGGTCTAAACGTGACCACTAACGTGGGCAATGTTAGCTTGATCCAACGTTAGTGACAAAGATGAGTGTCACTAACGTTGGCATTGTCTTTTCTTCCACGTTAGAGTTCACGTTAACTAAGTTAACGTGACTCTTAACGTGGCAAATTGCCACTTTATAGCGTTAGTGGTGTTCACGTTTACCACTAACGCTGGAGCTCCCTTTATCTCCACGTTAACTACCACGTTAATGTAGTTAACGTGGCAACTAACGTGGGCTTATGATGGCTTCGCAGGCATTATTGGCGACCACCTTTCATATTAACGTTGCAAGCTCATTCCCATTCTACGTTAGTGGTCACGTTAATTTGATTAACGTGGCAACTAACGTGGTTCTTCCTTGCTTCCTTTGTCCTGAAATCAAGCAGATAAAGTGCATCAAAGCTCTAGCCCAAGTCATAAGATTATGCATCATCAATTTGTCATTCAATCCTTGCAAAATCCTCATAAAATCATGTAAAATTCACAATAGTTGCTTGAATCAAGGTGTAAGTGTATTTTCATCCAAAACTTGCCTTATTTACTAAGAAAATGCATGAAAAAACCCTAAAACAGTAAAGAAAAGGTCAGTGAAACTGGCCTAGATGCCTCGGCATCACAACACCAAACTTAAAGCTTGCTTGTCCCTAAGCAAGTACTGAAATATAGGAAGAATGAATGAAAGAACAAGATGAACAAATAATTATGATAGAAGTCAAATTCCTGGTTTATGGGGTTTCATGCATAACAACTTAGGTTCATTCCTTTATTGGGTTTCAGGCCTTTATCATGCCCTTGAACACTTGTTTGATTGCATCCTTTGAGACTTCCTAATTATTGATCCTTCTTTCCCTTTCAGGATTTATTGCATCCCTTTTTTTTTTTTGCTAAGTGCTCTGTAAGAGGGCGACTCTTTAAGATAAGCTTTCAGCCAACACTCCCGAACCAGTTGGTTTAAGGTACTAGGTGTTAAGGCACCCTTAAGGACTTACTCCCTCAAGTCTCTTTCCCCCATATATACACACCACAAGCACATGGTTTGTTATTTTTTCTTTCTTGAGACCTTGGTGTCCAGCACCTCTTTGGGTTGCTAAGTGTTCTGTAGCAAAGGTTACTCTTGATAGTGGACTTTCAGCTAATAATCTCGGATTAGTTAACCCAAGTTACCAGGTGATAAGGCACCCCTAAGAGCTTATTCATCCAAGCATATCCTTTGCACATGAACACCACAGACACATGCCTCAATATTCAAACCCTTGGTGCCTAGCATTATTTCTCATTATTTTTCTTTCCTTTTCACTTTTATTGCTCTTTCTCTTTTCTTATTGGGATTTCATTATTTGGTTAGTCTCATAGGATGTGTTTCAAGCATAGGATCCAGGATAGATAGTTGCCTTCCTACCTTGTTGGTGAACTAACTTAGCTAATTAATCACCCTACCACAAACATTCAAAATTCACTTCAACAGATAACTTCACTCTTGTTCTTTTCATAACATTTTCTTTTTGATTGGCTTAAAGGACAAGCATACATATAAGCAAGATGACTATGAACACTAGGGGCATTAGACTAGTGAGCATAGACCTAAGCAATGAAAACCTTAAATGCATGATTGAAAATCTTAAACTACTCATGGAGGCATGTTCTATTTCATACATGATTTTCCTTATTTTAAAGCTTGAAAGAGATAAAACAAAGAGGGAACTCCACCACCTTTTAATCATGGTGATGCTCATGTTCTTTTGCTTCCTTGTCTTCTTTATGTCCACTTGTGCTTCCTTTCATCCGATTCATTCTGGCTATTTTCCAATCTTCTAGTGCCTTCCTCACTGATTCATGACTCTTTTCGGCCCTTTCTCGTTCTACTCGTGCTAATTCATCCTTTACGTCCTCATATTTTGTGATCCCAGAATGTAATACAGGTAGTTATCTGACTAAGTACCCAAGCCTGGCTTGGGTGTTTACATGATATCCTGTTTCACTCATGTAAACCCCTTCCGTAAATGCTCTGTATTCATCGAAAAGATCTGCCTATTCTCTTTGTTTCCTATGCATCTCATCAATATGTGCACCTTGATGTGCTTGGATGTTGATTAGCTTTTGAATGGCTTCTTGTTGTTGATCTTGCTTTTGGTTCAGGTTATGGAAGGACTCACTCTATTTTCTCCCTTGTTCCAATTGCTGTTCATCAATTGTTTTTCCCACTCCCCTTGTTGATTCATCCATCTAGAGAGTGATTCTTCTTGGCGGTCCATTATTTGCATTTAAAGCTCTTTTTGTGCCCCTTGATTTTCCATGTATTGCCTTGACAAAGTATCAATAGCCTCTTGTAATTGGTGCATGTCTAAGGTGGCTGGGGCTTGCTCTTGTGGATGTTGTCCTTCCTCAACTCGATGGGCTGGCCTCTTTCTTAGTCTTCGTTGAGGTAGGGGAGGTGCAGTAGCATGCATCCGACGAAAAGTAATTGGAAGGCCAACTTTTATCCACTCGGGGTTTCCATCTTCGAACACCACCCCAGCCTTGTTGCAAAGACGGAGAATAGTGCTGGGGTAGCCTAACCTTCCTCCAGAATCACTCTTCTCAGCCAACTTCCGAATACCCTGGGCTATGAGTTCATGAACCTTGATTTCTCCTCCCTTTATTATGCATTGCACCATTGTTGCTCTCTTAAGGTTTACCTCTGAGTTGTTTCCAGCTAGGAGGACGGATCTCCTTATAATTTCGAACCACCCCTTAGCCTCAGGAAGGAGATCTCCTCTCTTTATAAATCTGGGCTTCCCATGGGGGTCTCTGTCCTAATCTGCTCCCTGCACACAGATGTCTTTCATAATCTGGTCGTGGTTGGGGTTGTTATCTATTCTTGAGTGATAGCTCTCTTCTGCAAGGGGTATGGTTCGCAGCTTTAGCACTATCATGATGCTCATGGGACTAAAATTCACCATTACCCCTCTCACGAAACTTGTATAGGATTCATCTGCCTTATCATGTCTAACCGCATTTTCGTAAAACTCTCTTACCATAGTTGCGTTCATCCTTGTAATCGGATCGGTGAGGAGCTCCCATCGACGTTTTTCCACCTTCTCTGTGATTTCGGGGCACTCAGTTTTTGTGACTTAAAAGCCTAACTCATATATGACTTCTTTATCAGCCATCCACTTAAATTGTAGTGCATGGTAAAAGGTTCTAAATTTCTTTTCATCAAAAGGAGGCTGCTCTATGGGTTCCTTCCCTTTTCGCCTCTTGGAGCTTGATGATGCCATGCAGGAGACTTGGGATGTGGAGATATTGAGTGTGTATGTGTTCGAGAGAAGGAAGGGAGATGAATGAGAATAATAAGTGTGTACGGAGAGGTTGTAGAATGTGGATCATTTATATAGAAAGATGATGGATGTTTGAAGGGTGTGGATTGATGGTGTTGCTTAGTGATGGACGGTTGGGGCTTGGCATTGGATGAGCACAAGGATCACCTCTTTTATGAGGGTCTTGGTTTGGTCTCCAAGGCTATCCAACTCCCAATGTTGCATGCCAACTCTTCCCAAGATACTCCCCTTGAAGACAAGTGTGTAGTTCTCTTGGTATAGTGGCCGAATCTCCCTTCTTTGAATGTCCTATCAAGTACCACCAATACCCTTTTTGATTTCCTATACAAGACAAAAGGGAATGCAACAAGTCAATTAAATTTTTGGTGGGAAAAATTAAAGTATGAAATAGCTATTGTTAAATCCTTTTCTTTTGTTTTTGTTTAGAAAATACTAAATGCTTTTCATGGATGCAAATCAACCAACCAATAAATTTCCCATGCATGCAATGTTGGTAACACCAAACTTGTTTGTGATCATATGGTGCAACAAGATTTGAAAAGAATCTCATATCATGAAGTGTGTTCAACCCCTCTTGGTGTGCCTTGAACACCAAACTTATCATGTACTATATGTTGCATGTAGGGATTCTTATATTGTTTGTCGAGGTTGATTTAAAATCCATGAACTTTACTTTATTACTACTATTAGAGATTAAAGAGAGGGGGTATAGAACATGGGTTGCCTCCCATGAAGCACTTCTTTAGCGTCATTAGCTTGACGTTTGGCCTTTGTTAGGGTGGTTGATAGTGCTTTAAATCTTCCCCCCTTGCAGTGAACCTATTTCCATTAGCTTTGTTAAGAAGTTCCACATGTTCTAAGGACAAGACTTTGTTGATGGTGTATACTGGAGGTAGCTGAGATGGAATAGTGGGGAGATGAGGTGGTATAGATGAAAAGTAGGCAGAGATCACTTCATCTCCTGAAGAGAAATCTTCTGTAGGGATTTTCTTATTTTTCCATCCCCTTGGGACTTTTTTTCTTGTGTCCCTTAATGTCACTTTGCTACTTGTGGTTTTCTCTTTGAGGAAAGTTTTGTTGCTTGTCTCATATGACTCTGGTAGGTCTGGTTCCTTTTGGATTACACTTGGGTGTTGCTCTTTCTGATCACATTGGTTGTCACCAATGGGGATTTTCAGGTGTGGTACTTGTGCTCCCATGCTTGCCTCTTCTATCAACCCTTTATTGTGCTCTCCCTCTGACTTTTTGTTATCATGATCTACTTCTTGTGAGGGTTTGAAAATACTGAAGGTGAGCTATTCATCGTGTATCCTAAATACTAGCTCTCCTCGCTCCACATCTATAAGTGCCCTGGCTGTGGCTAAGAATAGCCTTCCCAGGATAATGGGATGGATGGAATTCTCTTCCATTTCCAGGATAACAAAGTCTGTAGGCAGGAAGTAGTTCCCAACCTTCACTAACATGTTTTCAACCACTCCTATTGCCTGCTTTTGAGTTTTGTCAGCCAATTTGATGATTACATCTGTGGGTGTTAGCTCATTGATTTGGAGCTTTTTCATGAGGGATAGAGGCATTAGGTTGATACTTGTTCCCAGGTTATAGAGCCCCTTATAAATCATTGTCTCTCCTATAGCACAGGGAATGTAGAAACTCCCTGGATCTTTCTTCTTTATAGGTGGCTCTGTTTGAATGAGAGCACTGCACTCCCTGTTCATCTTTATTGTTTGTCCACCCTTCAATGAACTTTTTTTGGCCAGAAGTTCCTTTATGTATTTGATGTAGGAGGGCATTTGCTGAAGGGCTTTAATGAATGGTATATTTACATCAAGAGATGCAAACATGTCGAGGAATCTTGAATACATTCTCCTTGCTACACCACCTTTGAGCCTTTGGGGAAAGGGTGCATATGGGTTCAAGATCTCCCCTTTCTTTAACTCCTCCTTGTGTGTGGGTTGGGGTGCATGGATTCTTTCTTCATGATTTTCCTTTGGACTATCTTGGAGGTGTTCTGTTTGTGTGTCTACTTCCTCCACACTCCTCTCATCACTTGTGGTGATCATCTTGCATTCTTCCCACCTTACTTTCTTTGCTTCTCCTCTTGGATTCTTCTCTGTGTCACTGAGAAAATCATCAATGGGTTTGGGAAACTGTTGAGATAGATACCCTACTTGGGACTCCAGTCTCTTGATGGTTTCCCCTTGGTTCTTGATATTAGCTCGCACTTCATCCTTAAACACCTTGTTGTCGTGGACTGGTGCGGTATTTTATAACCCACACTACTAACCGGCAAGTGCACCGGGTCGAACCAAGTAATACCTTACGTGAGTAAGGGTCGATCCCACGAAGATTGATGGATCAAGCAACAATAGTGTTTGATAGGCTTAGTTAGGTAAGCAGAAATTGGTTTTGAGATGTTCAAAAGGTTTAAGTTCGAATTCAAAATATCAAAAGTATAGACAATTAAATAAATTGGGAATAAAATATTGAGAAAACAGCTAAGGTTTCAGAGTTATCTATTTCTCTGGATTTACTTTTCTTACTAACTATATATTTTAATTATGTAGGATTTAATTTATGGCAAACTATATGTGACTAGACCCTAATTCCTTAGACCTTTATAGTCTCCTCTAAAATTCATTAACTGCCAATTCCTTGGTCAATTAATTCCAATTAGAAGCTACATGATCAAATTCCAGTTTATATGCCACAAAAACTCTAATTACCCAAAAATAAAAGGATTATATGTCACGTATCCCGTTAATTCCAGATAATTAAAATTTAGGAGAAATTGTTTTCAAACTGTTGTTCAAGTAAAGAGCTTTTCCAAGTTTTACAAGAACTCAAATAGAAAGAGGGTCATACTTCCGTTCCACCCAAATTCATAAAATAAAGAGCGAAAACAATTCTTAAATAAAAATCCAAAACATAAACTAAAATAGAAAAAGCAATAAAATCAATCCATACAAATAGACAGAGCTCTTAACCTTAACAATGGAGGATTAGTTGCTCATGGAATGTGAGATGTAAATTTGTATAGAATTCCCTAATGGAATCCCCCTAATGTAATGTACCTAATAGAAAAGTAGTCTCCCCTTTTTATAACTAATCCTAATTAATTTTAAAATCTAATATTTAAAATTAAGATAATATCTTTTTCTATTTTAAAATCAAATTTGAATTTAAATCAAAATTAACTAACTACTCCGCGTCTTGTAATGTGGGGACCACTTGGTTTCACTGGATCTGCGCCTAACTTGGGTGCTAAAATGGGGCCCAGAATTCACCCCTCAGCGTTTTCTATGTTTTTTGCACGTGACGCATGTCACGTGTACGCGTCGCTGACGCGTACGCGTCGATGGACTTTTCTGCGAGTCACGCGGACGCGTCGGTCATGCGCACGCGTCACTGTGCAAATCTTCAAATCACGCGTACGCGTCAGTCACGCGCACGCGTCACCATGGAAAGCTCCAAATCACGCGTACGCATCAGTCACACGTACACGTCGCTCCTCGCTGCTATCTCCTTTAAATCTTGAGTTACAGAAACTCCATTAAATCCAATCGAATGCTACCTAAAATAAATAAAATTGCACAAAACTCAAAATAGCATCCATAGTGGCTAAAATATAATTAATTCTTTATTAAATTCAACAAATTAGATGCAAATTCACTAGAAAAAGATAGGAAAGATGCTCACGCATCACAACACCAAACTTAAACTGTTGCTTGTCCTCAAGCAACCAAAACTAATATAAGCATAGGATGTGAATTTGCATGAGAATGAGAGTTCGATTAAGCTCATGTCTCTTCTTATAGTGGGGTTTACAATTGCAATCCTGAATAGTTTTGGCATCTCACTCTCCTTTGAATAAGAAGAATGTTAATGTCATTCGGAATTAGAATCCGGATAATATTATGAATTCTCTTATCTTTATATTTCAGTTTAATCCTTGAACATAGCAAAATTTAGTTTAATTTATTTTTCTTTGGTGCTTTGCACCTTGAGCCTAGCCGTGACTTTAAATGTTTTGTCTCAAGGATTACTTGACACCGAAATACCAGAAGCACTTAACTGGGGGACTCTCTTTGAGTTCTGATTTTTCTTTCAGTTACTCCCAGACAATGGTGCTCAAAGCCTTTGGCATGCTCTGTTAAACGCACTTGGTCTCGACTCTAAGTGTTCTGTCTTAAGGATTACTTGACACAATCACACCATAAGCATATGACTAGGGAAACAACTCTTTGAGCTTTTAATCATGTCTGACCTCCCTAGTCATTAATGCTCAGAGCCTTGGACCTTGCTTTTATTATTGTTTATTTTTTTATTTCTTTCGCTTCAAGGATTAAATTTTTCAACATTTCAGAGAAGTCATAATAATTCTCTAAATTCTTGTTCCTTATACATTAATATCCCATGATTCAAATTCAAATATGCACTGTTCATATCATGCATTCAAAAATCACTGAAAATACTACCACCTTTAAGTAAATCAAACTATTCTTAAAATTAACTTAATTTCTCATGCAATACATCACTTCTTTTTCTTTTCTTTTTATATTCAAGTTCAGTGAGTGGTACATGAAACATCTTTTCAGCATTAAAGCAATTAAAAGAAAACTAAACTAGTCCTAGGATTCTAACTAATAAAGGATCATGCAACAAACAAAGCAAAATAACAGGAAATCGGAACATAACATAGAAAAAGAGAGGGGAATAAAAATGAAAGGAACTCAACCACCTTAGTTATCCTAGCAGTCGCTTTATTCTTCAGGTTGTGCTCCTTATGAAGATGATTTGCCTCCCTTTTGTGCCAGAAAACCAATAAACGCAGTGTCAACACCAAACTTAAAGGTTTGCTTGTCCTCAAGCAAAGAAGAACTGAAAATAGAAGAGACAAATATTATGAGGAGAGAAAAATAAAAGGATAAAAGCATAAGAGAGAATTAGGATTGGGAGAGAGAGAGAAAGAAAACTGGGTGGCGCAAGCGACGCGGACGCGTGCAGCACGCGTACACATGGGTCGCGAATGTTCTTAATGACGCGTTAGCGTCAGGCACGCATCCGCGTGTCCTGGATTTTGTTCGATTCACGCGAAGCCAGCCGCGTGCCCGCGCGACTTTCTGTTCAAATGGCTTGGGAGCCAATTATTCATACGACGCGTTCGCGTCATGCACGCGCTCGCGTGGATGGTCATATGTGCACATGACGCAAACGCGTCAGTCACGCGTTCGCGTGCTCTAACTTGTGCTTTTAGCACACTTCCAGCCCTAAGCCAGCATAACTCTCTGCCCAAACATTCCTTTACGTCGATTTTGCAGGTCACGCATGCGCGTCAATGACGCGCCCGCGTGAATGGCGAAAATCGCAAATGACGCGAACGCGTGGGGTACACAAACGCGTGGGATCGTTTGTGCGAAAAGCTCCATTCTGGCGCCACTCCTACGCAACTCTCTGTCAAATTTATTTTTTTTTTCACTCACACGTGATCGACACGTTCGCGTCAGTGACGCTTGCGCGTCGTATGCACTTTTTTTTAAATTATCCGGTTTCTGTTCTAAAATAGCTGCATGATCAGAAAATTAGTAAGAACTTAATAAAAATCAAATAAGAAAACTACTACTACGAAAAACAACTAAGACTGAAAAGAAACGATCATACCACGGTGGGTTGTCTCCCACCAAGCACTTTTAGTTAAAGTCCTTAAGTTGGACATGTGGTGAGCTCCTTGTCATAGTGGCTTGTGCTTGTACTGATCCAGGAATCTCCACCAATGTTTGTAATTCCAATGGCTACCGGGATCCCAAGCCAGGCGCATAACGCCTTTGAACAAGCTGAAGCAAGTGACAAAGTCCCAAGAGTGTTGATTGTGGGAATGAATTCCAGGGTCCCAGACCTTGCTTTTACACCCGTCTTCTTGTGTATCACCATTGTTCCCATCAGGTGGCAAGCAATCTGAATTCTCACAGAGACATCCAAGCAACCTTTTAGACCCGTTCAAGTGAGCTCTACACCAATCCTTGCACTTCAATTTGGAGCATGCAACCATATTGAACCTTGCTTGACATCTCTTGCCACTAACCATCTTCCTCTTACGCTTAATGCCACAAAGAGTTCTAAGTTGACCATCCGTCTCTAGTATCCCATATTCAAGTGGGAAAGTAAGGATTAAGGATAGGAATTTTACCCACTTGAATGTTGTATTGGATGGTGATGGCTTTGGAAGAGGTCTTGCAAGCTCCACTTCCTTGTGTTCTTCGTTGAATTCTTCCACTTCTTTGTAAGCTTCCTCAATTTCAACCTCTTCCTCTTGGTAGCTTTCTTCTAATTCAATCTCTTCTTCATTTCTTACCAAGGGCATGGGAGGTTGTGCATCTTCCTCCTTTGTGGGTGCATCTTCCTCTTTTGTTTTTGCATCTTCCTTTTCTTCCATGTGTGAGGATGAAAAGTTCTCTAGTTTACTGGAGTATAAACTTCTTTAATTGATTTCCTCACTTTCTTCTATAGGATCTTGTATTATATCTCTTGGGAAGGAATTTGCTTGCTCCTCTTCTTGGTTCTTGATTATTATCTGCACATATTTCTCCACATTTTTAACACTTGTCTTTATATCATGTAGGCATTCTTTCATGAGGAGATCAAGATCTGATGGTATTTGAGATGAATAGAAAGATGGTGGCTCTTGATATGGGTAAAAGGATAATGGTTCTTGATATGGATAGAAAGGTGGTGGTTCTTGGTATGAATATGGAGATGGTGGTTCGTGGTATGAATATGAAGGTGGTGGCTCTTGATAGTTGAAACATGGAGCATTGAAGTTTCTTTGGTTTTGATTTTGCCAACCAAAATTTGGATAGTTCCTCCATCCACCATAATATGAATCACTACTTGGGTGTGAGTAGTAATCCATGTGATCTCTCTCCATTATTTTTCCTTAGTACAAAACACCAAACAGGATTAAACGCACCATGTGGTAAACAGGAAAGCAAAGAAGAAAGAACAGAATTCTAAGAATTAAAATAAAACTACTAGAAAACACCAAACTTAATTTCAGAAATTAAGAAAAATATTGGTGCTATTTATTTATTAAATTTTTTTATAAAATAAATCAAAAAATATATATTTTTTTTGAAAATTTAAAATTTAATTAAAATAATTTTTTTCTTTTTATTATTATTATTATTATTATTATTATTATTATTATTATTTTTAAATCAAGTAATAAAAGAAAAAAATTAAAACGAAACAGGGGAGGGGGGAGTAAACGAAAAGGAAAAGTAAAGAGAAAAAAAATAACGTAAATTTTTTTTTTAAAATTTAAAGCAAATTTTTTTTAAACAAAATTAAAACAAAAATGCCTATTCTAAGCAATCAAACAACTAATAGTTGTTAATCACAGTCAATCCCCGGCAACGGCGCCAAAAACTTGGTGCGGTATTTTATAACCCACACTACTAACCGGCAAGTGCACCGGGTCGTACCAAGTAATACCTTACGTGAGTAAGGGTCGATCCCACGAGGATTGATGGATCAAGCAACAATAGTATTTGATAGGCTTAGTTAGGCAAGCAGAAATTGGTTTTGAGATGTTCAAAAGGTTTAAGTTCGAATTCAAAATATCAAAAGTATAGACAATTAAATAAATTGGGAATAAAATATTGAGAAAACAGTTAAGGTTTCAGAGTTATCTATTTTTCTGGATTTACTTTTCTTACTAACTATTTTATTTATGTAGGATTTAATTTATGGCAAACTATATGTGACTAGACCCTAATTCCTTAGACCTTCCTAGTCTCCTCTAAAATTCATTAACTGCCAATTCCTTGGTCAATTAATTCCAATTAGAAGCTACATGATCAAATTCCAGTTTATATGCCACAAAAACACTAATTACCCAAAAATAAAAGGATTATATGTCACGTATCCCGTTAATTCCAGATAATTAAAATTTAGGAGAAATTGTTTTCAAGCTGTTGTTCAAGTAAAGAGCTTTTCCAAGTTTTACAAGAACTCAAATAGAAAGAGGGTCATACTTCCGTTCCACCCAAATTCATAAAATAAAGAGCAAAAACAATTCTTAAATAAAAATCCAAAACATAAACTAAAGTAGAAAAATCAATAAAATCAATCCATACAAATAGACAGAGCTCCTAACCTTAACAATGGAGGATTAGTTGCTCATGGAATGTGAGATGTAAATTTGTATAGAATTCCCTAATGGAATCCCCCTAATGTAATGTACCTAATAGAAGAGTAGTCTCCCCTTTTTATAACTAATCCTAATTAATTTTAAAATCTAATATTTAAAATTAAGATAATATCTTTTCCTATTTTAAAATCAAATTTGAATTTAAATCAAAATTAACTAACTACTCCGCATTTTGTAATGTGGGGACCACTTGGCTTCACTGGATCTGCGTCTAACTTGGGCGCTAAAATGGGGCCCAGAATTCACCCCTCAGCGTTTTTTACGTTTTCTGCACGTGACGCATGTCACGCGTACGCGTCGCTGACGCGTATGCGTTGATGGTCTTTTCTGTGAGTCACGCGGATGCGTCGGTCATGCGCACGCGTCAGTCACGCATACGCGTCAGTCACGCACACGCGTTGCTCCTCGCTGCTATCTCCTTTAAATCTTGAGTTACAGAAACTCCATCAAATCCAGTCGAATACTACTTAAAATAAATAAAATTGCACAAAACTCAAAATAGCATCCATAGTGGCTAAAATATAATTAATTCTTTATTAAACTCAACAAATTAGATACAAATTCACTAGGAAAAGATAGGAAAGATGCTCACGCATCATGGACTTCTCTACATATGTCTTCAAGTAGAGTCTCAATCTTGGAAAGTCTATCCTCAGTTAGTGATGGTGGGTTGAGATTGGGTGGTTGAGAAGGGTGGTTAGGTGGGTGTTGATAATATCTCTGTGAGTTACATTGTTGTTGGGATTGTGGTTGTATCGTCTCTGGTCTTGACCTTGGTCTTGCTGATTTTTCCACCCAAAGTTAGGGTGATTTCTCCATCCAGAGTTGTAAGTTTTGGAATATGGATCATAGATTTGTCTGGGTGAGTTTCCAACATAATTGGCTTGTACCCAATCACCTTCTTCCCCTGTATTCACTCCTTCTTGAGTAGGTGATGAAATGATGACTGTTGCAACTTGGTTTTCTTCCACCTTCTTGGTGAGATCTGCTAGCTGCTTGGTGATCATCTTATTTTAAGCCAGCAATGCATCCATGTGATTCAGCTCCATTACTCCTCGAGTGTTGCTTCTTTCAGAAGCATAGAAGTAGTCATTCTCAGCTACCGTCTCAATGACATATATGGCTTCTTCAATGGTTTTCTTCTTGTTTAGAAATCCTCCTGATGAATGGTCTACAGCCTTCTTTGACTCATAAGAAAGGCCTTCATAGAAAATGTGAAGTTGAACCCATTCATTGAACATGTCTGGTGGGCATCTTCTTGTTAAGTCCTTGAATCTCTCCCATGCCTCATAGAGAGTCTCACCATCTTGTTGCCTGAAAATTTGCACCTCAGCTCTCAGCCTGTTAATTCTCTGAGGAGGGTAGAATCTTACCAAAAATTTGTTCACCACGTCTTCCCAATTTGTTAAGCTCTCCTTCGGAAAGGACTCTAGCCACTTGGATGCTTTGTCCCTGGGTGAAAAAGAGAACAAAAGCAGCCTATAGACATCCGGATGAACTCTATTAGACTTCACAGTGTCACATATTCTCAGGAAGGTGGTTAGATGTTGATTGGAGTCTTCTTGGGCACTTCCTCCAAATGAGCAGTTGTTCTGAACAAGGGTGATAAGCTGGGGTTTTAATTCAAATTTGTTGGCATGTATGGTGGGCTTTTGGATGCTACATCTATAGTTTCCTGGATTTGGATTGATGTAAGAGCCTAGAACTCTCCTCTCTTGCCCAACATGATTTGCAGGGCCTTCTCTGGCATGGTTGTGAGCTTTTCCTTCATGATTGTTTTCCAAATTCTCCTGTATGTTTGTTTCAAAGTACTCTTCCTCTTCCTCAGCACTAACAACTCTTTTCCCTCTTGCTTCCCTCATTGATCTATGGAGGTCCTCTCAGGTTCTGAATCAAAGAAAGTTGAAGCTTTGCCTCTTCTCCCTGTCATACAACTAATAGAGCACACAGCAAGAGATAAAATGAAGTGATTATTCTTGTTAGAGTGATTGTTAGTATGGGTGGTGCAATTTATCAAACAGTTGTGGGTTAGTGAGCAGAATTGTAAGTAAATTCAAAGAAAAAAAGAAAATAACGAGGGGATAGGGGTGAGGAAGAAACTAAATAAACTGAAGGTAAATGACTAGATAAAAGAAACAAACAAAAGAAAAATGCTCAATCTAGTGAACTTTCAACTTAATCATTGTTGATACAAAATCAATCCCCGGCAACGACGCCATAAACTTGATGCACGAAAACTTGTCTCTCAACAAATTTTCCTTCGGCAAGTATACCGAATTGTCGTTAAGTAAAAACTCACAATAGAGTGAGGTCGAATCCCACAGGGATTGATTGGTCGAGCAACTTTAGTTGGAAGAGTATGCTAGTTGAGCTAAACAGAGTGCAGAATCTTAAATGGGGAAACGGGGAGATGAACATGGAAATAAATGGCAGAAAGTAAAGAGAATGGGTGAGATCAGAAATGGGGAATTCATTGGGCTTAGGAGATGTTGTATTCTCCGGATCAAATTCATTTTCATCTCTTCCTCAATCAAAGCATCTATTGATCTCCTTGGCAATCTTAAGTGATTGGATTCCAATTTCTTGGCAACCCAACCTCTCTAAGCTTGAACAATTGTCCAATTCCTTGATTTAATTTCTCATGGGAAGAGATAAAGTGTGGTCACTGATTATACCACATGTATTTACAAATCAAAATGTTGGGAGGATTACATGTCACTATATCCGCCCAGACCCCAATTTGGTCCAACATGAGAAAGCATTTCTAGCATGATCTCCTCATCCCTTTTCCAAGGCTCAGAGGAGATCCAATTATGGAGAGTTTCTTTTCCAAGACAACTAACCAATTGAATTAAGATCGAAAGCTTTCTAGTAAATCAAGAGAAGAGAAGGAAGAAGAAAAATGAGAACTATAATTGATCCATCAAATTACAACAGAGTTCCCTAACCCAATGAAAAGGGTTTAGTTATTCATAGCTCTGGAATGGAAAATGGTAGAAAAGAATACATGCTTAACTAAAAAATGCAGAAAAGTGAATATACAGAGGGTAGTTCCCCAAAATGCCAAGCTCCTCTATAGTTCAAAACTACTCCTATATATACTACTCTTCTTGATCTTCTAGTGAGTTCTTCGAGTCTTGGATGTGGGCCTTAGATCTTGAGTTGAAGTAGTTACAATCTTTAGTGGGCTCAGCTTGCAGAAAAGTGTGAGTTAGGCATGGGCGTTAGTGATGTTAACGTTAAGTAAAAATGTGGGTTCGAGAACGTTAGTGGCAATCACCTTTTTCACTAACGTCCAACCCCAAAATAGTCCACGTTAACTTCAACGTTAGTGGCACTAACGTGACCACTAACGTTGCCTTATAATCCTTCGCAAGCGTTATCGGGAATCACCTTTTCCAATAACGTTGCCTTGTGCCCCTCTTTCCCTACCTTAGAGTTTACGTTAGTATAACTAACGTGACTCTTAACGTGGGCATGCCTAGCTTCAAGAGCGTTAGTGACACTTACCTTTATCACTAACACTCCAAACGCTCCTCTTTCCCACGTTAGAGTTCACGTTAACTAGGTTAACATGGCCACTAACGTGGTAGTGAATGCCATCTCCAACGTTAGTGACAAAGGTGAGTGTCACTAACATTGGCTCATCAATCATAGCTCCACGTTAACTTTCACGTTAGTGGTCATAACGTGACCACTAATGTGGACAATGTTAGCTTGATCCAACGTTAGTGACAAAGGTGAGTGTCACTAACATTGGCATTATCTTTTCTTCCATGTTAGAGTTCATGTTAACTAAGTTAACGTGACTCTTAATGTGGCCAATTGCCACTTTGTAGCGTTAGTGGTGTTCACGTTTACCACTAATGCTGGAGCTCTCTTTATCTCCACGTTAACTACCATGTTAATGTAGTTAACATGGCAATTAACGTGGGCTTATGATGGCTTCGCAGGCGTTATTGGCGACCACCTTTCTTATTAACGTTGCAAGCTCATTCCCATTCCACGTTAATGGTCACGTTAATTATATTAACGTGGCAACTAACGTGGTTCTTCCTTGCTTCCTTTGTCTTGAAATCAAGCAGATAAAGTGCATCAAAGCTCTAGCCCAAATCATGAGATTATGCATCATCAATTTGTCATTCAATCCTTGCAAAATCCTCATGAAATCATGTAAAATCCACAATAGTTGCTTGAATCAAGGTGTAAGTGTATTTTCATCCAAAACTTGCCTTATTTACTAAGAAAATGCATGAAACTACCCTAAAACAGTAAAGAAAAGGTTAGTGAAACTGGCCTAGATGCCCTGGCATCATGGTCCAAACATGTTTCCTTAAAATAAACCACCTTTGGGCCCAAATGAGTGTTACATCATCCATGTGTTTTATTCTCTTTTATTTTATGCCTTTTTTCCTTTAGGCAAAAGTTTTCAAATTTAAAATTACTTTCTATTTTATTTTTAATAAAATCAAATCAATTTTTCTTTATGATGTCAAGTCTTTTCAATGTCAAGTTACAGTGATACATGGTGCACGAAATTGTAATCACACTTTTTGCAATCCGCACAACTAACCAGCAAGTGCACTGGGTCGTCCACGTAATACCTTACGTGAGTAAAGGTCGAATCCCACGGAGATTGTTGGTTTGAAGCAAGCTATGGTTATCTTATTAATCTTAGTCAGGATACCAATTATAATTATCAATTGACTTGCAAATAAACAAGAGAGCATGGATTAAATAATACTTATTATGTAGTAATGGAGAATATGTTGGAGTTTTGGATATGCTTTGTCTTCTGAATTCCTGTAACATAATGCTTTCTCACTTTCAAACATGCAAGGCTCCTTCCATGGCAAGCTGTATGTAGGGTGTCAATGTTGTCAATGGCTACTTCCCATCCTCTCAGTGAAAATGGTCCAAATGCTCTGTCACAGCACGGCTAATCATCTGTCGGTTCTCGATCATGTCGGAATAGAATCCATTGATCCTTTTGCGTCTGTCACTATGCCCAACACTCACGAGTTTGAAGCTCATCACAGTCATCCAATCCTTGAATCCTACTCAGAGTACCACAGACAAGATTTAGACCTTCCGGATTCTCAAGGATGCTGCCAATGGATTCTAGCTTATACCACAAAGAAATTGATTAAGGAATCTAAAAGATACTCATTTAGTCTAATGTAGAACGGAGGTAGTTGTCAGGCACACGTTCATGGGTTGAGAATGATGATGAGTGTCACGGATCATCACCTTCTTCATATTGAAGCGCAAATGAACATCTTAGATAAGAACAAGCGTGTTTGAATAGAAAACAGAAATAATTGCATTAATTCATCGAGACACTGCAGAGCTCCTCACCCCCAACAATGGAGTTTAGAGACTCATGCCATCAAAAGTACAAAGTTCAGATCAAAAAATGTCATCAGATCCAAAATAAATCTCTAAAAGTTGTTTAAATACTAAACTGGTAACCTAGGTTTACAGAAAATAAGTAAACTAAGATAGATGGTGCAGAAATCCACTTCTGGGGACCACTTGGTGTGTGATGGGGCTGAGACTTGAGCTTCTCACGTGCCTGGACTGTTCTGGAGTTAAACGCCAGGTTGTAACCTGTTTCTGGCGTTTAACTCCAACTTGCAACCTGTTTTTGGCGCTGAACACCAGAATGCAATATGGAACTGGCGTTAAATGCCAGTTTACGTCATTTATCTTCGCACAAAGTATAGACTATCATATATTGCTGGAAAGCCCTGGATGTCTACTTTCCAACCCAATTAAGAGCGCGCCAATTGGACTGCTGTAGCTCCAAAAAATTCATTCCGAGTGCAGGGTGGTCAGAATCCAACAGCATCAGCAGTCCTTTTTCCTCCTGAGTCAGATTTTTGCTCAGCTCCCTCAATTTCAGCCAGAAAATATCTGAAATCACAGAAAAACACACAAACTCATAGTAAAGTCCAGAAATATGATTTTTGCCTAAAAACTAATAAAAATATACTAAAAATTAACTAAAATATACTAAAAACTACATGAAATTACCCCCAAAAAGCGTATAAAATATCCGCTCATCACAACACCAAACTTAAACTGTTGCTTATCCTCAAGCAACTAGATAAATAAAATAGGATAAAAAAATCAAAAAGCAATAGTATCTCAGAGTTTTAAGTGAAGCTCAGATTCTAACTAGATGAGCGGGACTAGCAGCTTTTTGCTTCTGAACAGTTTTGGCATCTCAATTTATCCTTTGAAATTCAGAATGATTGGAACTTAGAATTCAGATAGTATCATTGATTCTCCAAGTTAAGTATGTTGATTCTTGAACACAACTACTTTTATGAGTCTTGGCCGTGGCCCTAAGCACTTTGTTTTCCAGTATTACTACCGGATACATAAATGCCACAGACACATAAATGGGTGAACCTTTTCAGATTGTGACTTAGCCTTGCTAAAGACCCCAATTAGAGGTGTCCAGAGTTCTTAAGCACACTCTTTTGCTTTGGATCACGACTTTAGCCACTCAGTCTCAAGTTTTTCACTTGGACCTGCATGCCACAAGCACATGGTTAGGGACAGCTTGATTTTAGCCGCTTAGGCCTGGATTTATTTCCTTGGGCCCTCCTATCCATTGATGCTCAAAGCCTTGGATCCTTTTCACCCTTGCCTTTTGGTTTAAAGGGCTATTGGCTTTTTCTACCTCTTTTGCTTTTTTTTCACTGCTTTTTCTTGCTTCAAGCATCAATTTCATGATTTTTCAGATCAGCAATAATATTTCTCTTGTTCATCATTCTTTCAGGAGCCAACAATTTTAACATTCATAAAATTCAATATAAAAAATATGCACTGTTCAAGCATTCATTCAAAAGACAAAAAATATTGCCACCACATATAAATAATTAGAATTTTCCTTATTAAGAACTCGAAAAATTATTGCCTCTTTATTCTAAAAATTCTACTATTTTATTCATGTTTGATGATGATGAGAAAAATAAATTATAGCTTACTTGGAGATAAAATCAAAATAGATATACTACTTACTGCTCATATATAACTTCTAAGGTAAATTCCTATAAGAATAACTGTCACAGAGTTAAAGCTAAGATTAGGACTCAATAACCTTTATTTTGGGAAATAGATGTTCCTCTAGTCTGTGGCGTGCTTGGTCCTTCAAGAGATAGCTTTTGACGCTTTAGTTCCTTCAAGTCACGCCTTTGCTCTTCTTGTTCCCCAAGTAGTTTGCAAAGCATGCTATTTTGATTATTCTGTTCTTCCTTTATTTGGTCCATAGCTTCTTGCAACTTGGCAACAGATGCTTCAAGATGCTCCCAGTATTCAATTTGAGGGATCTCCGGGAAGAATTCCTGTGCTCTCCTCTTGATGGGGTCGTCCTGCACTTGTTGTCTTTCCATTGATATTTTGGTGATTAGTCGCTCAACTGAGATATACTCAGTTACTCCCATCTTCACCCCAGCATCTTTACATAGCATAGAAATTAAGCTTGGATAAGCCAATTTGGCATCTTTGGAGTTCTTGTTTGCAATTATGTAAAGTTCACACGAAATCAGCTGATGAACTTCCACTTCTCTTCCCAACATAATGCAATGGATCATCACTGCTCTTTTAATGGTGACTTCAGAGCGGTTGCTAGTGGGCAGTATAGAACGCCCAATGAAGTCCAGCTAGCCTCTGGCGACTGGTTTGAGATCTTCTCTCTTTAGTTAACTTGGGATGCCCTTGGTGCTTGTAACGACCCAACTTCCAGTATGCCATGGTCATACAAGAAGCCAAGTGTTACCAACTTATTTTTCCTAATTATTAACTATTACTTAATATATGAGCCTGTTCCTTGTTAGAACGTTGCCAATTTTACGAGTAACTTTTTTTTTTGTTGCAGATGTTCAAGTAAAATAAGCAAGCATACATTGAGAGCAATAAAAGCAAGCATAGAGAAATATAGAAATATAGCAGATAATATACATCATGTACACTATAACAAAACATGTAGCGTTTACACAAGATCAAGTCAGTTTACATCCTCGTCATCCTATGTAGCTAATATTTACACGATACTCCCAGGGCCTGGCCCATACAAAAAGCCGCTAAACTGGCACCCAGGCTAGCCTAACCACTATATAGCTCCTAGCTCTCGGGTGTACTAACACAAGTGAGAGACTATCTATCCGATAATGTTAGACTAGAGTGTCATCAAAAGAATGCCCCTTTCGCAGTCAAACTATATCTACACGTGGCCGTTCGGAGAATCGCCGTGAGGCTCGTCCATCTCCTCATCCTGCTCTATCTCTATCTCAGGATCCTCCTCCTCATCATCATCCGCAGCTACAACTATACCCTCAGATCCACCAGAAACACTGCTGTCACTATGTACAAAACCATTCGCGAGCACAGGTCCGTTCGCGTATATAGGAGCTACCCCATCGTCCAGTAGTGCCGGCTCATCAGGCTGTGGAAAGTCAGGGATCGGCTCAGGAGGAAAGTCCCACTCTGGTGGTATCACAGGTACGTAGTCACCAGCTAACTCGGGCTCATCAGGAATGATAGGCTCAGGTTCCACCTCATTCAAAGGTTGAGCTGGTATAGGGTGCTCGGGGTCATCAGGAAAAGGATGTACAGGTGCGTCATGATGTAACCAGGATAAGGGAAAGTCGTAAGGAGCATCAGGGTCAAAATGCGGGCTAGACAGAGGATGTTGAAAGGCTCGATCAGGTAACGCATATCGTCTAATACGAGGCTCCAATCCCATGATGAAATAACTGTGATGTACCGGATCCTCGTAGACGTAAGGGTCCTCGAACTCATAGAAGATCACGCCCGTCTCCATCTGAGGGGGAGGAAGGGAGAGAGAAGGGGTAAGAACTGGGGAGTTCTTAGTAGGGTCGGGGTTATTAGTTACGTTCATTTATTTGGGGTCGGTTAACAGACGAATAACATAATATAGCGAAGCAGTAAACAAAAGATAAAAACAGAAAGAGAAAGTAGAGACAATAGAAAACAGAACACAAACAAAAGAATACAAGAAAATAAAACATAGAAATAGCATACAAGCAGACAAACACAAAGAAATAGATCACACACAGAAAGGAATGCAACAGAGAATGATGCGCAGACAAGAATGATGCATGTCTAGTCCTAGCACAGGCCATGAGCTCATGTGTCGGTTAGCACCTGCATTCCCGACATTTATCCGGTCACGAATTCCCGATTTCCCGGATACGATTTTCCGTTCAAATAAATGCGCATGTAATTATTAGCAGCTCTATTGAGACAGCCTCTGCGTTCTACTCGCAGGAAATATTCTCTTGGGAACGGAAACTTGCTGTAGGTATCCTAGTTTCCCTATAGAAGCTCTTGTGAACGGAAAATTGCTGTAGGTATCCTAGTTTCCCTACAGAAGCTCTTGGGTTGCCTCAAGCAACAGATCATCACATAATCATTCTGTACAAACTTTACATCTTTCACTTTTACAACATCTTAATTCAAACCATCTTTATCAAATTACTCTTTTCTCTTGATCTCTTTTCTCTATTCTGGTTACTCTGTTCTCTGTATCTCTTTACTCTGCTCTGGTTACTCTTTTCTCTGCTTAACGTACGTATTTAAAGCTTATGTAAATCTCGGTATGAATAGTTTGCCTGTCCCAAGTATAGGTTCATTAAGTCTATACTGAAACAGTTTAACTTTTCATACAATACCTAACCCTAGTCGCAACTCAAGGACTAACTATGTTGCCCTAGTTCGTTTACTAATCTCTGTCTGTTTTTCTGCCATTAAAACATTACAGACTTTTTCTTCGACTTTTATCTTTTCTTCAACTTTTTATCTTTCTTTTATCTTTGCCTCACTAATATGTTCTTACCATTCCCTAAGTGTTTTATGAAGGTAATTATGAGATTCTGCACTTAAAGTTGTCTTTCTAAAGCTTTTACAGAAAACTGCCTTTTTCGCATTATTTTATTATTTTTATTAAAATATTATTTTTAATTAAATATTATTATTTTATTATTATTTATTATTTTATTATTAAATTTTCGAAAATTAACTTTACTTTAACCTTTAACCTTTAAAATTTACTTTTTACCCCGGTAACTTTTAATATTTCTACTTTAACTACCCTAACTTTCAGAAATTACCAAATAACCCCTTAAACACCAAAATAATTACTTCCTTGCCCTTTCTAAGATCTAAAAGGTGTTCTTCAATGTTCTTCACCACACTCAAAGTGTTCTTCATGTTCTTCATATATTCTTCAAATTCTTTCTCTGTTTTTACCCGTTTTTCAGTCTTTTCAGCAACCGATTTTTACTATAATTCATAATAAATTAGCAGCCACTAAAACCCCATCTTTTCTACATGATTTCTTCACAAATTGAACCTCAATTTAAGCCTAGGGTTTCGTTTTTCCAGCTGCTCCAAGAACATGAACATAAAGCTTGCATTTTATCAAATTTCATCAAATTTTCACCAAGAATCAATCATATATGCAACCAATTTTTAGCACAGCCAAATAATACAACATTCACACATCTCAAACACAATTAATCAAGATTAATTTCGTGACACCCTACCTGGTTTTGCTGCTCCTAATTCAATCAAACTTTCAGGTGATCCTTAAGCACTTTTTCCTCCTAAATCACACCAAGAAAACACATATTTAACCATGTTTCCTTGAAACCGAATCAAAAGAGAGATGGTGCAGCCAACTCACCTTGATCCCAGCCTTGATAAGTCATATGATCATGTAGAGAAAGAAGAGAGGATCATTTTGGTCGGATTGGAATTTTGATTTGAGTTTTAGTTCGGCAGAAATCAAGCTTTGAAGATTTGGAACTAAGAACTTTTCTCTCTTTTTCTCTCTACCTATTTTCGGCCACAAAGTGAAAATGAGCCAGCCTTGGGGGTTTTGGGGGTGTAGGGTGAGTTGTGATTGGTTGGCTTGGAGGTGGATTAAAATAATATTAAAATATCTCAGGTGTATAACTACTAAAACTAGGTGTATCGGAACACTTGCAAAAACATCTCTAAAAATTATTTTCTGAGCTACTAGCATAAATGACACTAGTAACATATTTATTATGAGAATAAAACATGAATAATGAGGCCTTAGCATTGCTAAAGTCATCAGAGAGTGCTGGTGCTAAGCTGTACCAGTAAACTGTGAACCCGGTTAAACCGATTTTCTGTTTTTAACTAAAACTGACCAGGTAACCTTATAATATTATTCAAGAAACTTTTATTACTAATATAATGATAATATTACCCTATTATCTCTCTTCTCTCATGAATCGAGTCCGGTTCGTCAAACTGAGACTATCTACGAAAAACCGGATCAAAACTCCTAACCGATACAGTTCAAAAACTATGTTCTTCGTAACTGCATTATCGAGCTTGCCCCATAAAAGGTTCTAGCTTAAAGATGACAATTAGGATTGAGATACTTGATAATATATCAGAGCTTCTCCCCTTACTGATCCTCCGGAGTTCTCCGTACTTTCAGAAAAGATCTCGCGTACTCGAAAACCGGGGTTGTTACAGTGCTAGTTGTCCACTTGGTTCCAGGGAGGCATATGTCCTCTAGAATCTTGTCCAAGCCCTTATTTGTTCTCATCATTCTCCTATTAAAGGAGTCTGGGTCATCTTTCAGCTGAGGTAGCTTAAAGATCTCCCTGATTTTGTCAGGGTGGATGTGAATAATCTTTCCTCTGACCAAGGTCCGAGAGTCATAGAGGGCAGTTCCAGATATTTTCTGCCTGTCTGTTTGCGATAGATTAGAGTAGAATTCCTGAACCATGTTTCTTTCCACCTTTGTTTTAGGATTAGCTAGGATTTCCCAGCTCCTGTTTCGAATTTACTCTTGGATCTTCGGATATTCATCTTCTTTTAGATCGAATTTGAATTCCGAGATCACTGATCTTAGACCCATTATTTTGTAGTAATAGTCTGAATGTTCTTTGATTAAGAACTTTTCTTGATTCCAAAGTGGTTTTGGAATATTCTCTTTCTTACCTCTTGGAGTGGTTTGCTTCCCCTTAGGAGCCATGATCTTAGTGGGTATGGCTTAGTGATCACAGATAAACACACCAAACTTAGAGAGTTGCTTGTCCTCAAGCAAAAGAAAGGAAAGGAGAGGGATAGAAGGAGAGCTAATTTCGAATGGTGGATGAGAGGAGGGAGGCCAAATATGGATTTAAAGGGTAGGGGGTGGGTTTTTGAAAATATTGAAAAAGATAAGATAGAAGATATGATTTGTAAAAGATAAGTTTGATAGGAAAAAGATGTAATTTAAAATTTAAAAGTTATGAAAGATATTTAAAAAAGATAAATCTGAATTTTAAAAAAAAAAAAAGAAGATTTGAGATGAATTTGAAAAGATAATTGAGTTTTTTTAAAAAATTTTGAAAAGAAGTTGGAGAGGATTTGAAAAGGATTTGTGTTTATGAATTAAGATACATTTGATATCTTTTGAAAAAGGGATTTTAGAAATTAGGATTAAAAATTTTTGGAATTGAAGGTTGGAAGATTAGAGTTTGTAACATGTTTATGCAAGAAATTATGAATTGAAACATGAAAAATGAAAGAAAATTTAGTTAAAAACGAATTCGCCTCCTCCCCACAATCCTAGCGTTAAACGCCCAAACACTGCATGTTTTGGGCGTTTAACGCCCATTTGTAGCTTCTCCTGGGCGTTTAACACCCAGCTGTTGCTTCTGGCTGGCGTTAAACGCCAGGAATGCCTGTCACTGGGCGTTTTTCTGAACTCCCAGGACGCTGTAAATCCGGCGTTAAACGCCCAGAGGATGCTTCTTTCTAGCATTTAACGCCCAGAAGATGCTTCTTTCTAGCGTTTAACGCTCAGATGGCTATCTTTACTGGCGTTGAACGCCCAGTAGATGCTTCTTTTGGGCGTTCAACGCCCAAAACAGCTCTTACTGGCTTTTTCGCACCAGTGAGCTTCCTTTTTGCTGTTTTATCCTTTGAATCCTTCTGTAACTCTGTGAACTCAAGCAATTGCTATTTTACCTTGATGATAATTGACATAAACCTGTAAAAATCAATTAATTAACAATTAAGCTTTGTTAATGGCTAGGTTGCCTCCCAGCAAGCGCTTCTTTATTGTCTTTAGCTAGACTATTACTGAGCTTTAATCAAGTCTCAGTTTTGAGCATTCTTG
The DNA here is from genome assembly GCF_014773155.1 of Arachis stenosperma. Taxonomy (NCBI): domain Eukaryota; kingdom Viridiplantae; phylum Streptophyta; class Magnoliopsida; order Fabales; family Fabaceae; genus Arachis; species Arachis stenosperma. Next base: position 85,461,556 of record NC_080377.1, read on the forward strand.
CTCAAAATTGCTTTCAAGATAATGTTTAACTCTCTGTCCATTAACAATGAACTTTTTGTTAGAATCATTATCTTGGAGCTCCACGTATCCATATGGTGACACACTTGTAATCACATATGGACCTCTCTATCGGGATTTCAATTTCCCGGGGAATAATCTGAGCCTAGAATTAAATAGCAGAACTTTCTGCCCTGGCTCAAAGACTCTGGATGACAGTTTCTTATCATGCCATCTTTTTGCTTTCTCTTTGTAAATTTTTCCATTTTCAAAAGCATTGAGTCTAAATTCCTCTAGCTCATTTAACTGGAGCAATCATTTTTCTCCAGCTAACTTGGCATCAAGGTTTAGGAATCTGGTTGCCCAATAGGCCTTATGTTCCAGTTCCACTGGCAAGTGACAGGCTTTTTCATACACCAGCTGGTATGGAGAAGTTCCTATAGGAGTCTTGAATGCTGTTCTGTATGCCCACAGAGCATCATCCAAGCTTCTTGCCCAATCCCTTCTACGGTTAATCACAGTCCGTTCCATGATTCTTTTAAGTTCTCTATTAGAGACTTCAGCTTGCCCATTTGTCTGTGGATGATATGGAGTAGCTACCCTGTGGCTAACTCCATATCGAACCAAAGCAGAATAAAGCTGTTTATTGCAGAAATGAGTGCCCCCATCACTGATTAGTACTCTAGGGATACCAAATCTGCTGAAGATGTGTTTCTGGAGAAATTTCAGCACTATCTTAGTATCATTAGTGGGTGTTGCAATAGCTTCAACCCATTTGGATACATAATCCACTACCACCAGAATATAAGTGTTTGAGTATGATGGTGGGAAAGGCCCCATAAAGTCAATATCCCATACATCAAACAACTCAATCTCCAAGATCCCTTGTTGAGGCATGCATAATTGTGAGGCAGATTGTCAGATCTTTGGCAACTGTCACAATTAAGTACAAACACTTGGGAGTCTTTATAGAGAGTAGGCCAGTAGAAGCCACATTGGAGGACCCTTTTGGCTTTTCGCTCACTTCCAAAATGTCCTCCATACTGTGATCCATGGCAGTGCTAGAGGATCTTCTGTGCTTCTTCTTTAGGCACACATCTACAGATTACATCGTCTGCACATCTCTTGAAGAGATATGGTTCATCCCAAATATAGTACTTTGCATCCGTGATCAATTTCTTTGATTGTTGCCTACTGTACTCTTTGGGTATGAATCTCACTGCCTTATAGTTTGCAATGTCTGCGAACCATGGCACCTCCTGGATGGCAAAGAGGTGCTCATTCGAAAAGTTTTCAGAGATCTCAGTAAGAGAGAGGGACGCCCCTTCAACTGGTTTTATTCGGGACAGGTGATCTGCTACTTGGTTCTCTGTCCCTTTTCTGTCTCTTATTTCTATATCAAACTCCTGCAGAAGCAACACCTATCTGATGAGTCTGGGTTTTGAATCCTGCTTTGTGAGTAGATATTTAAGATCAGCATGGTCAGTATACACAATCACTTTTGATCCTACTAAATAAGATCTGAACTTGTCAATGGCGTAAACCACTGCAAGTAACTCTTTTTCTGTGGTTGTGTAGTTCTTCTGTGCGTCATTTAAAACACGACTGGCATAGTAAATAACGTGCACAAGCTTGTCATGCCTTTGTCCCAACACTGCACCAATGGCATGGTCACTGGCATCACACATCAGTTCAAATGGTAATGTTCAGTCTGGTGCAGAGATAACTGGTGCTGTGACCAGCTTAGCTTTCAAAGTCTCAAACGCCTGTAGACACTCCTTATCAAAGATAAATGGCGTGTCAGCAGCTAGCAGATTACTCAGAGGTTTGGCGATTTTTGAAAAATCTTTTATAAACCTCCTATAAAATCCTGCATGCCCCAGAAAGCTTCTGATTGCCTTAACATTGGTAGGTGGTGGTAATTTTTCAATTACCTCTACCTTAGCTTGATCCACCTCTATTCCCTTATTCGAAATTTTGTGCCCAAGGACAATTCCTTCAGTCACCATAAAGTGACATTTTTCCCAGTTTAAAACCAGGTTAGTCTCTTGGCACCTCTTTAGAAGAAGTACTAGATGGTCAAGACAGGAGCTGAATGAGTCTCCAAATACTGAAAAGTCATCCATGAAGACTTCCAAAAAATTTTCCACCATATCAGAGAAAATAGAGAGCATGCACCTTTGAAAGGTTGCAGGTGCATTGCACAGGCCAAATGGCATCCTTCTGTATGCAAATACTTCGGATGGACATGTGAATGCTGTTTTCTCTTGATCCTGGGGATCTACTGCAATTTGATTATAACCTGAATATCCATCCAGGAAGCAGTAGTATTCATGACCTGCCAGTCTTTCTAGCATCTGGTCTATGAATGGTAAAGGAAAATTATCATTTCTGGTGGCTGTATTGAGTCTTCTATAATTAATACACATACACCACCCTGTAACTGTTCTTGTAGGAACCAGTTCATTTTTTCATTATGAACCACTGTCATACCACTCTTCTTAGGGACGACTTGAACAGGGCTTACCTAGGGGCTATCAGAAATGGGATAAATAATCCCAACCTCTAGTAATTTAGTGACCTCCTTCTACACCACTTCCTTCATGGCTGGATTCAGCCGCTTCTGTGGTTGAACCACTAGCTTAGCGTCACCCTCCAATAGGATTTTGTGCATGCATCTGGCTGGGCTAATGCCCTTAAGATCACTGATGGACCACCCAAGAGCTGTCTTGTATGTCCTCAGCACTTGAATTAGTGCTTCCTCTTTCTGTGGCTCTAAGGTAGAGCTTATGATTACCGGAAAGGTATTACCTTCTCCCAAAAATGTATATTTCAGGGATGGGGGTAATGGTTTGAGCTTGGGTTTGGGAGGTTTCTCCTCTTCTTGAGGGATTTTTAGAGGTTCTATTATTCTCTCTGGTTCCTCCAGATCAGGCTGAGCATCTTTAAAGATATCCTCTAACTCTGATTCGAGACTCTCAGTCATATTGACCTATTTTACCAGAGAGTCAATAATATCAATGCTCATGCAGTCATTTGGGGTGTCTGGATGCTGCATAGCTTTGACAACATTCAATTTAAACTCGTCCTCATTGACTATCAGGGTTACTTCCCCTTTTTGGACGTCAATGAGGGTTCGTCTAGTTGCTAGAAAAGGTCTTCCTAGAATGAGAGTTGCACTCTTGTGCTCCTCCATTTCCAGCACCACAAAGTCAGTGGGAAAGGCAAATGGCCCAACCTTGACAATCATGTCTTCAATCACGCCTGATGGGTATTTAATGGAGCCATCAGCAAGTTGGAGACATATTCGGGTTAGTTTGACTTCTTCAGTCAAACCAAGCTTTCTGATAGTAGATGCAGGTATTAGGTTGATACTTGCCCCAATATTACATAAAGCTTGCTTGGTACAAGTACCCTCTAATGTGCATGGTATCGTAAAGCTTCCGAGATCTTTAACCTTCTCAGGTAAGCTTTTCAGAATGACTGCACTGCATTCTTCAGTGAGGTAAACTTTTTCAGTTTCCCTCCAATCCTTCTTATGACTTAAGATCTCTTTCATGAACTTAGCATAAGAGCGTATTTGCTCAAGTGCCTCTGCAAACGAAATCTTTATTTCAAGAGTCCTGAGATAGTCTGCAAAGCGGGCAAATTGCTTATCCTGTTCCGCTTGGCGGAGTTTCTGAGGATAAGGCATTTTGGCTTTGTATTCCTCAACCTTAGATGATGTAGGTTTATTACCTATAGATGTGGGTTGAGAAGCCTTTTTAGAGGGGTTGCTATTAGCACTTGTATGTGTCTGATCTCCCACTGGCGTTTGAATGCCAGGGGTGGAAGCAGGAGTGGCGTTAGACGCCAACTCCTTACCTGTTTCTGGCATCTAAATGCCAGAACTGTGCTTCCTTTGGGTGTTCAACGCCAATTCCTTGCCTGTTTCTGGCGTTAAACGCCAGGACTGAGCATGGGTTGGGCATTCAAGGCCATCTCTCCACCTCTTTTCTGGCGTTTGAGCGCCAGAATTATTCCTCTCTGGGCTCTGACTGTCCTTAGAGGGATTTTGGGTAGCATTTTGTTCATTTTTTGGCTTCCTGCTGCCTTGAAGTGAGGTATTTAATGTTTTTCCACTTCTTAATTGAACTGCTTGGCACTCTTCTGTTATTTGTTTTGATAACTGTTGTTCTGTTTGCTTCAACTGGACTTCCATATTCATATTAGCCATTCTTGTTTCTTGCAATATCTCCTTGAATTCGGCTAACAGTTTTGTTAGAAAATCTAATTGCTGATTGAATTCAGTAGCTTAATCTACAGGACTAAGTTCTGCAGTTACTGTTTTAGCCTCTTCGTTGATGGAAGGTTCACTGCTTAGGTACAGATGCTGATTTCTGGCAACTGTATCAATGAGCTCTTGAGCTTCTTCAATTGTCTTTCTCATGTGTATAGATCAACCAGATGAGTGGTCTAGAGAAATCTGAGCTTTCTTTGTAAGCACATAATAAAAGATGTCTAACTGCACCCACTCTGAAAACATTTCAGAGGGGCATTTTCTTATCATCTCTTTGTATCTCTTCCAGGCATCATAAAGGGATTCATTATCTCCTTGTTTGAAGCCTTGGATGCTCAGCCTTAGCTATGTCATCTGTTTTGGAGGAAAATAGTAATTCAGGAATTTTTCTGACAGCTGTTTTCATGTCTTTATGCTGTCCTTAAGTTGGTTATTTAACCACCTCTTAGCTTGGTCCTTTACAGCAAATGGAAATAGTAACAATCTGTAGATATCCTGATCTACTTCCTTATCATGTACTGTGTCAGCAATTTGTAAAAACTGTGCCAGAAACTCTGTAGATTCTTCCTGTAGAAGACCGAAATACTGGCAACTTTACTGCACCATGATAATGAGCTGAGGGTTCAACTCAAAGCTACTGACTCCGATGGAGGGTATACAGATAATACTCCCGTATGAAGCAGTAGTGGGGTTAGTATATGACCCCAGAGTCCTTCTGGACTATTCATTTCCACTTAGGTTCATGATGGAGAAAGGGAGATAATGTGGATTTATTTTATTTATTTTATTATATTAAAAAAATTATTTTCGAAATAATAAAATAGAATAAAATAAAAACCAAAATAAAAGATGAAAAATAAAAAATAAAATAAAAATAAATAAAAAATTTGATAATATTTTATGAAGATTTTCGAAAAAGTAAGGAGAGAGAAAGTGGTTAGGATATTTTTGAAAAAGATATGATTTGAAAATTTTTGACCAAGTCAACCCAAGTAATTCGAAAATTATGAGAAATTAAAGGAAAAGATAATTTTTTATTTTTGAATTTTATAATGAAAGAGAAAAACACACAAAAGACACAAGACTTAAAATTTTTTAGATCTAATGCTCCTTGTTTTTTGAAAATTTTGGAGGGGAAATACCAAGGGACACCAAACTTAAAAATTTTAAGATCAAAACACAAAGAAGACTCAAGAACACCTTGAAGACTCACAAGAACAATAAGAACAAAAGAAAGAACACCAAACTTAAAATTTTTGGAAAACCAAAATAAATTTTCAAAAATTAAAGAAAATTAACAAGAGAACACCAAACTTAAAGTTAGGCACAAGATTTAATCAAAGAAAAATTATTTTTGAAAAAGTTTTAAATAGAAGATACCCAATTGCCAAGAACATAAACCAACGCTCTAGCCAACTGAGCTATAAATTTAACGTGATAAATAAAAAATTTTTTGAAAACTAAAAATTTGAAAAAGCACAAGAAAAACAAGAAAAGACACAAAACAAGACAAGTCAAAGATCAAACAAGAAAAATTGACAAAAACAATTTGAAGATCATGAAGAACACATGCATGAATTTTCGAAAAATGCATAAATTTTTAAAAACATGCAATTGATACCAAACTTAAAACAGGACACTAAACTCACAGAAAAACTAAAAATTAATAAAGAAAAATAATATTTAAAAAAAAAATTAAAGGGATAATAAAAGATGCAATTCTAGTGACTCTAAACCAAAAAGACTAATTTTTCCTAATCTAAGCAACAAGATTCACCGTCAGTTGTTCAAACTCAAACAACCCCCGGCAACGGCGCCAAAAACTTGGTGCACGAAATTGCAATCACACTTTTTGCAATCCGCACAACTAACCAGCAAGTGCACTGGGTCGTCCAAGTAATACCTTACGTGAGTAAGGGTCGAATCCCACAGAGATTGTTGGTTTGAAGCAAGCTATGGTTATCTTATTAATCTTAGTCAGGATACCAATTATAGTTATCAATTGACTTGCAAATAAACAAGAGAGCATGGATTAAATAATACTTATTATGTAGTAATGGAGAATATGTTGGAGTTTTGGAGATGCTTTGTCTTCTGAATTCCTGTAACATAATGCTTTCTCACTTTCAAACATGCAAGGCTCCTGCCATGGCAAGCTGTATGTAGGGTGTCACCGTTGTCAATGCTGCTTCCCATCCTCTCAGTGAAAATGGTCTGAATGCTCTGTCACAACACGGCTAATCATATGTCGGTTCTCGATCATGTCAGAATAGAATCCATTGATCCTTTTGCGTCTGTCACTACGCCTAACACTTGCGAGTTTGAAGCTCGTCACAGTCATCCAATCCTTGAATCCTACTCAGAATACCACAGACAAGGTTTAGACATTCCGGATTCTCAAGGATGCTGCCAATGGATTCTAGCTTATACCACGAAGATTCTGATTAAGGAATCTAAGAGATACTCATTCAGTCTAATGTAGAATGGAGGTGGTTGTCAGGCACACGTTCATGGGTTGAGAATGATGATGAGTGTCACGGATCATCACCTTCTTCATATTGAATCGCGAATGAACAACTTAGATAGGAACAAGTGTGTTTGAATAGAAAATATAAATAATTGCATTAATTCATCGAGACGCTGCAGAGCTCCTCACCCCCAGCAATGGAGTTTAGAGACTCATGCCGTCAAAAGTACAAAGTTCAGATCAAAAAATGTCATCAGATCCAAAATAAATCTCTAAAAGTTGTTTAAATACTAAACTGGTAACCTAGGTTTACAGAAAATGAGTAAACTAAGATAGATGGTGCAGAAATCCACTTCTGGGGCCCACTTGGTGTGTGCTGGGGCTGAGACTTGAGCTTCTCACATGCCTGGACTGTTTCTGGAGTTAAACGCCAGGTTGTAACCTGTTTCTGGCGTTTAACTCCAACTTGCAACCTGTTTCTAGCGCTGAATGCCAGAATGCAACATGAAACTGGCGTTAAACGCCTGTTTACGTCATTTATCTTTGTGCAAAGTATGGACTATCATATATTTCTGGAAAGCCTTAGATGTCTACTTTCCAACCCAATTAAGAGCATGCCAAGTGGACTCCGGTAGCTCCAAAAAATCCATTCCGAGTGCAGGGAGGTCAGAATCCAACAACATCAGCAGTCCTTTTTCAGCCTGAGTCTGATTTTTGCTCAGCTCCCTCAATTTCAGCCAGAAAATACCTAAAATTATAGAAAAACATACAAACTCATAGTAAAGTCCAGAAATATAATTTTTGCCTAAAAACTAATAAAAATATACTAAAAACTAACTAAAACATACTAAAAAGTACATGAAATTACCCCCAAAAAGCGTATAAAATATCCGCTTATCAATACAGTTGTAAGGGTACAAGAAACCTCCTTTATGGCAGTTACTAAACCTCTCTCTCCTCATAAATCACACCATTAACCCTTCGGTTCCTTACCCACTACCATCAGTGCATCTCTTGCTTCAAAACCAGTGTTAAACCTAATGAGGAAGAAAGTTATTCAATAGAAACCCCCTCATGAAAGGCTTTTCAAACTCCCTGAATCTTCTAAGCCTTACACTCGTTCACGAGACCAAACATTCATACCATCACCTTCTCCTCCTACATTTCCTCCTCGTACTAACTCTATGGCACGGACCAAGACTACACCAAGATATCCTTCATCTGCCAAGCCGATGCCACCACCAAAGGAGCGACCTTCAAAACCCAATTCTTTGAAACCTAGTTCATCAAAAGGCAAACACCCTGCTGCTACTGAAGAACTAGTCCCTAAGTCAACTCAACCTTAGCCAAGGTCTGTTCCTACTCGTCCTCAAAGAGGTAAACCTCATATCTCTCTCAAATCTATTAAGGAACCAGATATTGATCCCTTTGCACACAAATCACACTTCATGACCTTCTACTCAAACTATAACCCTCACAGATTTAGGTCTGCCATGAATAATGATTTTTATGAAGGAGTTATTTAGTACCGTACCCTATGTCCCTCTTTTCTTTCTGATTTACCAAATCTAAAAAATAAAGGTTTTTCTTTTGTTGAAAATTTAGAATTTCTGGACTGGAATAATCTTTTGAACATCAAAAAGCCAGTGTACCCCCTTTTAGCCAAAGAGTTTTATGCCAATATGACTTACCATGGGGGCAGTATTCATTCTTATGTCAAGGGCTGAGACATTGTGTTAAACAATGAAACTATCAGTGATTCCTTGAAATACACTGATGTTGGGGCGTGTGTCTATACTTCGAGAAAGTGGGATGAAGGAGTTGGTATCTCTTTTAATGATGCTCTGGCTTATGTATGTGAACACATTTCTCTGATTGATGGCATCACACCCACTCACAAGGCCCTGGGTTATAATCGTGCTCAGCTGCACCGTATAGTAAATCATATTATCCTTCCTTAGAATAGTTTATACCAAAGGGTATCTTACACTGACACTCTTGTTTTGTATGCTACTATAAAAAAAAACAGAAATCTTTTTTGCTTATTTAATGGTAAGATATATGTTTGATTATGTTAGAAGTGAGAAAAATAAAGCCCTTCCTTATGGCATGTTCTTAACTTGTATTTTTGAGCATTTTGGTATTGACTTGTCAAATGAGGATTATGAAAATAAACACTCATATCTAAAAAGAGGTGGTTCAGTGAAACAACAGAAAAAGGGACCGACTCATTCTGAAAGGGTATTGCTTGATGATGATGATGATGATGAATATATTCCTGAGGATTCTCCTCCTCCTTCTACAGAGGGTACCTCAGTCTCAACTAGACAAAAATCTGCTTTATTTGGGGTTGTTAAGGATGTGAAACAAGAATTTATCTCCTAGTCAAACCATATGATTGCTATGAACAAAGAGCATAGGAAGCTAGCAAGCAAGCATGAGAACTTCCTCGAAAAATCAAGAGATAGAATGGATGTTTTCATGAAGTTTATTGATAATCTTCAACGAGATGAAGATGTTGCCACTGATGCCGAAGAAGAAGCTGATTCTAAGGAGGATGGTTCGGATGCCTAAAATTGTCTTATATTGCTGCTGCCTTGTGTTCACCTGTTGTCTCATGAAAACTGTTGTCATTTATTTTTGAACTACTCTATGTTTTATTCTGGATGATTGTAAAACTTTTAACTACTGTTGCACTTAGTTAATTACCTACTTGTTTTGGACTTTGAACTAACACTTTGTTGCAGATTTTAGTTCATTTTTGTTCCACCCTTGATGACAAAAGGGGGAGTAGTTGCATAGTTATCTACTGTATAGTTGCACATGAATTTGCTGCTGTTAAACTTGCATAATTATCTACTATATAGTTGCATGAAAAATTGCTATTGTTGAACTTGCTTTACATAATATTGGTTTACGTGATTGTTGCTTGGCTTTGCCATTGTCAGCATTAATGTTTTGCATTGTTCAGTTTTGAGCAATTTTTGGGTTGGACAATTGTGATTAATGTTGATATGTTTTGTTCAGTATTGGGATAAATATTTTGTTGTCTGCAAAATCCCTTGATTTAGGTTCATGAGAGGTTAAATTATTTGAAAATCTTGCTGATTGCTTCATCCATGGTCAACATAATGTATATAGCCTATTATTATGTTTCCTATGAGTACGTGCAAACAGGAAAGAAGAAAAGAGCATGGATCTAGGGGGAGCTACTCTTGAAAAAAGAAAGGGGGAGCAACACAAAAATAAGTGACATCACTCAAAGGGAAGTTCCTTAACTTTACTCAAATTCAATTTCCTTTGATTAATGTTACAATTATGTTTGTCATCTAGGGGGAGATTGTTGAGTTAAGAAATTAACTAACATGATTGATTATGACAAATATTATTCTATTGGGCTAACTACCCAATTAGATTTAATCATTTTTGATTAAGTGATGCAAGCTACTAAGTAAATAAACACAGTAGCAGCCCAACATGGAACAAACTGAATCTGTAATTATGGGCAACCTTTTCAAACAAAGCCCAAATAAAATAACAAAGAAATCAAACGGGCCAAATGAATCAAAACCAGCCTAAGCCCAAATTTATCTCACTCAAGCTGATCTCTCCAAGTTGTTGCCTCCAAAGCAACGTTCACTTTTTCATTTCAGTTTGAACTCAAAAAAGAAAGAGAGAGCTTCGCTTCTAAGTCATTCACCAAAGAAGAAAGAAAGAGAAGGGTTAAGCAAAAAAGGGTTGAGGTCTAATCACCCAAATCAAACCATATCAAGCTAAGTCAGAGGATAAAGGTGATTCATTTCCTTTTGCATGCATCTTACTTTCTTCCCTCTGTCTCTAACTTTTTGCTATTCTAATCTGAGATAAATGGAGAAAGGGGTGTCTAATACACACTGCTGTAAATCAAAGGCCAAGACTGTTTCTGGGAGACAATGTAGTATCTCAAGGGTTCAGATGTGGGATTGCCAATGAAAACTTTTCTTCTTTGCTGTTCTGAGGCATTGGTCAAGAAAAAGAGATCTATTTCAAAATTTTAAATTGGGGATTAATGGATAAAAGTGAAAGGCTAAGTTGGTAGCACACATCTCGAGGAGTTGACTTGGAAGAGAGCATCTCAGCAACATGCAAGGAGATACAAAAGAAAAATTTTGTTTCTGCTAGAGCAAGGAGAGAGAACCAAGGTTTGAAGTTCATGTTCTGAGAAGTCTTCTCTGAGAAAGTTCATTAACTTGGACAGTGCTTTCTATCAAAAGGAGCATTTCGCCAGAATGAGGAAAGAAATTAGAGTTATGCAAATCTAGTTCATCGCATAGCAATAGAGGCTGTTGAAACCTTAATCTTCTTCATGTTTTACAGATTGTAATTTCATTTTCAATGTATATCTTTCTGTAATTTCTTAAGTGGTAAAAGATTGAAAGTGAGAGCTTAAGAAAAAGCCAAAGAGTGAAAGAGGCTGAGTGATACACTTGAGTGAAAAGTCTACAGTGATTTCAGATTTCTTTAGGTTGGTTTTGTGTCTTATATCTTGTACCAGTGAGGTACTCTTTTCTTAGTTGGGTAAGCATTAGAGTGAAGAGTTAGGTATTAGCATAACCAAGTTAAGTTAGGTTAGAACTTGAGAGGGAAAGGATTGTGTCAATCTTGTGAAATTGGTGTATGTAATACTTTAACTATTGTGAAAATTCCACCATTGTTGTGGTGGAGACTGGATGTAGGTTGAATTGCACAAGGCAACTAAACTCATCTTCGAAGCCATCTTCCTCCTCATTTGCATTTTCACCACCCACCCTATGATCATGAGAGGCAATGCTAGAATTAAAACTACTAGAAGAACTACCATCCGGAAGAGGATATATCATGGAGTAATACTCAAACAACTTATGAATGATATCCTTCAATTTTTTCAACATATCTTTGGCTTGATTCAACCCATATACCCGATTAAGACGAAATTCAACATACTCATACTTGTAACAATGATCAAGAAAAACATCCATATTCATAGTGACTGTATTAGGGTCATCCTCAAATTGGCTCCCAAGTGCAATAGTTTTCTGCCCCTTTCCAGCTTGCATATGAGGGTTTTAAGTGCAAATTCTTATATGTTTATGCAAGTTTGTTGTACCATGACTAGAACTATTGCATGCATATTTTTTTTACACAATAGTTGCAGCACGCTTCATTAGGAGAACTTTTAGAAAAATGCGCCCAAACACTACTAGGTTCTCTACTAGGTTTACGTTTTACCTCTTTTGGAGGCTCGCCAGTAGTTCCGTAGCTTCGGTTTGTGTTTCTGATGAAGGATTTGAGGCAGGCAATGGTGGGAGAGCTGGACTTGGCAATGTTCCACCAGAAAGACCATCGTTCTCAATAGTGGGAATGGCTACAATTGGAGAAGAAGTACTTCCAACAACCGTATTAGTGTTAGGGTTAGTTTTCCCCATTTTTTTTGAATCTGCAAAATGCATAAAATAAGAGAAGTCATGTATTTTTTACTAACTAATTAGTACAATTGAAAGACCTTACTGTAGAATATTTATTAACATTGCAAGCAATATATCCCCAAAATGAAAGTTTACAATAAAAAATAAAACAATATAAACAATATAACACTGCAGAGTATTCATTTAATTACTCAACTAATCAGAGTATAGTTTACATATAATTTCTTCATAGTTACTATCTTATATATAGTGTGTACCGCTAATATAAATCTAAATCTCACCATTAGTAAAATTCAATTCTAGCTTTCTTTCAATTTTTTCTTCATTTATCTGCTACCATGAATTATAATAGTAAATGAATAGCATAATATTTTTGAAGTTAAAAATTAAAATTAGCTTATAGAAGATCCTCAGTTCAAAATCAAATCCAGCTTTTATATAAGAGCAAGATTCTATTAATATTTAAAAAATTCAACAGCACGATTGCTTCAGAGTGATCAAGATTGCTTTATCCAACAACAACTAAGAATGTATAATTTTAAAAATTGAACAGAAAATAAAACAATTAACACTTTAACATATAACATTCCCAAAAAATTATAGACTAACCTGACTGAGTGACCAGAGAAGACGACGCTGGAGCTTGGAGGAAGCTGGCTGCTGGAAGGAGAACGACTGACTGAAGATGAAGCTGACTGCTGGAGAGGGAACCGCGAACAACGACGCGGACAGAGACACCGACTGAGACGCCAACGACGAAGAGAAAGATGGTTGCTGCGTCACTGCCGCTACCAGGAAGACGATGGAGAAGACGATGCACCAGATGGTCCCACGGACTAGGTGGAGAAGATGATGCGCCAGACGCCTAATGGAGAAGACAATGAAGATTGGAGAAGCTGGTTGCGTGGTAGGAGGAAGATCTGCCTCCGCTAGGGTTTCTACTTTCTCGGTTTACTCCATGGTTGCGCTATTAGTGAGATAGTATTAGGGTTATGAGTTGGAAAACACATAAAAAGTCATATATATATATATATATATATATATATATATATATATATATATATATATTTAATTATGATCGGGTTCACGGGATGGTTCGGGTTCTGCGTCCCCAAAATCGATACCCGAACCAATCATCAGCAAATGTCATCGGTTTGGTTCGGGTTGGACCCGATTACCCGTCTGTTCCAAAATTAATTTAATTGGTTTGGTTCGGATTCGGACGGGTAATCGGGTACCCGCTACCCATGCTCACCCCTAACTAAATTAGGATATATGATGGTGTTTGCTTCTTTCTTCTCTTCTCTGTTCTGTTTTCTGATATTCATGAGATGAAATGAAATTGTCTCATAAATTTTTTGTTGCTAAATTCAAACAGATTCAGATTTAAAGTTTGTAATTAAAGGGTTATTTCATTAAAATAAAAAAAGACCATAGATTCAACCCCTTTCTCTAAACCTTCTATAACCTTCAGTTACAATAGGTACTTTAACAACACTTTTAAATTTGCATATTTAAGGAATTAAAATATTTTTTAAATTTATATAAATAAAACAGCCACTCAAAAAGGGTGGAATTGAGTATAAAGAATAAATATAAATTTTTATATGAGGTAACACACTTTTTTTTCTGTAAATTTATAAAGGAATTTCAAGTGTTTAAACTACATAATATTTTTAAGATCACTTGATTTAGATAACTTAAAGTGAAAAACGAATAATAATGTACTAATAACTTTTTCAAGGACTTGCAAGTGAATCCCAAACACTTACAACATGCTGTATTTTTCACATCACTTTACAACTAAAATATAAAAAACAATGAAATATAAATAGTTTAAGAAAAAGAAAATACAAATTTGGGTTTTATTCTAATTGGATATGACTTTTTTAACTATGTCTATTCTTTCCAACCAAGGTAATGGAGATTTTTCACCATCTACCAAGGTTTTAGAATGCTTAATAAATCGCTACAAATAATCCCAAACCTCTTAACGCTAATTCTAAAAATTCGAAGTAATCTCAACTTCAATTATAAATTGAACACTTAGATCTCAGAATATTCATATAGTGTATAAAAATCTTATCACTTAGAGAGTCACACTCTAAACCTCGCAAACAAACAAAAAAAATTTAAAGTTCTTCTCTTATGATCTCAAAAAATAAAAAATAAAATATCTTTTATAAGAGTGAATGGTTATAAGTGAAACTCTGTAAATAAACTCAAAATTATTTCTCAATTTGCGATTAAAATCACTTAAAAACTAAATGAATGAAATCAATTTGATACCTCAAGGTTACGAACAAATGGTGCACTTAAACACATCACAAAGATTTATATTTATTGTCTTCCAAATTTTCATAAACGTTGGGAACGAATGGAAGAAACTTCTTGACCAAAACACTGTTACAGTTTTTTTTTTTTTCAATGCACAAGACCGCTCCTTAAAAGTAGTATAGGGATCGATCTATGAAAATCTTAAATTTATACCGCAAAATCATCATACGATATTTCAAGAGTTATTTCATCATCAAAACGAAACTTAAATTTTATCTCTTTCACTCATCAAATAAATTATTATTTATCAAGAATATATACTATGCATGAAACAGATTTATCATAATTTTTAATAATTAAAAAATAACTCATCCATTTAAGTAGAATTACAATATGTTTTAATAATTCCATTAGTTTTATGACTAATTTATATAAGCCGAAATTAAAAATCATACATTATGTTGAAAGTTGAAACTTTGACTATCTAAATTAAAACCGGTCTGCTGGACATATAAAAGGGCGTGCAAATGTGAGCGAGCTTAAAGCAGGAAAAAAAATCTAGAGTGGAGGGATAAGGCAGAAGGAAAGGAAGGATGATGGCACTGTCAGTGAGCAGTGTGGTGAAGAGTCTTTACTTTTCCGGCAACAATGATAACCGCTACAGCCACAGCGCCAGTCACAACCACTCCCTCAAACACAACAAATCACATTTATTTCCAGTTTCGGCCTCTTTAAACCCATCGCCGTACATTCCCAAATCCAAACCCCAACAGCAGCAACAGCTCTACCAGCCCTTCCGACCGCCACCTTCACCACTCCCCTCGCAGTTCGCCACTCTTGACACTGCCGGCCGCATAGAAGTCCTCGCCAACCGCCTCGGCACATGGCACGAGTACGCCCCCCTTATCTCCTCCCTCATCCACGATGGCTTTACCCCTCCTTCAATTGAAGAGCTTACCGGCATATCCGGAGTCGAGCAGAATCGTCTCGTCGTTGCCGCTCAGGTCTGGGAGTCACTCCAGCAGTCAAATTCAGACCCCGACGTCCTCTCCGCCTTCGATACCAGCGGCGCTGAGATTCTATACGAGATCCGCCTCCTCAGCGCCTCCCAACGCTCCGCCGCCGCCCGTTACATAGTCGATAATAAGTTCGACGGAAAGGGCGCTCAGAATCTGGCGCGTGCTATGAAAGATTTTCCTGGCAGAAAAGGGGAAAAGGGGTGGGAGAGTTTCGATTACACTCTCTCCGGAGATTGTCTCTCTTTCATGTATTACCGACAGAGTAGGGAGCACAAGAACCCTTCTGATCAAAGAACTTCTGCCTTGGAACAGGCGCTGAAGGTTGCCGTCACAGAGAAGGCAAAAAATACGGTTCTCGAGGAGTTGAAGGGGAAAGGAGACGGAAATGAAGAGGAAGAGGACGAGGTCGGAAGAGGTGTTCTTGTGCCTGTGGTGAGGTTGAGGTACGGCGAGGTGGCGGAGTCTACCTCGGTTATTGTATTGCCGGTATGCAAGGCAGAGAAGGGAGAAAAGGAAGTTATGGAGGCACCATTTGAGTGTAAGAGTGAGGGTGAGTTTGGGGTTGTGAGAGCGGAGAAGGCGTGGAGGAGGTGGGTGGTTTTGCCCCGGTGGGAGCCGGTGGCTACAGTGGGGAGAGGAGGAGTTGTGATTTCATTTTTGGATGCGAGAATTTTGCCATTGAAGGTGAATAAGTATTATAAGGAGGAGCCAATTTTGGTAGTGGCTGATAGAGAGAATACCGAGGTGATTGCGGATGATGGGTTCTATTTGGCTAAGGTTAATGGTCACGAGGGTTTAATGGTTCATAGGGGTTTGGCACTGAAGGAGGATGGCGTCAAGGAAAGTTTGGGAATGGTTGTATTGGTTATTAGACCCCCTAAGGATGACATTGATGATCAACTCAGTGATGAAGACTGGGACTGATCCATTCATCATGGTTTCAAATTTAAGATTCTGTTGTTGTAATTTTATTCTATTTGTATGCACTTTTTAGATAGATTTAGCTGCATTCTTTTGTTTTCTGATGTGTTTTTACCATATATTTACAAGACAAATAATAAATCAGGATCAATATTAAAAATTTATTAAAATTCATTTTTTTGGCTAATATTTAATTAATAATATTTATAAATATAAATTAAATTTATATTATTAAATTATTAAATTAAAAAAATGAATAATAATTAAAAAAATATTAATAAAAAATAATAAATCCTATTAGCTTATAAAATTTTTTTCAGACAGGTATAATATTTGGCTCATTGATTTGGTAATAGGGATGGTAACGGTACCCATGGCAATAGGACCAACCCCCATTTTTCGTTACTATTTTACAAAACGATGTAAAACTCTCCCGTCCGGCCGTCCCTATCCATGACAGGTTCTCTGCGAATATTTTTAGATTTTTGGATTTTTCATAAAATAAAAAAACTGAAAAAAATTTTCTACATTAATGCAAATCCAATCCACAATATAACATAATTCTCAATATTAATACATAATAATGTACTGAGAATAATGCCTTTAATAATAAATTTTAATTTGATTGAATTTTACATATAAAAAAAAATAGAACAATGTTATTTACCAATGAAATACGTTTGACAACTACATATACATATCAATTGCTTTATAATAAAGTCTTTTTTTTTTTTCTCTTTTCTTTTCATACTTGACACGCTTTGTTTTTTTTTTTTTTTTTTTTTTTTTTTTGCTACGTTAATTTCACTTATCAACTCTAAAATTTTAAATTCACTGTCGAAATAATTTTCTCTCGTATCATTGTATTATTTTCACTTTATTATTCTGCTCTGCTTCAAAATTTTACTTCTATACTGTTAAATTTAACTCCCTTTATTTTCCAGTTATCACCCAAGTCCCTCCCAAATTATCCCTCCCTCTTCTTTCCGTTTTTCATTTTTCTTGAAGACTCCATAAATCACTCCCATTTACCGACGATTCGAGAAAGAAGCAGAGTCAACCGGCAAAGATTCTTGATTCTCCACACGTTGTGCATTATATCCGTAGGCTAGGATTTGTGGTTACCACAAGGCTGTTTTGTTCATCCATAGGCCATAGTTTTGTGATTATGCGGGTCATGTAGAAGGCGCATGGTTGTGCCATGGGCCATGCAATGACAGTGGTGATCTTTTCACGGGTTGTGCAAGGAGTGGGAGGTGGCGCCCATCACGATGGGGTCAGAGGTGGTGGTTATGGCAGAGGGAGGCAGTAGGGCGGCGGCAAAGCTATATCTGACTCCAAAGCTCTAAGTCGCCAAAGGAGGTTGACGTGGTTGAACTGACGAAGCTGAAAGGTGCACATGCCCGAATGGATGATTGACATTCCCGTAATTCTCTCACAAGACTGGTTCATAGTTCTTACTCTTGATCCTACTTGAATCTTCTAAAAGTTTTTGTTTCAAATAAATTTTTTAATTTGAATTTGTTTGTTTAGCTAGTTCCTTTCTTTTATGTTTAAGGTTGCTTTTAGTTCCTGCAACATTATAAGATAAATGTTGAGTACCATTGGATTTATGATGCGGTATTTTACAACCTACAAACTAACCGGCAAGTACACCGGGTCGTACTAAGTACTACCTCAGGTGAGTGAGGGTTGATCCCACGAGAATTGATGGATCAAGCAACAATGGTTGATTGATGAGCTTAGTCAGGCAAACAGAAAAGAGTGTTGGATGTTCAAAGAGCATTAAACAATCGTGCAGAAACTAAAATAGTAAAGTAAATGGTTTGGAAATAAAATATGGAGAAAACAATTAAGGTTTCAGAGTTATCTATTTTTCCGAATTAACTTTTCTTACTAACTATTTTAATCATGTAGGATTTAATTTATGGCAAATTATATGTGACTAGACCCTAATTCCTTAGACCTTTTTAGTCTCTTCTAAAATTCATCAACAGCCAATTCCTTGGTCAATTAATTCCAATTAGAGGGTGATGATCAAATTCCAGTTTATATGCCACAAAAACTCTAAATACCCAAAAATAAAAGGATTACATGTCACGTATCCTGTTAAATCCAGATAATTAAAATTTAGGAGAATATGTTTTCAAGCTGTTGTTCAAGTAAAGAGCTTTTCCAAGTTATACAAGAACTCTAATAGAAAGAGGGTCATACTTCCGTTCCACCCAAATTCATAAGATGAAGAACGAAAACAATTCTTAAATTATAAATCCATACATGAATTAAAATAGAAAAAGCAATAAAATCAATCCATACAAATAAACAGAGCTCCTAACCTTAACAGTGGAGGTTTAGTTGCTCATGGTTCAGAGAGAAAATAAGGATTCAAGTAAAATGTACTGAGTTCCAATCTGATGGTCTCAAAAGTTAACTAATGAAATCCCTTTTTATAACTAATCCTAATTAATTTTAGAAAAATCTATTTTCTAAAATTAAGTAATATCTTTTCCTAATTTAAAAATCAAATTTGAATTTAAATCAAAATTAATTATAACAATCATCAAGACTTCAATTGATGGATGGGGACCACTTGATTCCTTCACTCTACAGCCTCTGATCTGTGCTTTCCGGGCTGAAACTGGGTCAAAAGCAGCCCATAAATCGCCCCCAGTGTTTTCTGCACGTGGCGCATGTCACGCGTACGCGTCGATATTCTTTTCCGTGTGTCACGTGTACGCGTCAAGTACGCGCACGCATCGCTGTGTAAATCTTCAAATCACGCGTACGCATCATTTACGCGCACGCATCGCCATGGAAAGCTCTAAATCACGCACACGCGTCAGGTACGCATACGGGTCGCTCCTCGCTGGTTTTCTCCTTTAATTCTTGTGCTGTAAAAACTCCATCAAATCCAGCAGAATGCTACCTAAAATAAACAGAAATGCACAAGACTCAAAGTAGCATCCATAGTGGCTAAAAGATAATTAATTCTTGATTTAACTCAACAATTTAAGTGCAAATTCACTAGGAAAAGATAAGAAACATGCTCACGCATCAATTTACTGTCAGAAAAATAATTAAAATCCAACCGTAATTAAATTACCGTCAGATTTATGGTTGGAATAAATCAGATGGTACAAACCTCGCCGGTAAATAGTTACCATCGGATATTTTTTGTCTGACGGTAATTACCGTTGGATTCTGTGACGGAATATATTGAGTATGAAATGAAATCTAATGAACATTATCGGCGAAATTTTTCCGACAATAACGTTAGCGCCAAGTCATACGTTACCCACCAACTTATCCTCGGATTGATTCGACGGTAATTCCAACGGAAACGATTTTTGAATTTTTGTTTTAAAAAAGGTTGGGTTGTTACCATCGGAATATTCTGGCAGTAGTTTCAACAATCGTCTTTTAATTTTTTTTAAATATTTTTTTTCGTCTATCTATAATGTACCTCTAATAATTAATAGTTGAAATAGTGCCTTACACCTGATGTGAAATATCAAAAATTTAAATTAAAGATACAAAATGACTTAGAATTTAAATTAAACAACCGAATGATGTCAAGCTCTTGCTTAGAATTCTTGCCTTCTCTGGTAATTCAGGTATATTTGGTGCATTTTTCATTCCTCGTAAGTGAATAACATGTTTTTAGGATAAGTAGATTGTGTAACACTCTTCCACACAGAGCTTTATGCTTAAGTCGTAAAACAGAGATGGTGTGGTATTACGACCTCTAAAATAATATATATATTATAATTGAAAGAATGTAATATATGAGGAGCCTTGAAGGATAGGTAAAGCAAAATCCCAAAATTAAAAGCGCAATGCTGAGGAATAAAGTTTACTTGTGTGGGAAGAAAGCTTAGAAACATAAACATATGTATATAAACAAGGAGAGTAGAGTGTCAAGGTACAAAATATCCAAGCTCCGAACTCAGCCTACGAAGCTAAGGCTGGGCGGAAAATATTTACATATATACATATATAATCCGTAGCCCAAAATACACAAAAAAACCCTAGTTCTCCATAAACCTCTGTGAGGTGCAAAAGTAAAATAAGTTTATAAGGAGAGTTCTATGTACATGGATATCTAAACAAAACAAAATATAAAGTCCCAAAATGTCCCACTTCGCTGCAGAGAACTCCAGACGCCTAGCGAGGTGCCCCTCAACCTGCATATGAAAAACATAAATATCCGTATGAAATGAGAACTGGAGGTTCTTAGCATGGTAATGGTGCCACATACATAAGATATAAGGTCTCGAAAAAGTCAGAGGTAATCCTAGAACTCCGTCACTTAGATTATAAAACTTAAAGATTTAAAATGGAAAGCATAAATGGGGTGGTCCTATAAGGTTCTAAACTTAAACCAAAACCGTACTAAAACCTTCAAATCCTCCGCCTTTCCTCCAATCCTCCAACTCTGGTGAAATCGCATAGACAAACAAGCAGACAATGGCAAATACAAGTAGAATACAAGTAATGTAGATAGCATGTATAACAATTAAACATACTAAATTCACATAAGCATTCCCAATTAAAGCACAAGCAAGCAATTCAAACATATGCATATGATGTATGCCTGTACTATGACTGATGAGTCTCATATGTCGGTTATTAAGCCAAACCGACAAGTCCGGCTGCTAAACCCTAGATTGTCCCTCGATGCGCATTCCTAAGAGTCTATGCATATTTTTTTTTCATTTATATATAAATTTTGCTCACTGGGGGAATCCTTCCCGAGAATTTATACATGCGTGGTCACCCTTGCGACTTAGGGTTAATAGAGTATCGAGTCTCAACCTGGAGCGCGTGGTGGCAATCCACTTCTCTTTACCCAGGAAAACTCGTATCTCAGATAAAATAAGTGCATAAGCCACATAGGCATTCATATTCATTCATAATCATTTCATAATCATTCATTATAGCCACAGTATCACATATACGTCATATCTTTGCACTTTTCATACATAATTCATCATTTTCCAAGCTTACTTTACCTCCAAGATACCATCCTTTCCTAGCTTCATCTCATCACTAAGCATACCACTAAGGTCTAAGGGCTAAAAGAGTAAAAATAGAAGTTTAGAGGTTCAAAATTATGTTTTAAAACACAAAATTTACTTTGCTGAAAATAGGGGTTCTGCATATGCGTCACATGGTTCGCGTACGCAAGACACCAAACCCGAAAGGAATGGTGGCATCGCATGCAAGTGGTCGTGTACACAACCCCTCAAAATCCAATGCTCACGTAAGCATGCACCTACTCGCGTACACGAGACACCAAACCCAAAAGGAATGGCCGCATCGTGTGCAGGTGGTCGCGTACACAAATTCTGTAGAGTAAGCAAAAATGTTAAGTGTTGCAGAATTTCAATTTTATGCACTAAACTTTTGACGTGCATAACTCTCTCGTTTTAAAACATTTTTCATCCATTCTTCAAATGGTGTAAACTTCACGGACCCAATTTTTATATAATATAAGTTTGAAAGAGTTTAAGAATTTGGAATTCGAGTTATGGCTTGCCGAAGTACGGCCAAATATCAGATTTTCGCAAAGTTTGTTAAACCTCTATTTTTACAAAAGCATAACTCATTAACCATATTGACACAGCAATACCCTGCACCAAAACATACCATATCACAACCAACATAGCCTCACATTCTTCCATATCCAATCATACCTAAATTTTGAATAGTTTCATTCCCAACATTTTTTGATCATACTAATACAATGATCAACATTCATATATTCACATCCAATGTTATCTTATATCACTATCAACATTTTCATCCAT
The DNA here is from genome assembly GCF_014773155.1 of Arachis stenosperma. NCBI lineage: Eukaryota > Viridiplantae > Streptophyta > Magnoliopsida > Fabales > Fabaceae > Arachis > Arachis stenosperma. The sequence continues at coordinate 85,483,770 of NC_080377.1, forward strand.
GAACTACTCTTACTAAACCAACTACATTCATATCACAAATTATTCAATCTATCATGCCTCATCAATTCATCATACATTATCAACTAAAACTACCAATCAAACTCCAAAATTCATAATTCAACTTATCCTAGGTCGTCTAGCCTAACTTTTTATGAGACATTATATATTAAATACGAGAAACCAAGACTATACCTTGGCCAATTTCTTCATATAATCCAAAAACAACTCAACTAAGCAAGTTCACAAGCTCTACCACTAAAATTCAGCACCCAAGCTCCCAATTAAGCTTTCATCTCATCAATTTTGCTCCACATCACATATATACACTATCTATTTCATATCATTATATCCATACATACACACTCAGTACCCAAAATACAATTAATTAAGGGATTTACTAGGATTTGAAGATCCTTACCTTGTAAGTTATTCGGATCCTATAACATCAAATTAACGAAAAATCTCAACACCCAAGACATAATTTTCAAATTGGGGAAGGGAGAATTGGAATTGGAAATGTGGCTTCCTTACCTAATTTCTTACCGGGCTTTGTAGAGCTCGGCGTTATGGACGCATGGCCGCAAATAGTGCGACGATCGGAGTTCGAAGTGAGAAGTTATATGGATTTGAATGGAAAATAAGGGTTTGTGACTTGAGGTGTTCTTCCCCCTTCTTGATGAACCTTCAGCGTGTTTTCATGCAAAAGGGGGAGAGAATGAGCTGAGCTCATTAAGTTGAGTGAGTTGGTTGGATCCGGTTTAATCGGTTTGGTCCGTTCAGTCTAATTTTGGACTAAATTTTTTAAAATTAGTGTCAAAATTTATGTTTTAATTAATTCTACCTCATTAAACTATAACATTTTATTTTCTAATTTTTTTATTAATAAGTATTGACTAATTATTTATTAATTTTACGAATTTTATAGATTGAGAATTTCGTAAGCTTAATAATTAGACATCATAATATGAATGTAAAATTTCTCTTTGGATGGATAATATTGGAACATTTCTGGTATGTTCAGTGGTTATGACTACTTGGCACTTGGAAGGATTCTCGGCCTTGGAGCTCGATTTAGGGTTTGTAAAATCATCACGCCTTTTATAAAGGTAATTCCTATCTTCCTTCATTATTTGTGTGGTAAAATAACATTTTATGATTCAACTTTTTTGGAAATAATCACATAAGAAACTAGCACTGCCTTGCTTTATTCCAAATGATTATAATATGTCCCTCTTCATATCAATCATTAGATATTGAAATTTGGGTATGTTTAGCATTATGTGATTTTAAAAGACCCCTAGATAAGTTGACCTCAAGGAAATTGTGCACAAACCTAATTAAATCTTTGAGTACATGTTTCATCAAGTTATGCATCAAATTGGTTATACATAAACACTAATGTTTCAAACATTAGATCGATCAATAAACCGATTGAGTAATTAGTTCAATAATTCAATTATCTAATCAGAATCGAACCAGAGTCAAATTGGTTTAATTAATATTAAATAAAATTATTAAAAGGTACCATATAATTAACTTGAACCTCAACATTATAAAAATAATTAAAATTAACAGGTGCTATCAAAATTATGGACATAACCTGAACCTCAAAATTATGGACATACATACAATTAACCTGAATTTCAACATTATGTTCATAAAATTGCAACAAAAATCAACAAAATTACATGATTCCATCAATAATGAACAAAATTATTTCAGAAAAATTAACTCAGAAAAAAATTAACAAGAATCAGAAAACATGAACAAAAATAAAAAAATAACTTACAAAAAGAATTAACAATAATCAGAAAAATAAAAAATTAACAAGATTCAGAGAAATTAACTTAGAAATCGAAATCATAAAAAATAATGCAAAGAAAAAAACTGGAAGTAGCAGAGTTATCGGAGAAGAAAGACGGCCAAGTAGAAAGACGTTTGCGAGAGAGCTCGGAAGAGGATCAGTTTGCGATGGTGACGCCTCGAGCAGAAATTCCACGGTGAGGCTCTGAACATAGATTCACGAAGAGAGAGGACACGCTTCCGTTCGTGACCGACGAAAATAGAGCATGACGTAGACGAGAATAAGGTCGAACAGACCTTCCACGAAGACAACACCTTCTGTCATTGCCGGCGGTGACGGCACCCTCTACCCGACGAGAACAGAGACGATGAGTTCTGGACGGTGGTGATGAAACGTATTTTAGGATTGGGTTTGGTGATTTGGTTTGTTAGAGAAAAAAGGGGAGGGGAGAGGAGTGTTCAGTGGTCTGTTGCCTCTTTCTTTCTTTTTAAAAAAAAAATCAAAACGACACCATTTTGATGAAGAGAGGAGCGAACCAGAATGCCTACAAATTGGGCCGATTACATTGGTTCATCAGTTAATCGCTGATTCGGCCAGTTTTTTACAGGATGATTTTATGCATCAACCGAATTAGTCAAAAGATTGATTTTTGATTAACCCGGTCGATCTAATTTTTCAGAACCTCGATAAACACCATATGCTGCTTATATGTAAACCTAATTAAATGTTTAAACACATATTTCATTTTTTCGTTTGAATGTTGCATTGTCTTGCTTACTTGATTTGTTATCATTTTAATGCTTTTTCTGCCTCTGATTGAAGTTCTAGTACGAAGGAATATTCCTAATAAAAGAATTAAGGAAGGTATTGTGGAAGGAAAAATCTACTGACATGCTTTTATTATATTTTCTATACTTGGATTTTTGTAATTGGATTTGTATATGTAATACAAGGGCCTTTTATAATGTTTTCTTGAGAACTGGCATGTCATTGCCAGTAAACAATTGTATTTCTTTAATCATGCTATTGCAAGTGGTATGAATATTTCTATAGTTTAGAAACTTGAAAGACTTGAAATTTTAGCCTAAACAAAATTAATAAAGGTATGCTCTATCTCACTAATTTTCTCTCTCTCTTTTTTTTCCTACTCTTATTTTATTATTTGGAGAACTCCACATATGATTGTGTGTTTCATTCTCATTTTAATAATGAAGTCAGATTCTATAACTTCAAGAAAATATTGTGGTGACTATATTTTAGGTTCGACAGAAAGAAAAGATTCAAATAGATGCTATTTAACCAGGTCCTTATTTTATGCAGTAATTACTGCTAATATTAAGTGCTGAATTTGTCTAGGCCAACACAATTCAAGTCCTTACTAAATTTTTGCTGCATAATGCGTGAGCATCTTATACCATTTTTTCTAGCTTTTTTCAATTGTTTTTAGTTAAATTTTATTAAGTTTTATTATATTTTAGTACAAAAATCCTGTTTGGATGCTACTTTGAGTTGTTTTTGTATTTTTATGATTTTAGGTGAATTTTGGATAAATTTGACAGAGTTTTGTGCAACAATGAAGAAAGAATAGTAGATGATATCAACCCTGACATCCTTGCATTCGAACAAGCATAACATGAGTTACAGAGGTCCAATTGATGCAGTCTCAACGGCATTAGAAAGCCAACTTTTAGAGCTTTCCAAAACGATATATAATAGTCTATACTTTTTTCTCTGGAATCAATACAACATATGGCGCTAAACGCCGAGCGCCCAAAAGGGATAGAACTAGAGCTAGAACTTCCCCCTCCCGGCGCTGAACGCCCACCAAAATGCCAGAACTGCCCACTCTCGGAGCTGAACGCCCAGTAGTACGGGTCCAACCTCACCCATGAAGTATCTTTAGTTGGATCTTAATTGTTATCTTATCTTTTATTTTTGTAATTTTTAATTACAAACAATATCTTTTAGGTTTAGAATTCAATATTTTATTTGAGTTTCAAATCAAAAGATTTGATTTGATCTAGATTTGATTTTTTTTATTTAGTTTGAATTTGAATTCTAGGTTTAGTCTTAGAGGTTTTTACTATAAATAGGGGACTTCCTTTTTCTCCAGAGGACTCTCGATCTCTCCCCTGGGAGGGGGACTCCTCACTTTCGTGTTTTCTTTGTAAAGTTGTGAGCAACTAAACCTCCTGCTTAAGGTTAGGAGCTCTGTTTATTTCTATAGATTAAGATTATTATTCTTCTATTTTAATTAATGTTTGATTCAATTCTAAGGTGTTGTTTTCGTTCTTAATCTTATGAATCTGGGTAGAACGAGAGTATGACCTTTATTCTACATGAGCTCTTATGATTCTTGAGAGAGCTATCTCGCTTAAGCTATAGCTTGAAAACACTCCTCCTAAACTGCGAATTACCTGGACTAATTTGGATAAGTGACATAAAATCCTGTTAGCTTTGGGTAATTGAGATTTTTGTGGTGCTAAACAAGTTTTCTGAACTTCACCCTCTGATCTGAATTGCATGACCACAAGAGTGGGTTTTGATGAAGATTAGAGGAGATTAAATTGCTAAGAGATTAGGTTTTAATCACTTATGGTTTGCCATAGAATGAATTACTCATTGTTAAAATAGTTGGTAAGACGTTCTAATCCGGAAAAGTAAATATTTTTGAGACCTTAACTGTTTTCACTACTTATGCATTTTACATCAACAACCAACCTTTACTGTTTGCCTGACTAAGTCCATCAGGATAATTATTGCTTGCTCAGTCCGACAATCCTCGTGGGATCGTCCCTCACTCACCTGAGATTTTACTTGGATGACCCGGTGCACTTGCTGGTAAAGTTGTGTGAGTTCTAATTTCACACTAAGTTTTTGGCACTGTTGTCAGGGATTGTTCGTGATTGACAACTACCAGTTGTCTTGTTGCTTAGATTAGGTACTTTTTTTAGTTTTTGTTTAATTATCTTTCTTTTGATTTTCAAAATCTTTCTTATTTATTTTTCTTAGTTTTCGATTATTATCTTATTTATCTTTCCCTTGAATTCAAATTTTTTTCTTTTGTTTTGACTATCTTATTTTTATTTGATTTCAATTTTTAAGTTTGGTGTCCCTTTAGTGGTTTTCTCTTTTTGGTTTAATCAATTTTCTTTTTAATTTTCGAATCATATTTTGTTTATCTTTCCTGATTTTCAATTTTTATCTTATTTATCTTTCCCTTGCTTTTTGAATTTTATTTTAGTTGTTTTAATTTTCATTTATATTCAAATTTTAAGTTTGGTGTTTCTTTAGTTTTTGTTTCTTTCTTTCTTTTCGAATTTCAATTTTTTTAAAAAACCCTTTCTTTTTAATTTTCAAAAATTTGAGGTTAATTCTTGCATTCTTGTTTCAAATTTTTTTAGTTGATTGTTTAATTTATCTTACTTTATTTCTTTTTGGATATCTCACTAGGAGTTCTCTATACTTTGACATAGATACTCCCACTTTTTTTGTCTCTTATTTATGTATGCAGGAACAGGAGATTCACTATAGATCCAAATCGGAATATAGAACTTAGAAGAACCTTGGGCTCTTACACAGTTCCTACTCTTGATTTCTATGGAAGGAGCATTAGTGTACCTCCTATTAGAGCAGACAATTTCGAGCTCAACTCACATTCGATCATCCTAGTGCAACAAAATTGTCAATTTCATGGACTTCCACTAAAAGACCCCAATAAATTCATCTCCGACTTCCTGTAGATTTGTGATACTGTAAAGGCTAATGGAGTGGATCCTGAAGTCTACAAGCTGATGCTTTTTCCATTTTCTATGAGAAGTCAAGCAAAGGACTGGTTGGATGCTCAACCCAGAGAGAGCTTAAACACATGGAGTAAAGTAGTCAATAAGTTTCTAAATAAGTATTTTCCCCCAAAGAGGTTAACTAAGTTGAGGATAGATTTTTTAAGCAAAAAGAGAATGAGTCTCTCTACAATGCTTGGGAGAGGTACAAACTGATGCTCAGAAGATGCCTCATTGAAATGTTCACAGATTGGGTCAAACTGGATATTTTCTATTACGAACTCTCGGACATGGCCAAGATATCCCTGGATAACTCTACTGGTGGCTCCATACACAAGAAGAAGACGCTTGAAGAAGCTGATGAACTCATTGAGATGGTCGCTAACAACCAGTATTTATACTCACCCGAGGAGACCTCAATGAATAGGGAAGTCAAAGAAACGTGCATTAAACACGTCATTCTTGGCCAGAATGAATCTTTAGCCCAGCAGCTAAACTTTCTCACACAACAAGTGCTAAGCTTGCAAAGTTCAGTCAACAATAACACTTCCCCACCCCTACAACCTCACACTGCACTCGACTTGGCTTCCATGCTTGTAGAAGTATTACAGGAGACCGAAGCTTCCTTCAAGAGTTTGGAAGCGTAATTGAGCCAGACCAAACAACAGATATATGAACAGATAGAGGAGGAATGCCAAGCTATTCAATTGAGGAGTGGTAAGGCCTTGGTTACCCAACCTCAGAACAATAAAGCACAGGATAAAGAGGAGACACCAGAGAGTGAAAATACAGCAACCCAGAGCACCACCAAGGAAGTAAAATGTCCAAGAGGGGGCAGAGTGGAAGTAGAAGGCCCAAGATGGGGAAGCATAGAAGTAGAATGCCCAGGAGGAGGCAGAGGGGAAGTAGAACGCCCAGAAGGGAGCAGAGTGGATATTGAACACCCAAAGAGGGGGGAAATAGACATCAATTCAAAAGACATTCCCCCCAGGCACCCTAACAACCCCTTTCTAGTCACTCTGGACACTTATCCTGCATTACCCAAGTCCCCAGAGTACAGAGCCAAATTGTCATACCTTCAGAAACTTCAAAGACCTCCTAACACTCTTCCCAATGACACAGAGATGAATTCAAAAGAGAGTGTAAGGCCCTCATCATGACCAAGGAGGATAAGCCTAAGGTGGTACACACTATTGAGGAACTAAATGAAGAAAAGGCTCAAGAAGACACTAGAATCACACTGTTACACGCTCCCCTTATGGGAAGAGAGCCTGAAGTGTTACATCCTCAGGAAGAGCGAAAAGAGACCAAGGATGAGCAGCTGTCCCAATTCTTGAAAATCTTTAAAAAGCTACACATCAATATTCCTTTTGCTGAGGTGCTAGACTATATGGCCTTCATTAAAAGCCTATTCTCTGAGAAAAAAAAGCCTTGAAGGGAGATGAAACTATGGTCTTGACCAAGGAGTGCAGTGCACTGGTCCAGAGAAATCTACCAAAGGAGATGCCTGATCCTGGAAGCTTTATGATTCGCTGTACTATATGGACTATCACTTTTGGAAAGGTACTCTGTGACCTTGGTTCAAGCATCAATTTGATGGCTCTATCAGTAATGAGAAAGCTGGGGATCCAAGAAGCATATGAAAGTAGCTCCCCGTAAGGGGTGAGGATTTAAGCCTCTATGACTATCTTCCTCCTTGAAGGAGCTACCCGTCAAACTAGTGACAGTATAGAAGTGCTTGTTGGGACGCAACCCAACTATAAGTATCCTTTAGTTTAATTCTGTTTTTATTTAATTTGAGTTTCTTTCAGTAAATTTTTATTTGTCATTGATTTTCATAGTTTTTCTAACTTTTCTAATGTTTGTGATCATGCACAGTACTTAAACACAGGGACAGGAGGACTCAAAAGGAAGAACAGAGTGCCCTGGAGCAGGAAGGCTCTAGTGCTAAATGCTAGGATGGGCGATTAGCGCCAGAAAGGAGGCAAGCATTCCTGGCGTTTAACGCCCAAAAGGGACCAAGCTTTGTTTGCTTGGGGAAAAGCAAATGTTTTAAGTTTGGTGTTGCAGAGTGAGCTCTAGATTTATATTATCATCAATGGCACCAAAAGGAGGTGAATCATCTTTACAGAAGAGCACAGCCTGAGCAGCTACCAACATTGAGGTGGTTGAGTTTAATTCTGCCTTTCTTTCTCTTTTTCAGTATTTCATTTTATTTTCTGTTTTCCTTTCTAGGTTTGCATGATCGCTCTTAGGATTTTTTTTGCTTTAGTAGTTTATTTTTGAAATTTTTTTGGTTAACAAATGTCTCATGTATTGCCTACCAAGCTTAAAAGAAAAATCTTTTAAAAAGAAAGTAGTAAAATACATGAGATAAGTTATATATTATGAGTTGTTCTAGTTACCTAGATGTGGTGGCACTATCTCTATTCCTGAATGTATGAATTAACTATTAGAGTTGAGTGTATTGGTTCTTGAGGAACAAGAACTTAGAGAAGTATTATGAATTCTCTGAAATAAGAAGAAATACGATTCTTGAAGCAAAACAAATAGCAAAAAAAATAAAAAAAGGGTCAAGGCTTTGAGCATCAACGGCTAGGAGGGTCAAAACGGATCTAAAGGCTCAAAAGAGTGGTTTTCCCTAACCATATGGTTGTGGTGTGAAAGTGTCAAGTAATCCTTGGGACTGAATACTTAAAGTCGTGATCCAATGCTGTTATAGAGTACGCCTAAGGCTCTGAGCACCACTGTCTGGGAGAAAGAGCAAGGAAAAAATTCGAACCCAAAAGGTTCCCCAATAAGTGCATGTGGTGTTTATGTATCAAGTTAAGTTTGAAAATAAAACACTTAGAGTCACGACTAGGCTCAGAGGTGCAAAGCACCAAGAAAAAGAAAAAGCTATGTTCAAGAATCAATTAGAGCCTAAAGAAGAGAATCTATAATATCATCCGAGTTCTAGTTCCAAGGGATGCTGATATTTCTGAGCTTCAATGGATAGTGAGATGCAAAAGCTATTCAGAAATAGAGTGTCATAAGCCCCATTCCATAACTAAGACTTGAGCTTCATTGACATCTCAAATTCTTAAGCATTTTTATCTTCTTTGGTCCTATATTATTTTGGTTGCTTGAGGACAAGCAACGGTTTAAGTATGATATTGTGATGCACGAGTGGTGGACGAAATTGTGATCACATCAACGTAGTATTTTTTTTGTTGTTGTATGGAATCATTATTATGGCACTTATGTGTGGACACAACTCCGTTCAACTAACCAGCAAGTGTACTGGGTCGTCCAAGTAATACCTTACGTGAGTAAGGGTCGATCCCACAGAGATTGTTGGTATTAAGGAAGCTATGGTCACCTTGTAAATCTCAGTTAGGTAGATTAAATTGGTTTATGATGAGTTTGAAAATTAATAATAAATAGAAAATAAAAGGGAAAGAAATACTTATGTAAATCAATAGTGGAAATTTCAGATAGGCGTATGGAGATGCTGTGCTCCTCTTGAATCTCTACTTTCTTATTACATTCATCCAATCCTTCTTACTCCTTTCCATGGCAAGCTGTATGTAGGGCATCACCGTTGTCAATGGCTACATCCCATCCTCTCAGTGAAAATGGTCCTATGCTTTGTCACAGCACGGCTAATCATCTGTCGGTTCTCAATCAGGTTGGAATAGAATCCCTTGATTCTTTTGCGTTTGTCATCACGCCCAGCCTTCAGGAGTTTGAAGCTCGTCACAGTCATTCAATCCCAGAATCCTACTCGGAATACCATAGACAAGGTTTAGACTTTCCGGATCCTCATGAATGCCGCCATCTATCTAGCTTATACCACGAAGATTCTGTTGGGGAATCTAAGAGATATGCGCCCGGCCTAGAGTAGAACGAAAGTGGTTGTCAATCACGCGCGTTCATAGGTGAGAATGATGATGAGTGTCACGGATCATCACATTCATCAAAGTGTTGTGCAACGTATATCTTGGAAAAAGAATAAAAGAGAATTGAATAGAAAATAATAGTGATTGTATTGAAACTTGAGGTACAGCAGAGCTCCACACCCTTTATCTATGGTATGTAGAAACTCCACCGTTGAAAATACATAAGTGAAAGGTTCAGGCATGGCCGAATGGCCAGCCCCCATGGTCTAAGGACTAGGCGTCCAGAGATGTCTAATACACTAGTAAAAAGTCCTATTTATAATAAACTAGCTACTAGGGTTTACATGAGTAAGTAATTGATGCATAAATCCACTTCCGGGGCCCACTTGGTGTATGTTTGGGCTGAGCTTGATCTATCCATGAGCTGAGACTTCTCTTGGAGTTGAACGCCAAGTTATAACGTGTTTTGGGCGTTCAACTCCGGGTTATGACGTGTTTCAGGCGTTTAACTCCAGACAGAAGCATGTACTTGGCGTTGAGCGCCACTTTACGTCGTCAATTCCCAAATAAAGTATGGACTATTATATATTGCTGGAAAGCTCTGGATGTCTACTTTCCAACGCCATTGAGAGCGCGCCATTTGGAGTTCTGTAACTCCAGAAAATCCATTTCGAGTGCAGGGAGGTCAGATTCCAACAGCATCAGCAGTCCTTTTGTCAGCCTTTTTCAGAGTTTTGCTCAAGTCCCTCAATTTCAGCCAGAAATTACCTGAAATCATAGAAAAACACACAAACTCATATTAAAGTCTAGAAATATGAATTTAACATAAAAACTAATGAAAACATCCCTAAAAGTAGCTTGAACTTACTAAAAACTACCTAAAAACAATGCCAAAAAGCGTATAAATTATCCGCTCATCACAACACCAAACTTAAATTGTTGCTTGTCCCCAAGCAACTGAAAATCAATTAGGATAAAAAGAAGAGAATATACTATAAATTCCAGAATATCAATGAATATTAATTATAATTAGATGAGCGGGACTTGTAGCTTTTTGCTTCTGAACAGTTTTGACATCTCATTTTTTTCCTTTGAAGTTTAGAATGATTGGCTTCTCTAGGAACTTAGAATTTCGGATAGTGTTATTGACTTTCCTAGTTAAGTATGTTGATTCTTGAACATAGCTACTTATGAGTCTTGGCTATGGCCCTAAGCATTTTGTTTTCCAGTATTACCACCGGATACATAAATGCCACAGACACATGACTGGGTGAACCTTTTCAGATTGTGACTCAGCTTTGCTAGAGTCCCCAGTTAGAGGTGTCCAGAGCTCTTAAGCACACTCTTTTTGCTTTGGATCACGACTTTAACCACTCATTCTCAAGCTTTTCACTTGGACCTTCATGACACAAGCACATGGTTAGGGACAGCTTGATTTAGCCGCTTAGGCCTGGATTTTATTTCCTTGGGCCCTCCTATCCATTGATGCTCAAAGCCTTGGATCCTTTTTACCCTTGCCTTTTGGTTTTAAGGGCTATTGGCTTTTTCTGCTTGCTTTTTCTTTTTCTTTCTATTTTTTTCGCCATTTTTTTCTCTTTTTTTTCGCAAGCTTTTGCTTTTTCACTGCTTTTTCTTGCTTCAAGAATCAATTTTATGATTTTTCAGATCATCAATAACATTTTTCTTTGTTCATCATTCTTTCAAGAGCCAACAGTTTTAACATTCATAAACAACAAGATCAAAAATATGCACTGTTTAAGCATTCATTCAGAAAACAAAAAGTATTGTCACCACATCAATATAATTAAACTAAATTCAAGGATAAATTCAAAATTCATGTACTTCTTGTTCTTTTGAATTAAAAACATTTTTCATTTAAGAAAGGTGAAGGATTAATGGAATTATTCATAACTTTAAGACATAGTTACTAAACACTAATGATCATGAAGTAGAGACACAAAACATAAATAAACATGAAGCATAAAAAATCAAAAAACAGAGAAATAAGAACAAGGAATGAGTCCACCTTAGTGAGGGTGGCGCCTTCTTGAAGAACCAATGGTGCTCTTTGAGCTCCTCTATGTCTCTTCCTTGCTTCTGTTGAATGATTCCTAGTAATTTTGGTGTTCCTACCCTTAGTTGCTTCCAATAATTATGTGGAGGAACATGTATCCCCTGAGGTATCTCAGGGATTTCTTGATGAGAGTATTTCTGATGCTCTCTTGATGTGCAGTCAAATGCTCTTCTACTGAGTTATGGACCCTTGAGATGAATATCTCCATCTCCCATGACTTGGAGGTGGAAGCTTTTTGTCTTCCCTTTTCTCTCTCTTTTTTTTTATTTTGAGGTTTCTCTGAATTGTTGATTTTTAGTTTCTCTTGACTTCTTCCTCTTCAGAGTCTTTTCAGGTTCAGGATCAGCTTCAACAAGAGTGCCTTTTTCCTTGTTCCTGCTCATATGAAAGAGAAGAGGAAAAGAAAAGGAAGAGGAATCCTCTATGTCATAGTAAAGATGATCCTTTATGTTAGTAGAAGAAGAAAGGGAAGAAGAGTGAAGAAGAATGGGTAAGGATAGAGGTGGTGATTTGAGATGAAAAGAAGTGAAGAGAAGTGTTAGTAAATAAATAAATAAATAGAAGAAGAGGAGAGATAGAAAATTTTCGAAAATAATTTTGAAAAAGTGGTTAGTGATTTTCGAAAATTAAAGATAATATATAATTAAAATTAAAATTTAAAACAATTAAAAAGAATTTTTGAAAAAGAGATGAGATATTTTCAAAAATTAGAGAGGGATAGGTAGTTAGTTGGTTTTGAAAAAGATAAGAAACAACCAAAAAGTCAAATTTGAAAAAGATAAGAAAATAAGTTAGATAAGATATTTTGAAATCAAATTTTGAAAAAGATAAAATTTTGAAAAAGATAAGATATAAAAGATAAGATAAAAAGATATGATTAAAAAGATAAAAAAGATATTTTGAAAAAGATTTGATTTTAAAATTAAAATTAATTACTTGACTAACAAGAAACTAAAAGATAAAATTCTAGAATTTAAAGATTGAACCTTTTTTAACAAGAAAGTAACAAACTTCAAATTTTTGAATCAATCACATTACTTGTTAGCTAATTTTCGAAAATATGATGTAAAAGATAAGAAAAAGATTTTGAAAAATATTTAAAAAAAAATTTTCGAAAATTAATAAGAAAAAAGGAAAAGATTTAATTTTTGAAAAAGTTTTGAAAAGATAAGATTTTTAAAATTGAAAATTTGACTTGACTTGTAAGAAACAACTAATTTTTAAAATTTTTGACTAAGTCAACTCAAATTTTCGAAAATTAGGAGATAAAAAAGGAAAAGATATTTTTTTTGATTTTTGAAATTTTTGATGATGAGAGAGAAAAACAACAAACATGACCCAAAACATGAAAATTTTGGATCAAAACACATAATGTATGCACGAACACTATGAATGTTAAGATGAACATCAAGAACATAATTTTGAAAAATTTTGATGCAAAGAAAACATGCAAGACACCAAACTTAGAAATCTCTAATGTATGGACTCTAACAAACAAAAAATGCACATGAAAAACAACAAACAACACAAAACAAGAAAACATCAAGATCAAACAAGAATACTTATCAAGAATAACTTGAAGATCATGAAGAACACTATGAATGCATGGGATTTTTAAAAAATATGCTAGAAAAAATTTTAAAAGCATGCAATTGACACCAAACTTAAAAGTTGACTCAAAACTCAAACAAGAACACAAAATATTTTTGGTTTTTTATGATTTTATGATTTTTTTTTGTATTTTTATTAATTTTTTCGAAAATAAAGTTTGGAAAAACGAAAAAGAAAAGAAAAATTTTGAAAAAAATTTTTGAAAAGAAAATTACCTAATCTGAGCAACAAGATGAACCGTCAGTTGTCCATACTCGAACAATCCCCGGCAACGGCGCCAAAAACTTGGTGGACGAAATTGTGATCACATCAATGTAGTATTTTTTTTTGTTGTTGTATGGAATCATTATTATGGCACTTATGTGTGGACACAACTCCGTTCAACTAACCAGCAAGTGTATTGGGTCGTCCAAGTAATACCTTACGTGAGTAAGGGTCGATCCCACAGAGATTGTTGGTATGAAGCAAGCTATGGTCACCTTGTAAATCTCAGTTAGGCAGATTAAATTGGTTTATGATGAGTTTGAAAATTAATAATAAATAGAAAATAAAAGGGATAGAAATACTTATGTAAATCAATAGTGGAAATTTTAGATAGGCGTGTGGAGATGCTGTGCTCCTCTTGAATCTCTACTTTCTTATTACATTCATCCAATCCTTCTTACTCCTTTCCATGGCAAGCTGTATGTAGGGCATCACCGTTGTCAATGGCTACATCCAATCCTCTCAGTGAAAATGGTCCTATGCTCTGTCACAGCACGGCTAATCATCTGTCGGTTCTCAATCAGGTTGGAATAGAATCCCTTGATTCTTTTGCGTTTGTCATCACGCCCAGCCTTCAGAAGTTTGAAGCTCGTCACAGTCATTCAATCCCAGAATCCTACTCGGAATACCATAGACAAGGTTTAGACTTTCCGGATCCTCATGAATGCCGCCATCTATCTAGCTTATACCACGAAGATTCTGTTGGGGAATCTAAGAGATATGCGCCTGGCCTAGAGTAGAACGAAAGTGGTTGTCAATCACGCGCGTTCATAGGTGAGAATGATGATGAGTGTCACGGATCATCACATTCATCAAAGTGTTGTGCAACGTATATCTTGGAAAAAGAATAAAAGAGAATTGAATAGAAAATAATAGTGATTGTATTGAAACTTGAGGTACAGCAGAGCTCCACACCCTTTATCTATGGTATGTAGAAACTCCACCGTTGAAAATACATAAGTGAAAGGTTCAGGCATGGCCGAATGGCCAGCCCCCATGGTCTAAGGACTAGGCATCCAGAGATGTCTAATACACTAGTAAAAAGTCCTATTTATAATAAACTAGCTACTAGGGTTTACATGAGTAAGTAATTGATGCATAAATCCACTTCCGGGGCCCACTTGGTGTATGTTTGGGCTGAGCTTGATCTATCCACGAGCTGAGGCTTCTCTTGGAGTTGAACGCCAAGTTATAACGTGTTTTGGGCGTTCAACTCCGGGTTATGACGTGTTTCAGGCGTTTAACTCTAGACAACAGCATGTACTTGGCGTTGAGCGCCACTTTACGTCGTCAATTCCCAAATAAAGTATGAACTATTATATATTACTGGAAAGCTCTGGATGTCTACTTTCCAACGCCGTTGAGAATGCGCCATTTGGAGTTCTGTAACTCCAGAAAATCCATTTCGAGTGCAGGGAGGTCAGATTCCAACAGCATCAGCAGTCCTTTTGTCAGCCTTTTTCAGAGTTTTGCTCAAGTCCCTCAATTTCAGCCAGAAATTACCTGAAATCACAGAAAAACACACAAACTCATAGTAAAGTCTAGAAATATGAATTTAACATAAAAACTAATGAAAATATCCCTAAAAGAAACTTGAACTTACTAAAAACTACCTAAAAACAATGCCAAAAAGCATATAAATTATCCGCTCATCAACGAGCATCTTATACCCCTTTTTCTTAGCATTTTCTAGTTGTTTTTAGTTAGATTTTATTAATTTTTATTATATTTTAGTGAAAAATTATCTTTGGATTCTACTTTGAGTTGTTTTGGTGTTTTTATCATTTTAGGTGAATTTTGGGTAAATTTGGCAGATTTTTGTGCAACAACGAAGAAAGGATAGTAGATGTTATCAACCTCGACCTCCTTGCATTCGAACGAGCATAACTTGAGCTACAGAGGTCTAATTAATACGATTTTAATGGCATTAGAAAGCCAACTTTTAGCACTTTACAACAAGATATAATAGTCTATACTTTTCTTCTGGAATTACTGCCAAATCTGGAATTAAACGCCAAGCCTGGCATTTAGCGCCCAAAAAGGACAGAACCAGTGCCAGAACTTCCCCCTCCCGATGCTGAACGCCCACCATAACGCTAGAACTGCCAACTCTTGGCGCTAAACGTCCATTTTGGTGTTAAACGCCAGTTGTACGGGTCCAACCTTACTCATGAAGCATCTTTAGTTGGATTTGACTCTCAATTGTTATCTTATCTTTTATTTTTGTAATTTTTAATTTCAAACAATATCTTTTGGGTTTAGAATTCAATATTTTATTTTAGTTTCAACTCAAAAGATTTGATTTAATCTAGATTTGATTTTGGTTTAATTTAGTTTGAATTTGAATTCTAGGTTTAGTCTTAGAGGTTTTTATTATAAATAGGAGACTTCCTTCTTCTCTAGAGGACTCTCGCTCTCTCCTCTGGAAGGGGGTCTCATCACATCCGTATTTTCTTTGTAAAGTTATGAACAACTAAACCTCCTGATTAAGGTTAGGAGCCCTGTTTATTTTTATGGATTAAGATTATTATTCTTCTATTTTAATTAATGTTTGATTCAATTTTAAGGTGTTGTTTTCATTCTTAATCTTATGAATCTGGGTGGAACGAGAGTATGACCCTTATTCTACATGAGCTCTTATGATTCTCGAGAGAGCTATCTCGCTTAAGCTACAGCTTGAAAACACTTCACCTAAACTACGAATTACCTGGACTAATTAGGATAAGTGATATAAAATCCTATTAGCTTTGGATAATTGAGGTTTTTGTAGTGCTAAACTAGTTTTTTGAACTTCACCCTCTAATCTGAATTGAATGACCACGAGAGTGGCTTTTGATGAAGATTAGAGGAGATTGAATCGCTAAGAGATTAGGTTTTAATCACTTATGGTTTGCCATATAATGAATCACTCATTGTTAAAATAGTTGGTAAGACGTTCTAATCTGGAAAAGCAAACATCTCCGAGACCTTAACTGTTTTCTCATTATTGTTTTACTCCAATTCTGTTTATTTGCTTTATTTACTTGCTTTTCACTACTTATGCGTTTTACACCAACAACCAACCTTTACTGTTTGCCTAACCAAGTCCAACAAGATAATTATTGCTTCCTCAGTCCAAAAATCCTCGTGGGATCGATCCTCACTCACCTGAGGTTTCACTTGGATGACTCGGTGCACTTCCCGATAAAGTTGTGCAAGTTCTAGTTTCACGCACCGCTGAACTATCTTGATCCAAATATAACAAAAACGACCTTGAATGACTTTGTTAGCTTAGCAATTTATCAAGTGACTATAAAGCTAGATGATTATGAATTCTAGTGTGGCTATTGATTATAGATATAAATTGAGCTTGGTTTATTTGCAACTCATTCTTTTGTATTTTTTGTTGGGGTTTTATTTTTGCATTTTTTTCTATTGTTTGGTTTGGACACTACAAGAAAACCACAGTTTTTATAGGCTTTTAAAGTGTGGCGAAAAGCATAGCGACAGCATTTCGTCACGCCTTGAGTTACCAACACGCTTTTGAAAAAGTCACATTTGCTAGCGTGCCGGCAACTCTATCGCCACGCTTTTGTCAATCTATCGCCACGCTTTATTTTTTGCCACACTTTTAACAATGCAATACTTAAAAGCGTGCTCTCTGATGCACATATAGCAACGACTTTTAAAGCGTGCTCTCTGGTGGACATACAACCACACTTTTTTCGTAATTATACCTAAAGTTAATTTATCACCTTTCTATACAAAACAACAACAACAACAAAGCCTTGTCCCACTAAGTGGGGTCGGCTACATGAATCAAACAACGCCATTGTGCTCTGTCATGTATCATGTCTACAGAGAGACCGTTTACATGTAGATCTCGTTTGACCACCTCATGGATAGTCTTCTTAGGTCTTCCTCTGCCTTTCGCCCTTTGTCCATCTTCCATCTCATCCACCCTCCTGACTGGATGTTCTATCAGTCTTCTTCTCACATGTCCAAACCCCCTGAGACGCGATTCAACCATCTTTTCCACAATGGGTGCTACTCCAACTCTCTCCCTTATATCTTCATTCCTTATTTTATCCAATCGCGTATGACCACTCATCCATCTCAACATCTTCATCTCTGCCACACTCAGCTTATGTTCGTGCTCCCCTTTAGCCGCCTAACACTCCGTACCATATAGCATAGCCAGTCTTATAGCGGTGCGATAGAATTTACCTTTAAGTTTTAAAGGCACTTTTTTGTCGCATATAAAACCATATGCACTCCGCCATTTTGACCAACCTGCTTGGATCATATGATTTACATCCTGTTCAATCTCTCCATTATCCTGTATGATGCACCCAAGATATTTAAAAGTTTTAACTTTTTCTAGGATGTTTTCTCCAATCTTCACCTCTATTTTGGGGTTTTTCCTTCTCAGACTGAACTTACATTCCATATATTTCGTCTTGCTACGGCTTATGCACAGACCATACACTTCTAAAGCTTCTCTCCATAACTCCAACTTCTTATTTAGGTCTTCCCTTGACTCTCCCATAAGGACGATATCATCGGCAAAAAGCATGCACCATGGCACAGGCTCTTGGATGTGCTCTGTGAGTACTTCCAGGACTAATGTGAAAAGGTATGGGCTTAAGGATGATCCCTGGTATAATCCTATACCAATAGGGAATTCTTCCGTCACACCACCTTGAGTCTTCACACTAGTTGTGGCCCCATCATACATGTCTTTAATTGCCCGAATATATGCGATCCTTACTCTCCTCTTTTCTAAAGCCTTCCATAAGACCTCCCTTGGTACCCTATCATACGCTTTTTCCAAATCAATAAACATCATATGTAGGTCCCTTTTACTACTACGATACCTCTCCATCATCCTTCTTAATAGGTATATCGCTTCAGTGGTAGATCTTCCTGGCATAAATCCAAATTGATTCTCTGTTACTTGTGTCTCTTTTCTCAACCTCCGTTCTATCACCCTTTCCCATAACTTCATAGTATGACTCATAAGCTTAATCCCTCTATAGTTTTCGCAACTTTGTATATCCCCTTTATTCTTGTAGATAGGTACCAAGGTGCTCTTTCTCCACTCATCAGGCATCTTCTTTGACCTTAAAATCTCATTAAAAAGCTTGGTTAACCAGTTGATGCCTTTTTCTCCAAGACCTTTCCAAACCTCAATCGGGATATTATCAGGTCCTACTGTCCTGCCATTTTTCATCTGCTTTAAAGCCTCTTTTACCTCGAAGTCTCGAATCCTTCGATAGTAGTCAAAGTTTTGATCTTCTTCCCTTGTGCATAATCGACTAAGACTCGGAAGAGTCTTCTGTCCCTCATTAAATAACTCGTAGAAGTAACTCTTCCACCTTTCATTAATCTTCTCCTCTTGGGCCAACACCTCTCCATCCTTATCCTTTATGCACTTAACCTGATCCAAATCTCTCGTTCTTCTTTCCCGACTCTTTGCGATTCTATATATACCTTTTTCTCCTTCTTTTGTGCCCAAAGACTGGTAGAGACCCTCATATGCTCTTGTTTTTGCTTCACTTACAGCCACTTTTGTCTCTTTCTTAGCCACCTTATATTTTTCCCAATTATCTGCATTGCGGCATAAAGACCACTCTTTAAAACATTCCCTTTTTATCTTTATCTTTTCTTGTATACTCGCATTCCACCACCAGGACTCCTTGTCTCTTGGTCCTATTCCTTTAGATTCACCAAAACTTTCTTTTGCTGTTCTTCTAATAACTTCTGTCATCTCCCTCCACATCTCTTCCGTGCTTCCGTTTCTATCCCACTTTGCCTCTTCTCCTACACGTCTTAGGAAGTTTCTTTGTTCCTCACCTTTCATCCGCCACCACCTCGTCCTTGGGTTCTTTGTATAATGTCTTTTCCTCAACTTTTGCTCAACGCAAAAATCCATGACGAGCACCCTATGTTGTGTTGTCAAACTCTCTCCCGGAATAATTTTACAGTTAATGCAAAATTTCCGGTCGACTCTCCTCAACAAGAAGAAGTCGATTTGAGAGCTTGTCATGCCACTCTTATAGGTTATAAGATGTTCGTCTCTCTTTTTAAAACATGTATTTGCGATAAGAAGATCAAAGGTTGAAGAAAAGTCCAAAATAGTTGTATCCTCGGCATTGATCACCCCGAAACCATGGCCTCCGTGAATACTCCCATATCCAGTCACTTCTCTCCCAACATGGCCATTTAAATCTCCTCCTAAGAAAATCTTATCTCCCAAAGGTATGCCTTGAACCAAACTCTCTAGATCCTCCCAAAACCTTATCTTGTGCTGTGCGTCCGAACCCACTTGCGGTGTATAGGCGCTAATCACATGGAAAGCACCTCCCTCCACCACAAGTTTGATAGAGATGATCCGATCTCCCACCCTCTTGACATCCACTACGTCCCTCTTCCACTGCTTATCCACAATTATTCCAACCCCATTCCTATTCTTCACCTTTCCTGTATACCAAAGTTTGAAGCCAGAAGTATCCAACTCCCTAGCCTTTGCACCAACCCATTTCGTTTCTTGTAGGCACATAATGTTAATCTTCCTCCTTGTCATGGTGTCCACCACCTCCATGGACTTTCCTGTTAGAGTGCCTATGTTCCATGTCCCAAATCTCAACCTTCTGTCGCTTCGACCTTTACCTTTTACTTTGTGAACTAGCTTATTTACCCTCGTCCATTCACAAAAATGCGAGAACCCTTGCTCATTTAACATTACATCCGGGCACCGATGCAGCGGCTCTTGCTTTGACACCGTACTCGAGCCATACGACGCGTTGCTTCCGGGCAACGACCTAGCTTTAACGCAATAATGTCTTTGATTCATGTCATGGGGGTTCGGCTATATTTTTATGCTTTTTTGTATAATTCAATTTGCTCCAAAAACAATAAAAAGATTATAAGACAATAACTGAAAAAGCATCAAGTTATTATAAAATACTACAAATAGCATTTTAATAATTCATCATCTGATACGTCAGAAGAGTGCTCAGAAAAATCTTCTTTAGCTTGGTGTTGGATCTACAAAAATTGGGAACAATCCAATATAAGTTCCAAAAAGAATCAAAATATATTTTGCACTAATATATTAAGTTAGATCTTACAAAATGTTTGATATATGCCAATTTATTCATTACATCTTAAAAATAATACTAATTAGCAAAAGAATCCAGCCAGTAATAAGAGTGGACAAATTAATAAATATATCTGACCTCACTTAAGTTGTTATTGATCTACCCCTTCCCGAGATTGTCTTGGCATTTAGATAGTCTCCATCACTCCTGTCACTTTATTCATCAAAATCTGAAGAGATACTACATCAATGTGAAATTGGGTAAAAATTCAATAGTCACAAATAGATTTCTGGTGCTCAAACTATTCAGTAATCCCAGCAATCTGAGCTCATGAAAATCTCACAAAGTCATAATAAGAGCAAATATAATTGCATATCACTTCATTATAATTTTATGTTGTCTGCATCAACATAAACATGGTCATGTAAGAAATTCTTTAGATGACTACACTAAAGACTGATCACCTTCAAAATATTCCATTGATCTATGATATCATCTCTTTGTAAATTGCAATATATATAATGGACTGAATCAGCATGGCAAGAAAACTAAAGTATACAACAAAGGTTCACAAAAGGAAAGAGGATTACTGAGGTTAAACAAGTGGCCAGAACCATTTAGAAGAGGCTCCACCTTCAATTTTTTTTATTTTACCTTCATCACTGCATAATATAAATTTTCAGTCATTTTTTATTACCAAACTTATAAATATAGTATGCAATTTTTATCATAAGACAAATCAAACATTAATTAGTGACATATATAATTTTTGCTATAATTTTTTATACATTAAAAAAATTAAGACTCATACAAAATAAATCTTGAGTTCAAAACACTGATTTCACAACAAGCTTCTCAACTTGAGCATAAAAGCATAGATATGAATGTCTTTCCCAAAATAATCAAATGGGCAACACATCATCTATATATAATAGTCCTACCAAGAAAGAAAACACTAGGACACTCTTTTATATGGATAAAAGAAATGAAGGAATTTAAGAGTTTAAATTTTATTTGTAAATCACAATCTACTCATTATTTTACCATTAGAGCTAGGAAAATAAAAACTTTTCTTTTCAATAAACATTTATAAATATTGTGCTAACACATTACAAAGGGTACATCAAATTCTTTTTATGTAGAATGAGATTCAAAGAATTTGGATTATAAGTAGAATGAGATTCAAATTATAAGTCGTTTATGAGAGAAATAGAAGTGATATGGATTTGAGTTTTCTTGGTTGCTTTTTAGTAAAGATACTCTTAAAACTCAACACATGATAAGACCATGGACAGACTTGGGTAAAAAACTCTTGCAACAAAAAGCAATAAACTACAAAAGGTAGAATTTGAATCACTGGCCTCTTGAAAAGAACCAGGAAGCAGCTAAAAGAGGTTTGGTAAGTGGCACATGAGCTAAACATGTTGACAATATATTAGCAAAAAAGCATCAATGATAACAACTCAGACAATGGCACTTGAAACATTAGCATATCTGGACAGTCTACACATGGTTCTAGCTCATACATTGATTGAGTAATTATGACCTCCAATAGAAGAAGGAACCAATACTATGATAAAAGAAAAGAAGATTCGTAAATGATTTTTACATTTTTCTAATTGATATCATAAATTTAGAAAACAATTTGAAATTTCTTCAAATCCCAATCTCCAACATAATCTTAGATAAAACAAAGCTAATGAACCATAATATAGTTTGCTAAGAAAATGGTAAACATAATAAAATAGCATAATGGAATTTTCTTTTGTTTGTTTTTATGCCTAAAATGCAAAATGCAGAATCAGAATGAAGCAAAATGCTAAATTAATAAACCGCAACAAAGAAGGATACAAAATGATAAGCAAATTGCAATAATAGAAAAGTAAACACAGAACCCTCATGAAAAAATAGAATAATAAAATTCATAAATTTAGAACGCCCAACCTTCCACTCAAAATTGCATAGAACCAGATAAAAAATCCTTCTCTATTCGGTGCTATTGGAGTATTGTCTTAGTTCGCCATTGCCACTGTCATTGCCATCGCCAGCTTGTCATCTTTCTTCATTCTTCAAAACTAAAAGAGACCCCGTCATTTTCGTTGGGGTATTTCTGAAACCATCTAATGTTCAAGATCTGGACAGAAAAAAATAACAAAATAAGTCACTATCCTTGAATTATAAATCAGAGAGAGAGAGAGAGAGATAGAAAGAAGGAGAGAGACCTGAACAGAAGAACAACGAGTAGAGGCAAACAGTGACTGACGGTAAGCAGGCTGAGGCATGGGGTAGAGGAAGACAGCGACGAAAAATTGAAGACGAGTCACCAGCTAGCATAGGAAAAACAAGGTTGAGGTATGTGATAGTGGCGACCTTGAGGCTAGCCAGCAGTGAGAGATTAGGGTATTTTGCAAGCAGAGAGAGATTATGGGATTTTGTGAACCCTGAGGGAAGCCTTGCGAGAGTGAGTGAGTGCCGAGGGAGGGATTGTGTGAGAGGGTTGGAGGGAGCGCCAGCGCGATGATGAACAGTTCGAGTGAGAGAGGGTTTCTTTGTTAGGGAGGGTTCGAGTATGTTAAGATTGGTGTATTAGGCGCAATAAGAGGGTTAGGGATTTCTCTGAACGAAAGCTTTTTTTTAAACCTTTTAGCCATTCTTTTGAAGCGTGCCAAAAGAGTTATAGGAAATGCCCACGCTTTTAAAACGTCACTATAATAAATTATGTCGTTACGCTTCAAAAGCGTGCTTATTTCTCTTTGTAGCCACGCTTTGAAGCATGGCAAAAAAACATGGCCAAATCTCTAATCAATTACCACCCTTATACAAGCGTGGCTATTAACACCTTTTGCCATTCTTTTGAAGTGTGACAAGAAATAATGTTGACAAATCTCTAATCAATTGTCACCCTGATAAAAGTGTGACCATTGATCCCTTTTGGCCACGCTTTAACATGCCTTTTTTCTTGTAGTGGAAACTTTCCATACCTAAAAAGCAGCACAAATATAAGCTCAATTATTTTATCTTTTCTTTGGATTCCCTTTCTATTCTGTAACATTCTAATGCAATAACATAACATTAATATCGTCAAGTTTGTGTTCAAGGGAGATTAAGATTTTTTACTACAATGAAAGGATATTTTGCAACTAAACATTAAGAGTTCTGAATTTAGACAGTCAAATTCAATTAGAAAAAGCCATGATATATTTTTCCCCTTTAATTCAAATAGAAGATGCTTTATATATGTATCTAACTTACGGCTGTAGATAAAAAATATGATATTCTTTAGTTTGTTTTCCATTTTTTTTTAACTTTGATGAGAGAATATCAATTTTTTAACTCTGGTTTTTTGGTGATTAATGAGAAAAAAAGATCAATTTTATTTAATACCTTAGAAATGAATGCTCTCAAGAAATGTAACCAAGGGTTTAAATTGCAGGATTGAACTAGACAACTAAAAGATGTTTCGAAGAGGTGCTAAAGTATAGAGCCAAAACATAGGAGAAAAAGGCAAGATGTCTCAAAGGCAGTTGAGACTCCTACAGACCCACAGAAGCCATATTGAAGAAGGTGGTGGTTGTACTTAGGATGGAAGAAAATACAGTTGAGAATAATAAACATTGATGTTACATAATTGCAGGTTTATAAGATTTGTGCTTTTTTTTATTTTGCATTATGATTCATTTATTTTAATTTCAAGAGAAATTTATGTGTGAATATTGTAGATTTAATATTGAATTTTTGAATTCAATAAATAATTTCATTTAATAGTAAATAATTTTAGTATCATTATATTATGTACACATAATATAATAATAATTACTAGCAAAAATATTTTTGAAACTTTACCTCTCATCTAAAAATGGCATGTAAGAAGTACAAATATCATGTAATCTGCAAGCTAATAATCTATAATTGTGTCAAAATCATGTAGCTAGAATCTAAGTTGGAGAAAATTTATGTGATTTATATAAAATGAAAACAAAGCTTGTGGTTGAGTTTTAGGATTTTTCTTGGTAATTGATGAGCGGATATTTTATACGCTTTTTGGGGGTAATTTCATATAGTTTTTAGTATATTTTTATTAGTTTTTAGACAAATTTCATATTTCTGGACTTTACTATGAGTTTGTGTGTTTTTCTGTGATTTCAGGTATTTTCTGGCTGAAATTGAGGGAGCTGAGCAAAAATCTGATTCAGGCTTAAAAAGGACTGCTGATGCTGTTGGATTTTAACCTCCCTACACTCGGAATGAATTTTTTGGAGATACAGGAGTCTAATTGGCGCGCTATCAATTGGGTTGGAAAGTTGACATCCAGGGCTTTCCAGCAATATATAATAGTCCACACTTTGCGTGAAGATAAACAATGTAAACTGGCGTTTAACGCCAGTTCCATGTTGCATTCTGGCGTTGAACGCCAGAAACAGGTTGCAAGTTGGAGTTAAACGCCAGAAACAGGTTACAACCTGACGTTTAACTCTAGAAACAGCCCAGGCACGTGAGAAGCTTAAGTCTCAGCCCCAGCACACACCAGGTGGGCCCCAAAAGTGGATTTCTGCACTATCCATCTTAGTTTACTCATTTTTTGTAAACCTAGTTTACTAGTTTAGTATTTAAACAACTTTTAGAGACTTATTTTGATCTCAAAACATTTTTAGATCTGAACTTTGTACTCTTTGATGGCATGAGTCTCTAAACTCCATTGTTGGGGGTGAGGAGCTCTACAGCGTTTCGATGAATTAATGCAATTATTTCTGTTTTCTATTCAAACACACTTGTTTCTATCTAAGATGTTCATTCGCACTTCAATATGAAGAAGGTGATGATCCGTGACACTCATTACCATTCTCAACCTATGAACGCGTGCCTGACAAACACCTCCATTCTACATTAGACTGAATGAGTATCTCTTAGATTCCTTAATCAGAGTCTTCGTGGTATAAGCTAGAATCCATTGGCAGCATTCTTGAGAATCCGAAAAGTCTAAACCTTGTCTGTGGTATTCCGAGTAGGATTCAGGGATTGAATGACTGTGACGAGCTTTAAACTCGTGAGTGTTGGGCGTAGTGACAGACGCAAAAGGATCAATGGATCCTACTCCGACATGATCGAGAACCGACAGATGATCAGCCGTGCTATGACAGAGCATTTGGACCATTTTCACTAAGAGGATGGGAAGTAGCCATTGACAACGGTGACGTCCTATATATAGTTTGCCATAGGAGGAGCCTTGCGTGCATGAAGAAGAAGACAGGGGAAAGCAGAGATTCAGAAGACAAAGCATCTCCAAAACTCCAACACATTCTCCATTACTGTGTAACAATTACTTATTTCATGCTCTTTTACTTTTTACAATTGAGGCTAAAGAACCCTATTGGTATCCTGACTAAGAATAATAAGATAACTATAGCTTGCTTCAAGCCAACAATCTCCGTGGGATCGACCCTTACTCACGTAAGGTATTACTTGGACGACCCAGTGCACTTGCTGGTTAGTTGTGCGGAATTACATAGTGTGAGTGTAATTTTCATGCACTAAGTTTTTGGTGCCGTTGCCGGGGATTGTTCGAGTTTGAACAACTGACGGTTTATCTTGTTACTTAGATTAGGAAAAATTTGTCTTTTTTTGTTTAGAGTCACTAGGATTGCATCTTCGAAACAGGAGCTGGGAAATCCTAGCTAATCCTGAAACAAAGGTGGGAAGGAACATGGTTCAGGAATTCTACTCTAATCTATGGCAAAGAGACAGGTAGAGAATAGTTGGAGCCGCCTACTATGATTATCGGACCTTGGTCAGAGGGAAGATTGTTCACCTTCACCCTGACAAAATCAGGGAAATCTTTAAGCTACTGATGAGAGAATTTTTGCATGGTCTAGAATTCAGAATAAATTCCCATTGCAAGTATAGCTTCTAAACCAACAAAAGTCCTTTCATACAAACGTTTTGGTTGTCACAAGTAACAAACCCCTAAATAAATTGACAACCGAAGTATTTAAACCTCGGGTCGTCTTCTCAAGGAATTGAAGGGAGGTATGTTCTTATTATTGGTTATGGAAAAATAGTGTTTGGGGTTGAAAAAGGTTTTAAGCAAGAGAAATAGATTACAGAATTGATAAATTGATAACTAATAAAACCTTTGGCAAGGTATTAGAACTGGAAGTCCTATCTTTATCAATTGTGATGAGAATTGGATTTTAATCCCACTTAGTTAACCTTTGCTAAAGCAAAGGAAAGTCAAGTGAAATAATTAGTTTGATCCTCAAGTCCTAGTCAATCCCTGTGGGAAGACTAGCTTTAGAGTGATCTGCCAATTTCAACCACTGCTTTATTTGATAATGCAAGAGTTACCAATTATTTAACCCAAGCCAAAAGGGAAAATTCTAAATTAAATTGAAGACATCATAAATAGAATAAAGCAATCTTAAATCTGAAAATACCTCAAATTATATTAAATAGAAATATCAAATGTAACATGGGAAAGTTCATAGACAAATAAAAGAGAAAATAAATAAATAAGAACATTGAACCTATGATGAAGAATATGAAATCCCTAATTTCTAAAAATCCTAATCCTAATCCCAATCCTAATCCTAAGAGAGAGGAGAGAACCTCTCTCTCTAAAAACTACATCTAAAATACGAAAAGTGAATTATGAGAACCTCTCTCTCTAATCTGTGTTCTCTGGGCCGAAAACTGGGTCAAAAATAGCCCAGAAATCGCCCCCTGCGTATTCTGGTACGTTCAGGTCGCGGGCAAGTGACGCGGAGGCGTCACCCACGCGGCCGCGCGGATTGAAGTTCGCAGATGCGATGCGTCCGCGTGGATCATGCGTTTGCGTCATTTAGCGTTAGGGCAACTATGGCATATTATATATCAAATCGAAGCCCCGGATGTTAGCTTTCCAACGCAACTGGAACCGCGTTGTTTGGACCTCTATAGCTAAAGTTATAGTCGTTTGAGTGTGAAGAGGTCAGGCTAGACAACTTAGCAATTTCTCCAACTTCTTGTGTTCCTTCCACTTTTGCATGCTTCCTTTCCATCCTCTGAGCCATTCCTGCCCTGTAATCTCTGAAATCACTTAACACACATATCAAGGCATCTAATGGTAATAAGAGAGGATTAAACATAGGGAACTTAAGGCCAAAGAAGCATGTTTTCAATCAAAGCACATAATTAGGAAGGCAAATGTAAAACCATGCAAATAGTATGAATAAGTGGGTAAAGAGTTGATAAAAACCACTCAATTGAGCACAAGATAAACCATAAAATAATGGTTTATCAACCTCCCCACACTTAAACATTAGCATGTCCTCATGCTAAGCTCAAGAGAAGCTATAAAGATGAAGAGGAATGGTAGGATGTATGAAATGCAACCTATCTATATGAATGCAACTACATGCAAAAATGTTTCTACCTACTTGGTTAAAAATAAATAAGTTCTCCAAGACAAACATAAATCAGATTTCACTAATTTAAATCATATAAAATAAAGACAAGTAAACTTGTAAGAAGATAGCTCATGAAAGCAGGAATCATAGAATCAAGCATTGAACCCTTACTGGTAGTGTATATGCGCTCAAATCTCTCAAGTGTCTAGGGTTAATCTCTCTACTCTTCTCTAATCATGCTTTCTAAAACTTTGTTCTTCATCTAACCAATCAACAAATATTTAGTATACTAATGCAAACATCATGAGGTCTTTTCAGGGTTGTAATGGGGCTGAGGTAAAGGTAGGGATATATATGTAAGGCTAAGTGAGCTAATTAAGTGAATCCTTGATTAGTCTAAGATCTCACCTAACATACATACTTTGTAAAGCAAAGCTTCTTTACCTATTCTCCCATATTTTTCCCACTTTTGATGTTACATGCTCATGCATTAGTTTTAATTTTGTCCCATGTGCATTGCTTTATTTTGCATTTGGGGAATTCTTTTGTATCCCCTTTATTCAAATATTGAATTTTATATATATATATATATATATATATATATATATATATATATATATTTTAATGCACATGGTAATTCAATTATTTTGATTTCACATGAGCATGCCTCCCAAAAATTTTATTTTGAATTATTTCATTCTTTTCAACTTCCCACCCTTTGTTTTTATCATCCATGTTCCCAATAGGTTTCCCATACTTAAACAATTACACAATTTTTATCTTAAGCTAACCAAGGATTCAACTTGGGATTTTAAATTTGTTTTTCTGCTTAAGGCTAGTGTTGTGGTTTATAGAATAAGAGGGAATTAAAGGCTCAAGGGGGCTAACAAGGGTGATGTAAAAGGTAGGCTAATTTTGGGATAAGTGAGCTAGAATCAAACACTGGCCTCAATCATATGCAAGCATGTAAATATATTAAATATTAGACATATAGAATGGAACAAAGCAAAGATTACAATTATAGAGAAGAAAACACACAAGAATAAAAATTTATGGTTAAATAATGTAACCATGTAAATAAGCTCAAAATCTCACAGGTTGTGTGTTCTTTGGCTCAAAAACCATGTTCCAAATACAACTTCAAACAAATTTAAAAAAAATTTCAATTTAAATTAGTGAAATATTATAAAAATTTCTTGAAAAAGAAAATATTACTTCAACCAAGTGGCAAAATATGCAAAAAATCAAACAAACATGCAAATGCAACAACTAACAAGGAAAATAAACCGTTAGTGTTGAGACAGAAGAGTAACTAACCCATGGAGATCGGTATCGACCTCCCCACACTTAAAGATTGCACCGTCCTCGGTGCATGCTAAGATGTGCAGGTGGACGGGTTGTTCCAACTGATGCTTCTCTCCAAAGATTCTGCAGATAGACTTGTCTTGTCTCCCTATGTAAACGTCTTCCGGTTCCCCTCCGGGTGGCCATCCTGAAAGAAAAAGGGAAGAAAAGTAACCCAGAAATAAAGATAAGAAAATAAATGAAGTATCGATGGGTTAATGCCAAATGATAAGGGTCTCATTTACATGGAAGCTTCAACGTGTACGTGAGAAAACAATAGAAGCCATGGCATGCCAGTGGTACAAAATGTACAATAATAGGGAAGAGAGTGGGTAATGAAAGACAATGTAAGTTCATGTCAATGCAAAAGGAATACAGGTATCATAAAAGATTGACATTGACAGAAAAATAGCATCACCCAACTTTGTAAAACAAGTCACTAAAAATTGTACCAGAAAAGATGCAACAGTTAAATAAGAAAATCAACACCAAAGGAAAAATAAAAAAAATTTAGAAAAGAAAAGAAAAATATGCACTAAATTAAAATGCAATGAATGAAATATGCAAATAAATAAAATGAAAGATAAGAAGAATGAGAAGGGAAAGAAGTGAGTAAGAGAGAAAGGAGGGAAAAATTAGGATTCGGGGAAGAAAAGATAAGTTATTTGGCAAATTAGGATTGAGCTGTGCGGCGCAAACGACGCGGTCGCGTGGAGCACGCGGTCGCGCGACTTGCACTGATACTGATTGACGCGGTCGCGTCGGTCACGCGGTCGCGTGACACAATTCATGCTACTGGCGCAAGGGCAGCCTCGCGCTCGCACAACTCTCTGTTCAAATTATTATTAGTGCTAAATTTTAAGTGACGCGATCGCATGGAGTGGGCTTTAGAAGAATGTGACGCGGTTGAATGGGTCACGTGGCCGCGTGGGTAGAATTATGCGTTCAGCACCAATCCAGCACCAATCTAGCACAATAATTGGTTGTGCACCTTTTTACGTCGAAATCCAGGGCACGCGGCCGCGTGGGGCACGCAGTCGCGTGGGAGGCCATTATTCCCATGTGACGGGGACGCGTCAGTGACGCGGTCGCCTAGGGTCAAATTATGCTAAAGGCGCGCCTCCAGCCACGCTCTCGCGTGACTTTCTGTTCGTTTTCTTTTCTTCCCATTGCACTGGTGACGCGGACGCGTCAGTGACGCTGCCGCGTCGCGTGCGTGTTTTTTTTTAATCTGAAAAAAAATGCAGAATGCAGTGTTAATATGAATGTGATGCAAAACTCCAGATTCAATATAATAAAATAAAATAAAACTCGAAAACAAATAAAACTAAATAAAAATGAAAAAGGAACGATCATACCATGGTGGTTTGTCTCCCACCTAGCACTTTTAGTTAAAGTCCTTATGTTGGACAATTGAGGAGCTTCCTATTATGGCGGCTTGTGCTTGTATTGATCCAGGAATCTCCACCAATGTTTGCAAATCCAATATCCTCTGGGATCCCAAATATTGTTTCTACACCCGTCTTGAAGTTGATTATCATGATTCTATCTGGGTGGTTCAGCTTTAGAGTTCTCACTGAAGTAACCAAACAGCTTCCTAGACCCATTCAGCTGAGTTCTATACCAACCTTTGCTTTTAAACTTTGAGCTTCTAACCATAATGAACCTTGCAGGACAGATCTTACCACTAACCATCTTCCTCTTACTCTTAATGCCACAAAGAGCTCTAAGTTGACCATCCGTCTCCAGTAGCCCATATTCAAGTGGGATTAGAGAGCTAAGGTATATGAATTTTACCCACTTGAATATTGTGAAGGATGATGGCAACTTAGGGGGAGGTGTTTTTAATGAATGTGCAAGCTCCACTCCCTTGTGCTCTTCTTCGACATCTTCCACCTCTTTATAATCTTCTTCAATATCAACCTCTTCCTCTTGGTGGATTTCTTCCAATTCAATCTCTTCTTCATTGTTCACCAAGGGCATGGAAGGTTGTGCTTCTTCTTCTTTCATCTCCATGTCAACTCCAATGGGAGAGGATTCAAATGTAGATAAGAATTCATTAATGAAAGAATCCATCTCTTGATCGTCTCCTTCAAAGTCTTCAACCATGATATGCTTTGGAGGTTGTACACCCTCCTCAACATCAGTTTCAAATATCTTCGAAGGAGGCTCTATAACTTGACTTTCCCATGGAGGTTCAGCATCTCCTAAGTCTTCAACCAATTCTTCTTCTTTGATAATTACAGCTTCCTCCACTTGTTCGAGTACAAAGTCATGTTCCGTACTGTCCACTGGAGTTTCTAGTATCTCCTTCGTGCTGTGTTCTTCATTAGATTGTCCACATGAAGCCATGGGGGTTCCTTGAGTGTCCGAACGTCGGGAAGCTAATTGACTTATCGCTTGATTTAATTGGTGAAGGGTTGCATGAAATTTTTCCACTGTTTCCTTGAGACGATCCCTTGATTCTTGTTCCGCTTGGGTATCATAAGTAGGACCATAAGACTCTTGGATTGATGGGTATGGAGATGAAAAATATTGAGGTGGTGGTTCTTGGGAGTAATTGGGTTGGAATCGAGGTGGTTCTATATATGGTTCATATAGCTCATAAGGTGGTTGGTATGGTGGTTAAGGGTTAGGGTCATATGGAAGTGAATGGTGAAAAGGGACTTGTGAGTATGGTGGTCCAAAGCTATGTTGAGGAGGGGGTTCATAGGCGTATGGTGGTGGTTGTTGATAGTCAAAAGAGTGCTCACCATAGCCATTGCCTTGATATGCATCACAGAATGGTTGTTGATAGTCCATTGGAGGTGGTTGTTGCCATGAGGGTTGATCAAATCCTTGTGGCTCCTCCCATCTTTGATTGTTCCAACCTTGATGCCTGTTCTCATTGTAATTTCCTCTTCCTGCAACATAATTGTAACCAGACTCATAGCCAAAGGGGTGAGAGTTCATAGTAGTGAGATAAAATAAAAATAAAAATTAATAAAAAAGAAAATATTTTGAAAAAGATATGATTTTTGAAAAAAAAAAGATAAGATAAGATTTTTGAAATAGATATGATTTTTTTGAAAAAGGATAAGATAAGATAAAAAAAAATTTTAAAATATGAAAAAATATTTTTTTTTGAAAAATATTTACAATAACCAATAATAAGGAACACGTTTGCAATTTCCCGGCAACGGCGCCATTTTGATGAGAGAACTTTTGCGTGGTCTAGAATTCAGAATAAATTCCCGTTGCAAGTATAGCTTCTAAACCAACAAAAGTCCTTTCATACAAACGTTTTGGTTGTCACAAGTAACAAACCCCTAAATAAATTGATAACCGAAGTATTTAAACCTCGGGTCGTCTTCTCAAGGAATTGCAGGGAGGTATATTCTTGGTGGACGAAATTGTGATCCATGCTCTTTGTACTTGTATGAAATTTAATAATTGGCTCTATTTGAATTCACAACTCCGTTCAACTAACCAGCAAGTGTACTGGGTCGTCCAAGTAATAAACCTTACGCGAGTAAGGGTCGATCCCACAGAGATTGTTGGTATGAAGCAAGCTATGGTAACCTTGTAAATCCCAGTTAGGCAGATTAAATTGTTATGGGTTTCGAAAATTAATAATAAATAGAAAATAAAAAGGGATAGAAATACTTATGTAAATCAATAGTGGAAATTTCAGATAGGCGTATGGAGATGCTGTGCTCCTCTTGATCTCTACTTTCTCATTGCTTCCATCCAATCCTTCTTACTCCTTTCCATGGCAAGCTGTATGTAGGGCATCACCATCATCAATGGCTACTTTCAATCCTCTCGGGAAAATGGTCCTATGCGCTGTCACTGCACGGCTAATCGTCTGGAGGCATCACCCTTGTTGATAGCTACATCCCATCCTCTCAGTGAAAATGGTCCAAATGCTCTGTCACAGCACGGCTAATCATCTGTCGGTTTTCAATCAGGTTGGAGTAGAATCCATTGATTCTTTTGTGTTTGTCACTAACGCCCAGCCTTCAGGAGTTTGAAGCTCGTCACAATCAATCAATTCTGGAATCCTACTCGGAATACCACAGACAAGGTTAGACTTTTCGGATTCCCATGAATGCCGCCATCTATCTAGCTTATACCACGAAGATTCTGTTGGGGAATCTAAGAGATATGCGCCCGGCCTAAGGTAGAACGGAAGTGGTTGTCAGTCACGCGCGTTCATAGGTGAGAATGATGATGAGTGTCACGAATCATCACATTCATCAAAGTGTTGTGCAACGTATATCTTGGAATAAGAATAAAAGAGAATTGAATAGAAAGTAATAGTAATTGTATTGAAACTTGAGGTACAGCAGAGCTCCACACCCTTAATCTATGGTGTGCAGAAACTCCACTGTTGAAAATACATAAGTGAAAGGTTCAGGCATGGCCGAATGGCCAGCCCCCTGAATGTGATCAATAGCCTCTTAAGATGAGGAATAAAACAAAACTGAGACCAAAGATGTCTAATACAATAGTAACTTCTCCTATTTATACTAGACTAGCTACTAGGGTTTACATGAGTAAGTAATTGATGCATAAATCCACTTCCGGGGCCCACTTGGTGCATGTTTGGGCTGAGCTTGATCTATCCACGAGCTGAGGCTTCTCTTGGAGTTGAACTCCAAGTTATGACGTGTTTTGGGCATTCAACTCCGGATCATGACGTTTTTCTGGCGTTTAACTCCAGACAGCAGCATGTACTTGGCGTTCAACGCCAAGTTACATTGTCAATTTCCGAATAAAGTATGGACTATTATATATTGCGGGAAAGCTCTGGATGTCTACTTTCCAACGCTGTTGAGAGCGCGCCAATTGGAGTTCTGTAGCTCCAGAAAATCCATTTCGAGTGCAGGGAGGTCAGATTCCAACAGCATCAGCAGTCCTTTTGTCAGCCTTTTTCAGAGTTTTGCTCAAGTCCCTCAATTTCAGCCAGAAATGACCTGAAATCACAGAAAAACACACAAACTCATAGTAAAGTCCAGAAATGTGAATTTAACATAAAAACTAATGAAAACATCCCTAAAAGTAGCTTGAACTTACTAAAAACTACCTAAAAATAATGCCAAAAAGCGTATAAATTATCCGCTCATCACAACACCAAACTTAAATTGTTGCTTGTCCCCAAGCAACTAAAAATCAAATAGGATAAAAAGAAGAGAATATACTATAAATTTCAGAATATCAATGAATATTAATTATAATTAGATGAGCGGGACTTGTAGCTTTTTGCTTCTGAACAGTTTTGGCATCTCACTTTTTCCTTTGAAGTTTAGAATGATTGGCTTCTCTAGGAACTTAGAATTTTGGATAGTGTTATTGACTTTCCTAGTTAAGCATGTTGATTCTTGAACACAGCTACTTATGAGTCTTGGCCGTGGCCCTAAGCACTTTATTTTCCAGTATTACCACCGGATACTAAAATGCCACAGACACATAACTGGGTGAACCTTTTCAGATTGTGACTCAGCTTTGCTAGAGTCCCCAGTTAGTGGTGTCCAGAGCTCTTAAGCACACTCTTTTTGCTTTGGATCACGACTTTAACCACTTAGTCTCAAGCTTTTCACTTGGACCTTCATGACACAAGCACATGGTTAGGGACAGCTTGATTTAGCCGCTTAGGCCTGGATTTTATTTCCTTGGGCCCTCCTATCCATTGATGCTCAAAGCCTTGGATCCTTTTTACCCTTTCCTTTTGGTTTTAAGGGCTATTGGCTTTTTCTGCTTGCTTTTTCTTTTTCTTTCTATTTTTTTTTCGCCATTTTTTTTCTTTTTTTTTTCGCAAGCTTTCTTTTTCACTGCTTTTTCTTGCTTCAAGAATCAATTTCATGATTTTTCAGATCCTCAATAACATTTCTCCTTGTTCATCATTCTTTCAAGAGCCAACAATTTTAACATTCATAAACAACAAGATCAAAAGACATATGCACTGTTCAAGCATTCATTCAGAAAACAAAAAGTATTGTCACCACATCAATATAATTAAATTAAAGTCAAGGATAAATTCGAAATTCATGTACTTCTTGTTCTTTTGAATTAAAACATTTTTCATTTAAGAGAGGTGAAGGATTAATGGAATTTATTCATAGCTTTAAGGCATAGTTACTACATACTAATGATCATGAAGTAAAGACACAAAACATAAATAAACACAACATTAAAAACCGAAAACAGAAAGAAATAAAGAATAAGGAATGAATCCACCTTTAGTGGCGTTTTCTTCTTGAAGGACCAATGATGTTCTTAAGCTCTTCTATGTCCCTTCCTTGCCTTTGTTGCTCCTCCCTCATTGCTCTTTGATCTTCTTTTATTTCTTGGAGAATGATGGAGTGCTCATGATATTCCACCCTTAATTGTTCCACATTGTGGCTCAAATCTTCTAAGGAGGTGTTGAGTTGCTCCCAATAGTTGTTGGGAGGAAAGTGCATCCCTTGAGGCATCTCAGGGATTTCTTGATGATGAGCTTCCTCATGCATCTCTTGAGAACCGTGAAGGGTTTCTCTTGCTTGCTCCATCCTCTTCTTGGTGATGGGCTTATCCTCTTCAATGAGGATGTCTCCTTCTATGATGACTCCAGCTGAGTAACATAGATGGCAAATAAGGTGAGGAAAAGCTAGCCTTGCCATGGGTGAGGGCTTGTCGGCTATTTTGTAGATTTCATTGGAGATGACCTCATGAACTTCTACTTTCTCTCCAATCATGATGCCATGAATCATGATGGCCCGATCCACAGTAACTTCAGATCGGTTGCTAGTAGGAATGATGGAGCGTTGAATGAACTCCAACCATCCTCTAGCCACAGGCTTGAGGTCCAGTCTTCTTAGTTGGACTGGCTTGCCTTTGGAGTCTCTCTTCCATTGAGCTCCTTCCACACATATGTCCGTAAGGACTTGGTCCAACCTTTGATTAAAGTTGACCCTTCTAGTGTAGGGACGATCATCTCCTTGCATCATGGGCAAGTGAAACGCCAACCTCACCTTTTCCGGACTAAAATCTAAGTATTTCCCCCGAACCATTGTGAGATAATTCTTTGGACTCGGGTTTATACTTTGATCATGGTTCCTAGTGATCCATGCATTGGCATAGAACTCTTGAACCATTAAGATTCTGACTTGTTGCATAGGGTTGGTTAGGACTTCCCAACCTCTTCTTCGGGTCTCATGTCGGATCTCCGGATACTCATTTTTCTTGAGCTTGAAAGGGACCTCGGGGATCACCTTCTTCTTTGCCACAACATCATAGAAGTGGTCTTGATGGCTCTTGGAGATGAATCTTTCCATCTCCCATGACTCGGAGGTGGAAGCTTTTGTCTTCCCTTTTTCTTTTCTAGAGGATTCTCCGGCCTTAGGTGCCATTGATGGTAATAGAAAAACAAAAAGCTTATGCTTTTACCACACCAAACTTAAAACATTGCTCGTCCTCGAGCTATAGAAGAAAGAAGAGAAGAAGAAGAAGAAGAAAATATGGAGGAGAGGGAGAGATGTAGGTTCGGCCAAGTGGGAGAAGAGGGGGTTGTGTTGTGTGAAAATGAAGTAGAATGGAAGGGTATTTATAGGGAGAGGGGGGAGTGTATGTTCGGCCATTTAGGGTGGGAATGGGTGGGAAAATGGTTTTGAATTTTTGAAGGTAGGTGGGGTTTATGGGGAAGAGTGGGTGGATGTGAGTGGTGAAGGGGGTGATTGGGAAGAGGAATTGAGGTAATTGGTGAAGAGTGTTGGGAAGTGTGACATGGGGAAGAGTAATCACAAAAATAGGATTAGGAGGTAAGGTGGGAATATGTTAGGTGGGGATCCTGTGGGGTCCACAGATCCTGAGGTGATCCTGTGGGGTCCATGGTGCACGAAATTGCAATAACACTTTTGCAATCCCGCACAACTAACCAGCAAGTGCACTGGGTCGTCCAAGTAATACCTTGCGTGAGTAAGGGTCGATCCCACGGAGATTGTCGGCTTGAAGCAAGCTATGGTTATCTTGTAAATCTTAGTCAGGATATCAGAAATTATCAGGATTGATTGTAAAAAGCAGAAGAACATGAAA
This sequence comes from Arachis stenosperma, assembly GCF_014773155.1. Taxonomy (NCBI): domain Eukaryota; kingdom Viridiplantae; phylum Streptophyta; class Magnoliopsida; order Fabales; family Fabaceae; genus Arachis; species Arachis stenosperma. Next base: position 85,521,046 of record NC_080377.1, read on the forward strand.
AAGGTACTTGTTTTGCAGTAATGGAGAATAGGCTGAGGCTTTGGAGATGCTCCATCTTCCGAATCTCTGCTTTCCTACTGTCTTCTTCATCAAACACGCAAGGCTCCTTCCATGGCAAGCTGTATGTAGGGTTTCACCATTGTCAGTGGCTACCTCCCATCCTCTCAGTGAAAATACGTCCCTGATGCTCTGTCACAGCATAGGCTAATCATCTGTCGGTTCTCAATCAGGCCGGAATAGAATCCAGTGATTCTTTGCGTCTGTCACTAACGCCCCGCCTTCAGGAGTTTGAAGCACGTCATAGTCATCCAGTCATTGAATCCTACTCAGAATACCACAGACAAGGTTTAGACCTTCCGGATTCTCTTGAATGCCGCCATCAGTTCTAGCTTATACCACGAAGATTCCGATTAAAGAACCAAGAGATATCTACTTAATCTAAGATAGAACGGAGGTGGTTGTCAGTCACACGTTCATGGTTGAGAATATGATGAGTGTCACGGATCATCACATTCATCGGGTTAAGAGCAAGTGATATCTTAGAATGGAAGCAAGCATGATTGAATAAGAAACAGTGGTAATTGCATTAATCCATCAAGACACAGCAGAGCTCCTCACCCCCAACCATGGGGTTTAGAGGCTCATGCTGTGGAAGGTACACAATGAAACGTCTAAAATGTTATGAGGTCATCAGGTACGGATACAATGTCAAAAGATCCTATAAATAGTAAACTAGTATCCTAAGGTTTACAGAAATGAGTAAATGACAGAAAAATCCACTTCCGGGCCCACTTGGTGTGTGCTTGGGAGCAATGAAGTAATTTCGTGTAGAGACCTTTTCTGGAGTTAAACGCCAGCTTCATGCCAGTTTGGGCGTTTAACTCCAAGTTTTATGCCAGTTCCGGCGTTTAACGCTGGAATTTCTGTAGGTGACTTTGAGCGCCGGTTTGGGCCATTAAATCTTGGGCAAAGTATGGACTATCATATATTGCTGGAAAGCCCAGGATGTCTACTTTCCAATGCCGTTGAGAGCGCGCCAATTGGGCTTCTGTAGCTCCAGAAAATCCACTTCGAGTGCAGGGAGGTCAGAATCCAACAGCATCTGCAGTCCTTTTCAGTCTCTGGATCAGATTTTTGCTCAGAACCTTCAATTTCAGTCAGAAAATACCTGAAATCACAGAAAAACACACAAACTCATAGTAAAGTCCAGAAAAGTGAATTTTAATTAAAAACTAATAAAAATATACTAAAAACTAACTAAAAGATACTAAAAACATACTAAAAACAATGCCAAAAAGCGTACAAATTATCCGCTCATCACAACACCAAACTTAAATTGTGCTTGTCCCCAAGCAACTGAAAATCAAAATAGGATAAAAAGAAGAGAATATACTATAGATTCCAAAATATCAAAGAAACATAGCTCCAATTAGATGAGCGGGACTAGTAGCTTTTTGCCTCCGAACAGTTTTGGCATCTCACTCCATCCTTTGAAGTTCAGAATGATTGGCATCTATGAGAACTCAGAACTCAGATAGTGTTATTGATTCTCCTAGTTAAGTATAATGATTCTTGAACATAGCTAGTGTATGAGTCTTGGCTGTGGCCCAAAGCACTCTGTCTTCCAGTATTACCACCGGATACATACATGCCACAGACACATAATTGGGTGAACCTTTTTAGATTGTGACTCAGCTTTGCTAAAGTCCCCAATTAGAGGTGTCCAGGGTTCTTAAGCACACTCTCTTATTGCTTTGGATCACCACTTTATTTCTTTCTTTTTCTTTTCTTCTCTCTCTTTTTTTTTTCGAAAATTTTTTTTTCTTCTTTTTTTTTTCTTTTTTTTTTGTATTCACTGCTTTTTCTTGCTTCAAGAATCAATTTGATGATTTTTCAGATCCCCAATAACAGTTCTCTTTCTCCTCATTCTTTCAAGAGCCAACAATTTTAACATTCTCAAAGCAACAAATTCAAAAAGACATATGCACTGTTCAAGCATTCATTCAGAAAACAAAAAGTATTGTCACCACATCAAACTAATTCAACTAGTTTCAGAGATAAATTTCGAAACCCTGTACTTCTTGTTCTTTTGTGATTAAAGCATTTTTCTTTTAAGAGAGGTGATGGATTCATAGGACATTCATAGCTTTAAGGCATAAACTTAGATTTTATTAATTATGAATTAAGAACAAGACTCAGAAATTAAATATAAGATGAAACTAAAAATAAAAAAAAACGAAACGAAAAAGAATAGGCTCCTAATGATAGAGGTTTTCACAGAGTTAGGACTCAACAACCTTGATTTTGAGAAGTGGATGCTCCCCTCAGCTTGAGGGGAGAGCTTTTGGCGTTTCATCTCTTGAATTTCACGCCCCTGCTTCTCTTGTTCCTTCAGCAATTTGCAGAGCATGCAGTTTTGATTCTGCTGTTCTTCCTTCAGTTGCTCCATAGTCTCTTGCAACTTGTTAATAGATGCTTCTAGGTTGGCCCAGTAGCCAATTTCAGGGAATTCAGGGAGGAATCATGCGCCCTCCTTTTGATAGAGTTGTCTTGCACTTGTCCTTCCATTGACTTCTTGGTGATTGGATGCTCAATGGGTATGAACTCATCTACTCCCATCTTCACCCAGCCTCTTTACAGAGCAAGAAGATCAAGCTTGGGTAAGCCAATTTGGCTTCAGTGGAATTCTTATTTGCAATTGTGTAGATCTCACAAGCAATCACATGATGCACCTCCACTTCTCTTCCAAGCATAATGCAATGAATCATCACTGCTCTCTTGATGGTGACCTCAGAACGGTGCTAGTGGGCAATATGGAACGCCCAATAAAGTCTAGCCAACCTCTTGCAATTGGTTTGAGGTCTCCCCTCTTGAGTTGGTTTGGGACACCCTTAGAATTGGTTACCCACTTAGTTCCAGGGAGGCATATGTCCTCTAGAACTTGATCCAACCCTTATCTACTCTCACCATCCTCCTATTAAAGGAATCAGGATCATCTTGCAGTTGAGGCAACTTGAAGATTTCTCTTATTTTGTCCAGATGGAAGTACATAACTTTCCCTCTGACCATGGTTCTATAGGTATGGTAAGTAGTTCCAGTCATTCTCTGCTTATCTGTTAGCCACAGATTTGAGTAGAATTCCTGAACCATGTTCCTTCCAACCTTTGTCTCAGGATTGGTTAGAACTTCCCATCCTCTGTTTCGAATTTGCTCTTGGATCCCCGGATATTCATCTTCTTTCAGATCAAATTTCACTTCCGGGATCGCTGACCTCAGACCCATTATTTTGTGATAATGGTCTTCATGTTCTTTGGTTAAGAACTTCTCTTGATTCCAAAAATTCTTTGGATTATTCTCTTTCTTGCCTCTTAAATTGGTTTGTTTTCCTTAGGAGCCATGATATTGATGAATCTTGGCTCAGTGATCACGGAAAAGCACACCAAACTTAGAGGTTTGCTTGTCCTCAAGCAAAAGAAAAGAAAGAAGAGAGAGAGAGAAAGAGGAAATTCGAATGGTGTGGGTAAAGGGGGTTCCAAACGTGAATTTATAAGGGGAGGGGGAAGAGATTTCGAAAAAAAATAAGAATTTGAAAGAAAATTTGAGAAGATATGGAGAGAAATTGAGAAAAGGGTGAGTTTTGAAGAAGATTTGGGATTAATTTGAAATAGATTTGAAGAATGGTTTTGATTTGTGAAGATTTGAAAGTGAATGATGAAAGGTTGAAGTGCATTATGTAGAAGAGTATGGTTAAAAAGAGGAAAGTTTGAAGAAAATTGAGTTGAAAACAAAAATGTGGTCCCCCCACCTTTCTGGCGTTAAACGCCAGAATGGCACCCATTCTGGCGTTAACGCCCATTTGCTACCCTTTTTTGGGCGTTTAACGCCCAGCCAGGTGCCCTGGCTGGCGTTAAATGCCAGAAATCCTTTGTCACTGGGCGTTTTTCAGAACGCCCAGGATGCTGCACACCTGGCGTTAAACGCCCAGAATGGTGCCCATTCTGGCATTTAACGCCCAAAATGGCACCATTCCTGGCGTTAAACGCCCAGAATGGTACCCATTCTGGCGTTTAACGCCCAAAATGCCCCTTACTGGCGTTTTTTCGCCAGTAAGCTCATTTTCTCTGCTTTTGGAGCTGAATCCTTCTGTAACTCTGTGAATTCCTTCATTTTTGATACTTGCCTCTGTAAGAACTAATCATATACCTTCCTAATGACTGGGTTGCCTCCCAGCAAGCGCTTCTTTACTGTCTTTAGCTGGACTTCTGCTAAGAATCACTTAAGTCTCAGTCTTGAGCATTCCTGCTCAAAATTGCTGTCAAGATAATGCTTGATTCTTTGTCCATTAACAATGAACTTCTTGTCAGAATCAATATCCTGAAGCTCAACATATCCATAGGGTGATACTCCTGTAATCACATACGGACCCCTCCACCGGGATTTGAGTTTTCCTGGAAACAATTTGAGCCTGGAGTTGAAGAGCAGAACTTTTTGTCCTGGCTCAAAGACTTTGGTTGACAATCTCTTGTCATGCCACTTCTTTGCCTTTTCCTTATAAATTTTTGCATTTTCAAAGGCATTGAGTCTGAATCCTCTAGTTCATTTAGCTGGAGCAGTCTTTTCTCACCAGCTAACTGAGCATCCATGTTTAGGAATCTGGTTGCCCAGTAGGCTTTATGTTCCAGTTCCACAGGCAAATGACAGGCCTTCCCATACACCAGTTGGTATGGAGAGGTGCCTATAGGAGTCTTGAATGCTGTTCTGTATGCCCACAGAGCATCATCCAAGCTCTTTGCCCAATCCTTTCTTCGGGCTATCACAGTCCGTTCTAGGATTCTTTTTAGCTCTCTGTTAGAGACTTCGGCTTGCCCATTTGTCTGTGGATGATACGGAGTTGCCACTTTATGGCTGATTCCATATCTAACCATAGCAGAGTATAGCTGTTTATTGCAGAAATGAGTGCCCCCCATCACTGATTAGCACTCTGGGGATGCCAAACCTGCTGAAAATGTTTTTCTGGAGGAATTTCAGCACGGTCTTGGTATCATTAGAGGGTGTAGCAATTGCTTCTACCCACTTAGATACATAGTCCACTGCCACCAGAATGTAAGTGTTTGAGTATGATGGTGGGAATGGTCCCATGAAATCAATTCCCCATACATCAAACAATTCTATCTCTAATATCCCTTGTTGAGGCATGGCATATCCGTGAGGCAGGTTACCAGCTCTTTGGCAGCTGTCACAGTTACGCACAAACTCTCGGGAATCTTTATAGAGAGTAGGCCAGTAGAAGCCGCACTGGAGAACTTTAGTGGCTGTTCGCTCACTTCCAAAATGTCCTCCATACTGTGATCCATGGCAGTGCCATAGGATCCTTCGTGCTTCTTCTCTGGGTACACATCTGCGGATCACTCCGTCAGCACATCTCTTAAAGAGATAGGTTCATCCCAAAGGTAGTACTTGGCATCTGAAATTAATTTCTTTCTTTGCACACTGCTGTACTCCTTGGGTATGAACCTCACAGCTTTATAATTTGCAATGTCTGCAAACCATGGAGCTTCCTGGATGGCAAAGAGTTGCTCATCTGGGAAAGTCTCAGAGATCTCAGTAGAAGGGAGGGACGCTCCAGCTACTGGTTCTATTCTGGACAGATGATCAGCTACTTGATTCTCTGTCCCTTTTCTGTCTCTTATTTCTATATCAAACTCTCGCAGAAGCAATACCCATCTGATAAGCCTGGGTTTTGAATCCTGCTTTGTGAGTAAGTATTTAAGAGCAGCATGGTCAGTGTACACAATCACCTTTGATCCCACTAGGTAGGATCTAAACTTGTCAATGGCATAAACCACTGCAAGTAACTCTTTCTCTGTGGTTGTGTAGTTCTTTTGTGCGTCATTTAGAACACGGCTAGCATAATAAATGACGTGCAAAAGCTTGTTATGCCTCTGTCCCAACACTGCACTAATGGCATGATCACTGGCATCACAAATTAATTCAAATGGTAATGCCCAATCTGGTGCAGAGATGACTGGCGCTGTGACCAGCTTAGCTTTCAGGGTCTCAAATGCCTGCAGACACTGTGTGTCAAACACAAATGGTGTGTCAGCAGCTAACAGGTTACTCAGAGGTTTAGCAATTTTCGAAAAATCCTTAATAAACCTTTTGTAGAATCCTGCATGCCCCAGAAAGCTTCTGATTGCCTTAACATTGGCAGGTGGTGGTAATTTTTCAATTACCTCTACCTTTGCCTTATCCACCTCTATTCCCTTGCTTGAAATTTTGTGCCCAAGGACAATTCCTTCAGTCACCATAAAGTGACATTTCTCCCAGTTTAAAACCAGGTTAGTCTCTTGGCATCTTTTCAGGACAAGTGATAGGTGGTTAAGATAGGAGCTAAATGAGTCTCCATATACTGAAAAGTCATCCATGAAGACTTCCAGAAATTTCTCTACCATATCTGAGAAGATAGAGAGCATGCACCTCTGAAAGGTTGCAGGTGCATTGCACAGACCAAAAGGCATCCTCCTATAGGCAAACACGCCAGAAGGGCAAGTGAATGCTGTTTTCTCTTGGTCCTGAGGATCTACTGCAATTTGGTTGTAGCCTGAATAGCCATCCAAAAAGCAGTAATATCATGGCCAGCTAGTCTTTCTAGCATTTGGTCTATGAATGGTAAAGGAAAATGATCCTTTCTGGTGGCTGTATTGAGCCTTCTGTAGTCAATACACATGCGCCACCCTGTGACTGTTCTTGTAGGAACCAGTTCATTTTTTTCATTATGAACCACTGTCATGCCTCCCTTTTTGGGAACAACTTGGACAGGGCTCACCCAGGGGCTATCAGAAATAGGATAAATAATCCCAGCCTCTAGTAATTTAGTGACCTCTTTCTGCACCACCTCCTTCATGGCAGGATTTAGCCTCCTCTGTGGTTGGACCACTGGTTTGGCACTATCCTCCAATAGGATCTTATGCATGCATCTAGCTGGACTTATGCCCTTGAGATCACTTATGGACCACCCAAGAGCTGTCTTGTGTGTCCTTAGCACTTTAATCAGTGCTTCCTCTTCCTGTGAGTTTAAAGCAGAGCTTATAATCACTGGAAAAGTGTCACCCTCTCCCAGAAATGCATATTTCAGGATGATGGTAGTGGTTTGAGTTCAGGCTTAGGAGGCTTATCCTCTTCCTGAGGAATTTTCGAAAATTCCTTTGCCTCCTCTGGTCCTTCTTGATCAGGTTGAGCATCTTTGAAGATGTCCTCAAGCTCTGATTCTAGGCTTTCAGTCATATTGATCTCTTCTACCAGAGAGTCAATAATGCCAGCGCCCATGCAGTCCTCTGGTGTGTCTGGATGCTGCATAGCTTTTACAGCATTCAACTTGAACTCATCCTCATTGACTCTCAAGGTTACTTCCCCCTTTTGTACATCAATGAGAGTTCGTCCAGTTGCTAGGAAAGGTCTTCCTAGGATGAGAGTTGCACTCTTGTGCTCCTCCATTTCCAGCACCACAAAGTCAGTGGGGAAGGCAAATGGCCCAACCTTGACAATCATGTCCTCTATTATGCCTGATGGGTGTTTAATGGAGCCATCAGCAAGTTGGAGGCATATCCTGGTTAGTTTGACTTCTCCAATCAACCCAAGCTTTCTGATAGTGGATGCAGGTATTAGATTGATGCTTGCTCCAAGATCACATAGGGCTGTCTTGGTGCAAGTGCCTTCTAATGTGCATGGTATCAGAAAGCTTCCAGGATCTTGAAGCTTTTCTGGTAAGCTTTTTAGAATGACTGCACTGCATTCTTCAGTGAGAAACACTTTTTCAGTTTCTCTCCAATCCTTCTTATGACTTAAGATTTCCTTCATGAACTTAGCATAAGAAGGTATTTGCTCAAGTGCCTCTGCAAACGGAATCTTTATTTCAAGAGTCCTTAAATAGTCTGCAAAGCGGGCAAATTGCTTATCCTGTTCTGCTTTGCGGAGTTTCTGAGGATAAGGCATCTTGGCTTGATATTCTTCAACCTTAGATGCTGCAGGTTTATTCCTTACAGAAGTGGTTGAAGAAGCCTTGTTAGAGGGATCACTGTCAGCACTCTTAGGTGTCTGATTTTCCTTTGGCGTTTGAACGCCAGGACTGGGTGGAAAATGGGCGTTTAACGCCAGCATTTCCCCCTTTTCTGGCGTTTGAACGCCAGAACTGGGCAAGGAATGGGCGTTTAACGCCAGCTTTCCTTCCCTTTCTGGCGTTTGAACGCCAATAGCATTCCTCTCTGGGCTCTTACTGTCCTCAGAGGGATTTTGAATAGTGGGTTGGTCATCCTCTGTCAATTGTTCCTTATTTGGCTTTTTGCTCCTTTGAGAATTGTTATTCAGTGTCTTCCCACTCCTCAGTTGAACTGCTTGACATTCCTCTGTTATTTGTTTAGATATTTGTTGTTTTGCTTGATTCAACTACAGTTCTATGCTCTTGTTAGCAACCTTAGTATCATGGAGCATTTCTTTAAATTCTGCTAACTGTTCTGTCATCAGGAGTAATTGTTGATTAAGCTCATTCATCTGTTCCTGAGGATTAGGATCAGTGACTAATGCCATGACCTCCTCCTTTGGAACGAACTCATTGCTAGAATATAAGTATTGGTTTCTAGCAACAGTGTCTATAAGCTCTTGAGCTTCTTCAATTGTCTTCCTCATGTGTATAGATCCACCAGCTGAGTGGTCTAAAGACATCTGAGCTTTTTCTGTGAGCCCATAGTAGAAAATATCTAACTGAACCCACTCTGAAAACATTTCAGAGGGGCATTTCCTTAGCATACCTCTATACCTCTCCCAGGCATTGTAAAGGGATTCATTATCCTCTTGTTTAAAGCCTTGGATGTCCAGCCTTAGCTGTGTCATCCTCTTTGGAGGGTAAAAATGATTCAGGAATTTGTCTGACAACTGTTTCCATGTCTTTATGCTTGTTGTAGGTTGGTTATTCAACCACCTCTTAGCTTGATCCTTTACAGCAAATGGAAACAGTAATAGTCTGTAGACATCCTGATCTACCTCTTTATCATGCACAGTGTCAGCAATTTGTAAAAACTGTGCCAGAAACTCAGTAGGTTCTTCCTGTGGAAGACCGGAATACTGGCAATTTTGCTGCACTATGATAATGAGTTGAGGATTTAGCTCAAAGTTGCTTGCTTTGATGGGAGGTGTGCAGATGCTACTCCCATATGCAGCTGTATTGGGGTTAGCATATGACCCCAGAGTCCTTTTGGACTGATTAATTCCACTTAAGTCCATGATGGACAAAAGGGAAATGATAATAATTGCAAAGAGATAAATTTTGTTTATTTTTATTATTATTTTTTTTAAATATCCGAAAAAAGTTAAAATGAAATAAAATAAAATAAAGAAAAATTCGAAAATCAAAAGGGAAATGAAATCAAAGCAAATTGAGGACTGAATCAATTAGTAAAAGAAAAGATTTTGAAAACAGCAATTAACAAGATATGATTGAAAAATTTTTTTTTGAAAAAGATTTGAGTTTTGATAGGAGGAAAGAGAAAAACACAAAAAGACACCAAACTTAAAATTTTTAGAAATCAAACACTAATTTTTTTCGAAAATTTTTAAAGGAAAAACACAAAGAGGACACCAAACTTAAAATTTTTATGAATCAAAAAGGGACTAAGAACATGCAAAAACAAAAATTAAGAGAAAAATAAGAGCATGCAAAAGACACCAAACTTAAAATATGAAACTAGACTCAACTAAAAGACTCTAAACCAACAAAAATAGAACAGTCCTAATCTAAGCAACAAGACAAGCCGTCAGTTGTCCAAACTCGAACAATCCCCGGCAACGGCGCCAAAAACTTGGTGCACGAAATTGCAATAACACTTTTGCAATCCTGCACAACTAACCAGCAAGTGCACTGGGTCGTCCAAGTAATACCTTGCGTGAGCAAGGGTCGATCCCACGGAGATTGTCGGCTTGAAGCAAGCTATGGTTATCTTGTAAATCTTAGTCAGGATATCAGAAATTATCAGGATTGATTGTAAAAAGCAGAAGAACATGAAAAAGGTACTTGTTTTGCAGTAATGGAGAATAGGCTGAGGCTTTGGAGATGCTCCATCTTCCGAATATCTGCTTTCCTACTGTCTTCTTCATCAAACACGCAAGGCTCCTTCCATGGCAAGCTGTATGTAGGGTTTCACCATTGTCAGTGGCTACCTCCCATCCTCTCAGTGAAAATACGTCCCTGATGCTCTGTCACAGCATAGGCTAATCATCTGTCGGTTCTCAATCAGGCCGGAATAGAATCCAGTGATTCTTTTGCGTCTGTCACTAACACCCCGCCTTCAGGAGTTTGAAGCACGTCACAGTCATCCAGTCATTGAATCCTACTCAGAATACCACAGACAAGGTTTAGACCTTCCGGATTCTCTTGAATGCCGCCATCAGTTCTAGCTTATACCACGAAGATTCCGATTAAAGAACCCAAGAGATATCTACTTAATCTAAGATAGAACGGAGGTGGTTGTCAGTCACACGTTCATGGTTGAGAATATGATGAGTGTCACGGATCATCACATTCATCCGGGTTAAGAGCAAGTGATATCTTAGAATGGAAGCAAGCATGATTGAATAAGAAACAGTGGTAATTGCATTAATCCATCAAGACACAGCAGAGCTCCTCACCCCCAACCATGGGGTTTAGAGGCTCATGCTGTGGAAGGTACACAATGAAACGTCTAAAATGTTATGAGGTCATCAGGTACGGATACAATGTCAAAAGATCCTATAAATAGTAAACTAGTATCCTAAGGTTTACAGAAATGAGTAAATGACAGAAAAATCCACTTCCGGGCCCACTTGGTGTGTGCTTGGGCTGAGCAATGAAGTAATTTCGTGTAGAGACCTTTTCTGGAGTTAAACGCCAGCTTTCATGCCAGTTTGGGCGTTTAACTCCAAGTTTTATGCCAGTTCCGGCGTTTAACGCTGGAATTTCTGTAGGTGACTTTGAGCGCCGGTTTGGGCCATCAAATCTTGGGCAAAGTATGGACTATCATATATTGCTGGAAAGCCCAGGATGTCTACTTTCCAATGCCGTTGAGAGCGCGCCAATTGGGCTTCTGTAGCTCCAGAAAATCCACTTCGAGTGCAGGGAGGTCAGAATCCAACAGCATCTGCAGTCCTTTTCAGTCTCTGGATCAGATTTTTGCTCAGAACCTTCAATTTCAGTCAGAAAATACCTGAAATCACAGAAAAACACACAAACTCATAGTAAAGTCCAGAAAAGTGAATTTTAATTAAAAACTAATAAAAATATACTAAAAACTAACTAAAAGATACTAAAAACATACTATAAACAATGCCAAAAAGCGTACAAATTATCCGCTCATCAGTCCACAGGTCCTGAGGTGTCAAAGAATTCCATCCCTGCACCAAATAAGCATGTAAAATGCCTTTGCACACCATTCTGGCGTTTAAACGCCCATTGGTGCACATTCTGGGCGTTCAACGCCCATGTAAAGCATGTTTCTAGCGTTGAACGCCAGTTTCATGCTTGTTACTGGCGTTCAGCGCCAGCTTTTCTCCTCTAGGCACATTCCTGGCGTTCAGCGCCAGAATGTTGCTTGTTTCTGGCGTTCAGCGCCAGAATGATGCTCTGTTCTGGCATTGAACGCCGGCCAGATGCATCTTACTGGTGTTGAACGCCAGCCTGTGCGTCCTCCAGGGTGTGAATTTTTTCTTCTGCTGTTTTTGATTCTATTTTTAATTTTTATGATTTTTTTGTGACTCCTCATGATCATGTACCCAATAAAACACAAAATAACAATAATATAGAATAAAATAAAAATTAGATAAAATTGGGTTGCCTCCCAACAAGCGCTTCTTTAATGTCAATAGCTTGACAGTGGCTCTCATGGAGCCACAAAGGTGATCAGGTCAATGTTGTATAGTGGCAACACCAAACTTAGAGTTTGGATATGGGGTCTTAACACCAAACTTAGAGTTTAGTTGTGGCCTCCCAACATCAAACTTAGAGTTTGACTGTGGGGGCTCTTCTTGACTCTGAACTGAGAGAGGCTCTTCATGCTTACTCTCTTTTGTCATAGAGGGATGGCCATGTGCCTTAAACACAAGGTAGTCCCCATTCAATTGAAGGACTAATTCACCTCTGTTGACATCTATCACAGCTCCTGCTGTGGCTAGGATAGGTCTTCCAAGGATGATGCAATCATCCTCTTCCTTCCTAGTGTCTAAGATTATGAAATCAGCAGGGATGTAAAGGCCTTCAACCTTTACCAACACGTCCTCTACTATTCCATAAGCTTGTCTCAATGACTTATCTACCAATTGTAATGAGAACAAGGCAGGTTGTACCTCAATGATCCCCAGCTTCTCCATTACAGAGAGTGGCATAAGATTTATCCCTGACCCCAGATCACACAGAGCTTTTGCAAAGGTCATGGTGCCTTTGGTATAGGGTATTAAGAACTTTCCAGGATCTTGTTTCTTTTGAGGTAGAATTTGCTGAATCCAGGTATCTAGTTCATTAATGAGCAAGGGAGGTTCACTTTCCCAAGTCTCATTACCAAACAACTTTTCATTCAGCTTCATGATAGCTCCTAAATATTGAGCAACTTGCTCTCCAGTCACATTTTCATCCTCTTCAGAGGAGGAATAGTCTTCAGAGTGCATGAATGGCAGAAGGAGATTTAATGGAATCTCTATGGTCTCTATATGAGCCTCTGATTCCTTTGGATCCTTAATAGGGAACTCCTTCTTACTTGAGGGACGTCCCAGGAGGTCTTCCTCACTAGGATTTTCGTCCTCCTCCTCCCTTGTGCATTCGGTCACATTGATCACATCAATGGCCTTGCACTCTCCTTTTGGGTTCTCCTCTGTATTGCTTGGGAGAATACTGGGAGGAGTTTCAATGACTTTCTTACTCAGCTGGCCCACTTGTGCCTCCAGATTTCTGATGGAGGATCTTGTTTCACTCATGAAACTGAAAGTGGCCTTTGACAGATCAGAGACTATATTGGCTAAATTAGAAGTGTTTTGTTCAGAATTCTCTGTCTGTTGCTGAGAAGATGATGGATATGGCTTGCTATTGCCCAGCCTATTGCGTCCACCATTGTTAAAGCCTTGTTGAGGCTTTTGTTGATCCTTCCATGAGAAATTTGGATGATTTCTCCATGATGAGTTATAGGTGTTTCCATAAGGTTCACCCATGTAATTAACCTCTGCCATGGCAGGGTTCTCAGGATCATAAGCTTCTTCAGAAGCTGCCTCTTTAGTGCTGTTGGATGCATGTTGCCATCCATTCAGATTTTGAGAGATCATGTTGACCTGTTGAGTCAACACTTTGTTCTGAGCCAATATGGCATTCAGAGCATCAATTTCAAGAACTCCTTTCTTCGGAGGTATACCATTATTCACGGAATTCCTCTCAGAGGTGTACATGAATTGGTTATTTGCAACCATGTCAATGAGTTCTTGAGCCTCTTCAGGCGTTTTCTTCAGGTGAATAGATCCACCTGCAGAATGGTCCAATGACATTTTCAAAAATTCAGATAGACCATAATAGAATATATCTAATATGGTCCATTCTGAAAACATGTCAGATGGACATCTTTGGGTCAGCTGCTTGTATCTTTCCCAAGCTTCATAGAGGGATTCACCATCTTTTTGTTTGAAGGTTTGAACATCCACTCTCTGCTTGCTCAGCTTTTGAGGAGAAAAGAATTTATCCAAGAAGGCTGTGACCAGCTTATCCCAGGAGTCCAGGTTATCCTTTGGTTGTGAATCCAACCATATTCTAACTCTGTCTCTTACAGCAAAAGGGAAAAGCATGAGTCTGTAGACTTCAGGATCAACTCCATTCGTCTTTACAGTCTCACAGATCTGCAAGAACTTAGTTAAAAACTGATAAGGATCTTCAGATGGAAGTCCATAAAACTTGCAGTTTTGTTGCATTAAAGCAACTAGTTGAGGCTTAAGCTCAAAATTATTGGCTCCAATGGCAGGAATGGAGATGCTTCTTCCATCAAATTTGGACGTTGGCTTTGTGAAGTCACCAAGCATTCTCCTTGCATTATTATTATTTTCGGCTGCCATCTCCTTCTCTTGTTCGAAAATTTCTGAAAGGTTGTTTCTGGATTGTTGTAATTTAGTTTTTCTTAGTTTCCTTTTCAGAGTCCTTTCAGGTTCAGGATCAATTTCAACAAGAGTGCCTTTTTCCCTGTTCCTGCTCATATGAAAGAGAAGAAAGAGGAATCCTCTATGTCACAGTATAGAGATTCCTTTATGTTAGTAGAAAAAGAAGGGGGTAGAAGAAATAAAAGTGAAGAATCCAAACACAAGGGATATATTGGGTTCGGATTTTTTTTAGATGAAGAGAGGTGAAGAGAAGTGTTAGTAATTAAATAATTAAATAGAAGAAAAAAAGAGAGGGAGAATTTCAAAAATAATTTAAAAAAAGGGGTTAGTATTTTCGAAAGTTTAAAAGATATTAAAATTAAAACATGAAACACTTAGTTAATTAAAAAGAATTTTTGAAAAAGGGGTGAGATATTTTCGAAAATTAGAGAGGGAAAGGTAGTTAGGTGGTTTTGAAAAAGATAAGAAACAAACAAAAAGTTAGTAGTTGATTGAAAAAGATTTGAAATCAAATTTGAAAAAGATAAGAAGATAAGAAGTTAGATAAGATATTTTGAAATCAAATTTTGAAAAAGATAAAATTTTTGGAAAAGATAAGATAAAAGATAAAAAGATCTAATTTTTAAAATGACTTGACTAACAAGAAACTACAAGATAAGATTCTAGAACTTAAAGATTGAACCTTTCTTAACAAGAAAGTAACAAACTTCAAATTTTTGAACCAATCACATTAATTGTTAGCTAATTTTCGAAAAAGATTTTAAAAAGATAAGATTTTTAAAATTGAAATTTTGACTTCACTTGTAAGAAACAACTAATTTTTAAAAATTTTTGACCAAGTCAACCCAAAATTTCGAAAATTTGGAGGAAAATAAGGAAAATATATTTTTTTGATTTTTGAATTTTTAATTATGAGAGAGAAAAACAACAAAAATACTCAATGCATGAAATTTTTAGATCAAAACAATGAATGCATGCAAGAATGCTATGAATGTCAAGATGAACACCAAGAACACTTTGAAGATCATGATGAACATCAAGAACATATTTTTGAAAAATTTTTAATGCAAAGAAAACATGCAAGACACCAAACTTAGAAATCTTTAATGCATGGACTCTAATAAACAAAAAATGCACATGAAAAACAACAAACAACACAAAACAAGAAAACATCAAGATCAAACAACAAGACTTACCAAGAACAACTTGAAGATCATGAAGAACACTATGAATGCATGGAGTTTTCGAAAAATGCAAGAAAAATTTTTAAAGCATGAAATTGACACCAAACTTAAAAGTTGACTCAAGACTCAAACAAGAAACACAAAATATTTTTGATTTTTATGATTTTATGATTTTTTTTTTGAATTTTTATTATATTTTTCGAAAATAAAATTTGGAAAAACGAAAAATAAAGAAAAAATTTTTGAAAGATTTTTGGAAAGAAAATAAAAAGAAAATTATCTAATCTGAGCAACAAGATGAACCTTCAGTTGTCCATACTCGAACAATCCCCGGCAACGGCGCTAAAAACTTGGTGGACGAAATTGTGATCCATGCTCTTTGTACTTGTATGAAATTTAATAATTGGCTCTATTTGAATTCACAACTCCGTTCAACTAACCAGCAAGTGTACTGGGTCGTCCAAGTAATAAACCTTACGCGAGTAAGGGTCGATCCCACAGAGATTGTTGGTATGAAGCAAGCTATGGTAACCTTGTAAATCTCAGTTAGGCAGATTAAATTGTTATGGGTTTCGAAAATTAATAATAAATAGAAAATAAAAAGGGATAGAAATACTTATGTAAATCAATAGTGGGAATTTCAGATAGGCGTATAGAGATGCTGTGCTCCTCTTGAATCTCTACTTTCTCATTGCTTCCATCCAATCCTTCTTACTCCTTTCCATGGCAAGCTGTATGTAGGGCATCACCATCATCAATGGCTACTTTCAATCCTCTCGGGAAAATGGTCCTATGCGCTGTCACTGCACGGCTAATCGTCTGGAGGCATCACCCTTGTTGATAGCTACATCCCATCCTCTCAGTGAAAATGGTCCAAATGCTCTGTCACAGCACGGCTAATCATCTGTCGGTTCTCAATCAGGTTGGAATAGAATCCATTGATTCTTTTGCGTTTGTCACTAACGCCCAGCCTTCAGGAGTTTGAAGCTCGTCACAGTCATTCAATTCCGGAATCCTACTCGGAATACCACAGACAAGGTTAGACTTTCCAGATTTCCATGAATGCCGCCATCTATCTAGCTTATACCACGAAGATTCTGTTGGGGAATCTAAGAGATATGTGCCCGGCCTAAGGTAGAATGGAAGTGGTTGTCAGTCACGCGCGTTCATAGGTGAGAATGATGATGAGTGTCACGGATCATCACATTCATCAAAGTGTTGTGCAACGTATATCTTGGAATAAGAATAAAAGAGAATTGAATAGAAAGTAATAGTAATTGTATTGAAACTTGAGGTACAGCAGAGCTCCACACCCTTAATCTATGGTGTGCAGAAACTCCACTGTTGAAAATACATAAGTGAAAGGTTCAGGCATGGCCGAATGGCCAGCCCCCTGAATGTGATCAATAGCCTCTTAAGATGAGGAATAAAACAAAACTGAGACCAAAGATGTCTAATACAATAGTAACTTCTCCTATTTATACTAGACTAGCTACTAATGTTTACATGAGTAAGTAATTGATGCATAAATCCACTTCCAGGGCCCACTTGGTGCATGTTTGGGCTGAGCTTGATCTATCCACGAGCTGAGGCTTCTCTTGGAGTTGAACTCCAAGTTATGACGTGTTTTGGGCGTTCAACTCCGGATCATGACGTTTTTCTGGCGTTTAACTCCAGACAGCAGCATGTACTTGGCGTTCAACGCCAAGTTACGTCGTCAATTTCCGAATAAAGTATGGACTATTATATATTTCTGGAAAGCTCTGGATGTCTACTTTCCAACGCCGTTGAGAGCGCGCCAATTGGAGTTCTGTAGCTCCAGAAAATCCATTTCGAGTGCAGGGAGGTCAGATTCCAACAGCATCAGCAGTCCTTTTGTCAGCCTTTTTCAGAGTTTTGCTCAAGTCCCTCAATTTCAGCCAGAAATTACCTGAAATCATAGAAAAACACACAAACTCATAGTAAACTCCAGAAATGTGAATTTAACATAAAAACTAATGAAAATATCCCTAAAAGTAGCTTGAACTTACTAAAAACTACCTAAAAACAATGCCAAAAAGCGTATAAATTATCCGCTCATCAATTCTTATTATTGGTTATGGAAAAATAGTGTTTGGGGTTGAAAAAGGTTTTAAGCAAGAGAAATAGATTACAGAATTGATAAATTGATAACTAATAAAACATTTGGCAAGGTATTAGAACTGGAAGTCCTATCCTTATCAATTGTGATGAGAATTGGATTTTAATCCCACTTAGTTAACCTTTGCTAAAGCAAAGGAAAGTCAAGTGAAATAATTAGTTTGATCCTCAAGTCCTAGTCAATCCCTATGGGAAGACTAGCTTTAGAGCGATCTGCCAATTTCAACCACTGCTTTATTTGATAATTCAAAAGTTACCAATTATTTAACCCAAGCCAAAAGGAAAAATTCTAAATTAAATTAAAGACATCATAAATAGAATAAAGCAATCTTAAATCTGCAAATACCTCAAATTATATTAAATAGAAATATCAAATGTAACATGGAAAAGTTCATAGACAAATAAAAGAGAAAATAAATAAATAAGAACATTGAACCTGTGATGAAGAAGATGAAATCCCTAATTTCTAAAAATCCTAATCCTAGTCCTAATCCTAAGAGAGAGGAGAGAACCTCTCTCTCTCTAAAAACTACATCTAAAATACGAAAAGTGAATTATGAGATGATGATTATGAATGGATGCATTCCCCCACTTTATAGCCTCTAATATGTGTTCTCTGGGCCAAAAACTGGGTCAAAATAGCCCAGAAATCGTCCCCTGCGTATTCTGGTACGTTCAGGTCGCGGGCAAGGGACGCGGAGGCGTCGCCCACGCGGCCGCGCGGATTGAAGTTCGCAGATGCGACGCGTCCGCGTGAATTACGCGTTCGCGTTATTTAGCGTTACGGAAAATATGGCATATTAAATATCAAATCGAAGCCCCGGACCTTAGCTTTCCAACGCAACTGAAACCGCATCGTTTGGACCTCTGTAGCTAAAGTTATAGTCGTTTGAGTGCGAAGAGGTCAGGCTGGACAATTTAGCAATTTCTCCAACTTCTTGTGTTCCTTCCACTTTTGCATGCTTCCTTTCCATCCTCTGAGCCATTCCTGCCCTGTAACCTCTGAAATCACTTAACACACATATCAATGCATCTAATGGTAATAAGAGAGGATTAAACATAGGGAACTTAAGGCCAAAGAAGCATGTTTTCAATCAAAGCACATAATTAGGAAGGCAAATGTAAAACCATGCAAATAGTATGAATAAGTGGGTAAAGAGTTGATAAAAACCACTCAATTGAGCACAAGATAAACTATAAAATATTGGTTTATCAGCTACCTCAGCTGAAAGATGACCCAGACTCCTTTAGTAGGAGAATGATGAGAACAAATAAGGGCTTGGACAAAATTCTAGAGGACATATGCCTTCCTAGAACCAAGTGGATAACCAGCACCAAGGGTGTCCCAAATCAACTCAAGAGAGAAGATCTCAAACCAGCAATATATAATAGTCTACAATTTGTGCGAAGATAAACGACGTAAACTAGCGTTTAACGCCAGTTCCATGTTGCATTCTGGCGTTGAACGCCAGAAACAGGTTGCAAGTTGGAGTTAAACGCCAGAAACAGGTTATAACCTGACGTTTAACTCCAGAAACAGCCCAGGCACGTGAGAAGCTTAAGTCTCAGCCCCATCACACACCAAGTGGGCTCCAGAAGTGGATTTCTGCACTATCCATCTTAGTTTACTCATTTTCTTTAAACCTAGTTTACTAGTTTAGTATTTAAACAACTTTTAGAGACTTATATATTTTGATCTCATAACATTTTTAGATCTGAACTTTGTACTCTTTGACGGAATGAGTCTCTAAACTCCATTGTTGGGGGTGAGGAGCTCTGCAGCGTCTCGATGAATTAATGCAATTATTTATGTTTTCTATTCAAGCACGCTTGTTTCTATCTAAGATGTTCATTCGCACTTCAATATGAAGAAGGTGATGATCCGTGACACTCATCACCATTCTCAACCTATGAACGCGTGCCTGACAACCACCTCCGTTCTACATTAGACTGAATGAGTATCTCTTAGATTCCTTAATCAGAGTTTTCGTGGTATAAGCTAGAATCCATTGGCAGCATTCTTAAGAATCCAGAAAGTCTAAACCTTGTCTGTGGTATTCCGAGTAGGATTTAGGGATTGAATGACTGTGACGAGCTTCAAACTCGCGAGTGTTGGGCGTAGTGACAGACGCAAAAGGATCAATGGATCCTATTCCTACATGATCGAGAACCGACAGATGATCAGCCGTGCTGTGACAGAGCATTTGGACCATTTTCACTGAGAGAATGGGAACTAGCCATTGACAACGGTGATGCCCTACATATAGTTTGCCATAGGAGGAACCTTGCGTGCATGAAGAAGAAGAGAGGGGGAAAGCAGAGATTCAGAAGACAAAGCATCTCCAAAACTTCAACACCTTCTCCATTACTGCGTAACAATTACTCATTTCATGTTCTTTTACTTTTTACAATTGAGGCTAAAGAACCCTATTGGTATCCTGACTAAGAATAATAAGATAACCATAGCTTGCTTCAAGCCAACAATCTCTGTGGGATCGACCCTTACTCACATAAGGTATTATTTGGACGACGTAGTGCACTTGCTGGTTAGTTGTGCGGAATTACATAGTGTGAGTGTAATTTTCGTGCACTAGTAATTTTGTATAGTTTTGGGGTATTTTGGTGTCATCTATGAAGAGTCACAAGATATATTTAGTGTGTTTGGATTGTTGGAAATTATAAGATTAAAGAGGCTGGAGAATATCTTGTAATACTAGTACAATTCATGTAACCTATCTTGTGATGAAATTTCTTGAATTTTTCATGAAATCAAAACCCGTATTTGGATGAAAATTTCATGGCGTTTTTTGACCAGTTGGTGTTATCCATCATGAGTCACAAGTGAATAGTGTGGTTGAGTTGTTAGAAATTGTAAAATTGAAGAGGTTGGAGAATGACTTGTAATATTGGTACCACTCTTTGTAACCTACTGATCAAGACACTGTAGTTCTAGTATAATTCCTGTAATTATATTCTCTTTTGAGAAAAATTCCTTGAATTTTTTATGAAACCAAAATCTATGTTTGGACGGTGGTTTTGTAGAGTTTTGGGACAATTTATTATCATGCATGATGAGTCACAAGGGATAATTGTGAGATTGAAGAGGCTGGAGAATGTCTTGTGATATTGGCACAATTTTTGTAACCTCCTGATCATGATCCTGATGAAACTCTAGAATAATTCCAATAACTAGATTTTCTTGTGAGAAAATTTCTTGAAATTCGCATGAACTCGAAATCTATGCTTGAATTTTCATATCATGGAGTTTTGTGAGCATTTAGTATCATCAATGATGAGTCACAAGGAACCTAGTCTGGTCGGATTGTTTGAAATTATGACATTGAATAGATTGGAGAATGTCTTATAATAATGATACGATTTCTGTAACCTATTGATCAAGATATCGTGACTCTAGCATAATAAAATTCCCTTATATGAACATTTCTATAATTTTTCACGAAATCAAAATTTTTTAACCAAATTCTCTTGTGAGGAATTTTCTTGAATTTCTTATAAACTCAAAATCCATACTTGGATGCTAATTTCTTGGAGTTTTTTTTAGCATTTAGTACCCTTCATGATGAGTTGCAAGAGATCTAGTGAGTTTGGATTGTTGAAAATTTTGAGATTGAAAAAAGAAAAGTTTCTTGTAATACTCGCACAATTCCTGTAACTTATTAATCAAGATCTTATAACTCAGACATAATTTCTAAAACCTAATTCTCTTGTGATGAAATTCCTTAAATTTTTCATAAAATTAAAATCGTGTTTGGATAGTGATTTTATGAAGTTTTCTCATCTATAACAAGTCACAAAAAATTTAATGTTGTTGGATGTTGAAAATTGTAATATCAAAGAGGTTGGAGAATGACTCGTAATATTGAAACAATTCCTATAACCTATTGATAAAGATCCCATAACTCTGGTACAATTCCTATAACCCATTGATTTCTTTAATATATGAAAGTGGAGATAGAAAATTAATTTAAAGTTGAATTTTAAAGTGTGAATGATGTACACTATTTTACATAATTATTCAATTAAATTATTTTTTTAAATGCCTACTTATAAAATAATGATAAAAAGTAACAAATTTTGTTAACATATATTTATATTGAATATATATAATTTTTTTAAACTGTCAATCCATCCAAATAAAGTTCTTAGTTAAATATATATATTTTTATTAGTTTTTTTCCTTGTTTAGAAACATACTATCCTAAATTAATTTTAATATATATTTAGTAGTCTTTTTTTTTCTAGATTAAAGATATAGCTTATAAATTAATTTTAATATAGGTTTATTATTCTAACATTTTGCACTATGATAGTAAAGAAAAAAAATATATGAATTTAATTAAGATATGACACTAAAAAAATTTGATTCAATTAAAAAATTATATTATCAATATACTAGAATTAAACTCTTTTATTTTATATAATTTGAAGTAATATAGTATAAAAGTATTAAGTAATTAATAATTAAAAAAAATTCTCATAATGAAATCTAGTTACAGGAATTACATCATAATTATATGATCTTGATCCGTAGGTATCACAATTGTACCAGTATTACAGGACATTTTCTACCTTTTTCAATCTCATCATTTTCAACAATCAGACTATACTAAATCTCTTGTGGTGGCTGATCTTGGATGACACCATAGAGTCACAAAACTCCATGAAGTTACCATTCTAAGTCTGAATTTTAAATTCATGAAAAATTCAAGAAATTTTTTCACAAGAAAATTTAGTTATAAAAATTATGCTTAAGTTATAGAATATTAATCAGCACATTACAGGAATTGCGCCAGTATTACAAGACGTCTTCTAGACTCTTCAATCTCATAATTTTCAACAATCTAATCACATTAGATCCTTTGTAACTTATCATGGTTGATATAAATGGTAAAAAAAATCTATGAAATCACCATCCAAGTAGGGAGAAATTTTGATTTCATGAAAAATTAAAGGAATTTCCTTACATAGGAATCTGATTGCAGGAATTATGCTAAAGTTACATGATCTTAATCAGTAGGTTATAAGAATTGTGCTAGTATTACAAGACATTCTCCAGTCTCTTCAATCTCACATTTTCAACCATCCAACCATACTAGATCTCATGTGGCTCATCATGGATGACACCAAATAGTAATAAAATTCCAAGAATTTACCATCAATGAATTTTGAATTTAATGAAAATTTTAATGAATTTCCTTATAAAAAATCTAGTTACATGAGTTATGCAAGAATTACAGAATCTTGATCGACAGGTTAGAGGATTTATGCTAGAGTTACATTATATTCTCGAGATTCTTTAATCTCACAATTTTTAACAATTCAACCACACTGGATCTCTTGTGGCACATCATGGATGAAATTAAATAGTAATAAAAGTACAAAAAATCACTATCCAAACACAATTTTTGAATTTCAAAAAATTTTGTCACAAGAGAAATGGTTACAAAAATTATACCAGAGTTATAAGATCTTGATCGACAGATTAGAAGAATTATGCTAGAGTTACACTGCATTCTCCAAACTCTTCAATCTCACAATTTTCAACAATCCAACCACACAAGATCCCTTATGGCATATCATGGATAATATCAAATGGTTACAACACTTCAGTAAATCAGTATCAAAGCATGGATTTTTAATTCATGAGAAATTCAAGAAATTTTCTCACAAGTAAAATCGGTAATAGAAATTATGCCACAATTACAAAACCTTGATCATCAAGTTACACAAATTGTGCTAGTATTACATGAGTTTTTTCTGTCTCTTCAATCTCACAATTTTTAACAATCTAACCATATTAGATTTCTTGTGGCTCATCAAGGATAATACCAAATTGTCAGAAAACTCCATGAAATCACCATCCAAACATTGATTTTGATTTCAAAAAAATCCAGTTACTGAAATTTTGCCAGAGTTACTAGAATTGGCATCCGCGCGAACGCGTGCATGACGCGAACGCGTTGCTCATGCGAAACATAGATGACGCGGACACGTGACTGACGCGACCACGTGGAAGAGTAAAACTCCAGATGACGCGACCGCGTGACCTACGCGGACGCGTGACTTGCGCGATCTGCAGAAATTATAGAATGTGCTGAAGATGATTTTGGACCACGTTTTGATCCAGATCCAAGCCCAGAGAACACAGATTAAAGGCTATAAATTGGAAAATCCATCCATTCATCAACATAGAGGATACAACATACATTCATACATAGTTTTAGGATTTAAATGTAGTTTTTAGAGAGAGAGGTTCTCTCCTCTCTCTTAGGATTAGAATTAGGACTTCCTCTTCTTCAATCACAGGTTCAATATTCCTTTTATTTATTTTTTCGATTTAGTTTATGAAACCTTTATGTTTAGATTGATTTTCTATTTAATACAATTTGAGGTATTTCAGACTTATGATTGCTTTCTCTAATTTATGTTATTGATGCTTCCACTTTATCCAAATTATTTTCATTTGAGTAGATTTTCTTCCCTTTTGGCTTTGGTTAATTGATTGGTAACACTTGAGTTATCAAACTCAGCAGTGGTTGAAATTGGCAATTGCTAATTGATTTGGATCGCTCTAAAAGTTGACTAGGACTTGAGGATCAATTTAATTAGTCCACTTGACTTTCTTTTATTTAATAGGGGATAACTAAGTGGGATTAAAAACCCAATTCTCATCACATTTGATAAGGATAACAAGGATAGAAATTTCAATTTTCATACCTTGCTAAGAGTTTTCTTAATTATTGATTTACTAATTCCTGCAATTTATTTCTCTTGTTCAAAACCTTTTCAAAACCCAAAAATACTGTTTTCCATAACCAATAATAAATCATACTTCCCTGCAATTCCTTGAGAAGACGACCCGAGGTTTAAATACTTCGGTTTATAAATTTCATTGGGTTTGTTAATTGTGACAACAAAAACTTTTGTAAGAAAGGAATTCTTGTCGGTCTAGAAGCTATACTTACAACGGGAATTTATTTGTGAAAATTCTAGATCGCACAAGAGTTTCGTTCTTCAAAATGGAGCCGTTGCCGGGGAATTACAAACGTGTGCCTTATTATTGGTTATTGTAAATATTTTTCTTTTACTTGTTTATTTGTTTTTGTTTTTCCTTTTTGTTTTTATTAGCTACTATGAATTCTCACCCCTATCGCTTTGAGTTTGGTTCTAATTTTGTTGAAAGGAATGGAAGCTATAACAGGAATGACGTTGGAATTTTTGCTAGTAAAGAATTTTACAAAACTAGTCGCGTTGTAGATATAGTTTCTAAACCAACAGAAATCCCTTCGTACAAACGTTTAGGTTGTCACAAGTAACAAACCCCTTTAAAATTGATAACCGAGTATTTAAACCTCGGATCGTCTTCTCAAGGAATTGCAGGGAGGTATGTTCTTATTATTGGCTATGAAAAAGGTAAAATTGGGGTTGTTGGAATTTGGGCAATGGGTACAAGCATATTTAAATAACAAGTAAAATAAATTAACAGTAAAATAAACTCTTGGCAAGGTATAAAGACTGGAGGTCCTATCCTAGTTATCTTTATCAATTATGAAGAGAATTGGATTCTTCTCCCACCTTGTTAACCTCTAACTATGAAGGTAAGTTAAATGGATGAATTAATTCAAATCCTCATGTCCTAGTCTTTCCTTGGAAAAGGCTAGAGTTATTGGAATATGAATTAATGAATTGAAGAAATCCAATTTTCAATCAATAATGAGTTTGATAACTATAGAGTTACCAATTATTTAACCAAGACCAAAAGGAAAGAAAATTGAAGCTGCTGGAATAAAAATGCTTTTAGATGGGAAGTAATAATCATGTAAATAAAAGAAAGCAATATTAAACTGAAATACCTCAAATAACATTAATTAAAAAGAGTAATCTGTAACATGGAAGAGTTCATAAATTTAATAAAAATAAAGAACCTGTGATTGAGAGTCACTCGTAAAACTAAGAGAAATCCTAAATCCTAATCCTAAGAGAGAGAGGAGAGAACCTCTCTCAAAACTAGATCTAAATCATGGAAAAGTAACAGAAAATTCGGAGTCTCCCTCCATGGATGCATTCTTCCACTTCATAACCTCTGGTCTATGACTTCTGAACTTGGATTTGGGCCAAAAAGGCTTCAGAATTTGCTATGAGCATTTTCTGCAATTTCTAGTGCGTGGCCTCTGTCACGCGTCTGCGTGGGTCACGCGGTCGCGTCATTCAAAGTTCTCCTTGTCACGCGGTCGCATTGGTCACGCGTCCGTGTCGTATGCGATTTGCTCAAGTCGTGCGGTTGCGTCAGTCATGCGGCCGCGTCGTTGCCTCTTCGCTTCTGGCACGCGATCGCGTCGTCCATGCGATCGCGTGGATGCCAGTTCCTTCAGAAACTCCATTTTGCACTTTCCTTCCATTTTTGTATGTTTCCTTTTCCATCCTTTAAGTCATTCCTGCATTAGAAGATCTGAAACTACTCAACACACTAATCATGGCATCGAATGGAATTAAAGGTGATTAAAATAATTAATTTAAAAGCATAGGAAAACATGTTTCTCACATACATCACATACTAAGGAAGGAGAAGTAAAACCATACAATTAATATGAATAAGTGGGTGAAGGATTGAATAAATCACTCAGATTAAGCATAAAATATATCATAAAATATGGGTTTATCAACCTCCCCACACTTAAGTAATAGCATGTCCTCATGCTATGTCCAAGGTAAAAATCAAGGTTTTGAAGTGGTTGAATGCCATGCAATGCAATTCTAATCTAAATGCAACTAACTAAATGCATGATGCAATTCTAATTTTATGCACTCATATATAAAGCTTACATGTAGTTAGGTCAATTCACATTCTCAAGGATTCATATATATATATAGCCAACCTTAGATAGTGATAAAGCACTTTTACAATTGAGAAGGGAAAAGAAACATTTATAAACTCGCAAGACAATTAGTAATTTAAATAGAGATATATGTTAATGAGTTAGTGAACCCTCACTGGATTTTGTATTTACTCTCTAATCACTCAGTGTTTATTGGGTTAATCACTCTATTCTTCTTTTTATCCTTACTTTCTATAACTTTGTTTTTCATCTAACCAATCAACAATTATAAAATATAGACATACCAAAAATCATGAGGTCTTTTAATTAAGGTTGTAATGGGGCCAAGGTAAAGGTAAGGGTATATGTGTAAGGCTAAGTGAGCTAATAAGTGAATCCTTAATTAGACTAAGATCTCACCTAACATACATAATTAGTAAAACAAAATTCCTTTACCTATTTTCCCATATTTTCCCACTTGTTGTTACATGCTCATGCTTCAATTTTTTTTTATCCCATGTGCATTGCTTTTATTTTGGAAAAATTATTATTATTATTTTTTTTAAATGCACATGGTAATTAATTTTGATTTTTCATGAGCATGCTTCCCAAAGTTTCTGAGTTATTTTATTTCTTTCAACTTTTCCTACCTTTGTTTCTATCATCCATGTTCCCAATAGGTTTCCCACACTTTAATTTATTCACAATTTTCTATCTTAAGCTAACCAAGAATTCAACTTGGGATTTTATTTTGTTTTCCTGCTTAAGGCTAGTGGTGTGGCTAAATAGAATAAAAGGGGATCAAAAGGTTCAAAGGGCTAACAAGGATGGCATAAAAGGTAGGCTTTATTTGGGATAGTGAGTTAAAAATCAAACAAGGCCTCAATCACTCTCTTGGTATGTATCTATATTCTATACTGGACATATAGATTAAAACAAAGCAAAGAACACCAGAATAGAAAAGAAGAGTAGAACACACAAGAATAAAATATTATGGTTTAAATGTAACCATACAATTAAGCTCAAAACTCACAGGCTGTATGTTCTCAAACTCATAAATCATATATCACTCATGTATGTCATGGAGGTTTAGTTAAAATTTCCCATTATTCTCTTAAAAAAAATGTCTTAGGTGGCCTTTAAGGTTTTAATGTTCCTCCTTGATGAAATGTTGTCAACTTAACTATATGATGTAATGCTCTATATACAAGGTTTATGGATTTAAATCTGTTATGTTCAATTTCCTAGCTTACTTCCTTTTTATATTTTTCAATTTAGACTATGCTGTCTTATGCTAAAAAGGGTAAACTATACTAATTAATCCACTAATAAGTTAGAATTGCAAACTAAACTAAATAACTAAAATAAACTAAATAGCTAAAATATGAACTAAAAATGCAAAATGCGGAAATAGAGTAGAAATACATCAAAGTAACAATGTATAAGTACTCAGAAAATAACAATAAAAAGAAAAATACAGAAAAATATCCGGAATAAAAGAAAAAGAGATGTAGTGGTTCACCAAAATAAACGCCAGAGATGGCGACCTCCCCACACTTAAAATAAAGCATCGTCCCTGATGCTCAGTCAAGCTGGGTGTGAAGGGGTGTCATCACTGGTAGGGATAGTAGCTGGAGGCTCTGTGGTGGTGGGCTCTGGATCTGGCTGCTGTAGAGGAGGTACTGACTGGATCGGGATCTCAGGATTTGTGGCCTCAATCTGAGGTGGAACCTCTGCCTGGGGAGCAGCCTGCTCTGTGCCTGCCTGCGGATGGGTCTCCTCCTGGTGCTCATCCGCCTCCTCCTCTGATGGCTCTAATGGTGAGTCAGGCTCGGAGGGGATGTCACTGCCCTGTCGGATCATCAGCTTCAGATGCTCATACCGGCGCCGGTTACGGTGCTCCATCTGATCAAGCTGTCGAAATAAGCGGTGCACGAGGCGGTAGACGGGCTCTGAGGTAGGTGGAGGTGCAGTGGTGGCAGCAAGGGCAGCTGTGGATGAAGAGGGTCCGGCGGACGGTGGGGCTGTCTCAGCAGTAGCAGTGAAAGGTGGTGGTCTGTAGCCCAAAGCCAGGAAGTTCCTACTGTGAGGAATGATCTTCTTGCAGTCCGTAGCCGGTGGTCTCTGATCGGCATCCTCCCATGGCACGTCAGCTCGACGGCCTAGCTGTGTAATCAGATAAGGAAAGGGGAGAGTGCCTCGGACGTGGACCCTGGCCATATAATGCCGGATAAAGCGTGGCAAGTACAGGTCCTTACCCTCCATCATACACCAGATGAGGGTGATCATAGCAGCTGGAATCTCTGTCTCATGAGTACTCGGCATCACATAATTACTCAGGATCTGATGCCATAACCGAGCCTCATCATTTAGGTACGCCCTCTTGATACCCTTGGGCAGGGTGGTGTCCTGACCCATCTTCCAAGAAACAGTCGGGTCCTGGGCTATCCTTTCCTTGACAGCATCCCAATCAAACCTGAAGAAACGCATGTCCTCCTCAGCCTTTTTGTAACCATCAGGCTGATCGAACTTAGGTGGGAGCTGTAGGATGTCCTCTATGGCCTCTTCGGTGACCAGAATCTGCTTGCCCCATAGGTGTACGACATCTAGAGTAGTGAGATAGTAGTTGCAGTAGAATTCCCTAACCCAAGATGCATTGACCTCTGTCAGTGCTCTTTCCAGAAAGAACCAGCCTCTTTGTTTGATTTGCTTAGTGGTGTATTGCTGGAGTTCTCTTGGGATCCTCAGAGTCCTCTCCAGGTACAGGTTCCTGGAGGTTGCAAACACCGAGTACTTCAGCTCACAATACCGGTTAGCAAATTTTATCGGATTAGTGCCAGGGATTGTAAATTCTATGTCAACTCCAACTGAATAACAGAGGTGACAAATGAGATGAGGAAAGGCTAACGTTGCCAAGGTAGAGGACTTGTCCGCCACCTTATAAAGTTCTTGGGCTATAACCTCATGAACTTCTACTTCTTCTCCAATCACGATGCTATGAATCATGATGGCCCGGTCTAAAGTAACTTCAGACCGGTTGCTAGTGGGAATGATTGAGCGTTGGATAAACTCCAACCATTCCCTAGCCACGGGTTTGAGGTCATGCCTTCTCAGTTGAACTGGCTTCCCTCTTGAATCTCTCTTCCATTGAGCGCCCTCTTCACAAATGACTGTGAGGACTTGGTCTAACCTTTGATCAAAGTTGACCCTTCTAGTGTAAGGATGTTCATCTCCTTGCATCATGGGCAAGTTGAATGTCAACCTTACATTTTCCGGACTAAAATCTAAGTATTTCCCCCGAACCATTGTGAGCCAATTCTTTGGGTCCGGGTTCACACTTTGATCATGGTTCTTGGTGATCCATGCATTGGCATAGAACTCTTGAACCATTAAGATTCCGACTTGTTGAATGGGGTTGGTAAGAACTTCCCAACCTCTTCTTTGAATCTCATGTCGGATCTCCGGATATTCACTCTTTTTGAGTTTGAAAGGGACCTCGGGGATCACTTTCTTCAAGGCCACAACTTCATAGAAGTGGCCTTGATGCACCCTTGAGATGAATCTCTCCATCTCCCATGACTCAGAGGTGAAAGCTTTTGCCTTCCCTTTCCTCTTTCTAGAGGTTTCTCCGGCCTTGGATGCCATAAATGGTTATGGAAAAACAAAAAGCAATGCTTTTACCACACCAAACTTAAAAGGTTTGCACGTCCTCGAGCAAAAGAAGAAAGAAGAGAGTAGAAGAAGAAGAAATAGAGGAGATGGAGGTGGCTTTGTGTTTCGGCCAAAGGGGGAGAAGTAGTGTTTAGGGTGTGTGAAAATGAGGGAGTGAAGATGGGTTTATATAGGGGTGGAGAGAGGGGTAGGGTTTGGTCATGTAAGGGTGGGTTTGGGAGGAAAAGTGGTTTGAATTTTGAATGGTAAGGTAGGTGGGGTTTTATGAAGGATGGATGTGAGTGGTGAAGAAAATAGTGGGATTTGATAGGTGAAGGGTTTTTGGGAAAGAGGTGTTGAGGTGATTGTTGAATGGGTGAAGAAGAAGAGAGAGGGTGGTGGGGTAGGTGGGGATCCTGTGGGGTCCACAAATCCTGAGGTGTCAAGGAAAAGTCATCCCTGCACCAAATGGCGAGCAAAATTGCTCTTCGTGCCAATTCAGGCGTTAAACGCCGGGCTGGTGCCCATTTCTGGCATTTAACGCCAGCTTCTTGCCCTTTTCTGGCGTTTAACGCCAGTCTGGTGCCCCTTTCTGGCGTTAAACGCCCAGAATGGTGCCAGACTGGGCGTTAAACGCCCATTTTCTAACTTCACTGGCGTTTAAACGCCAGCAAGTTCTCCTCCAGGGTGTGCTATTTTTCTTTCTGTTTTTCATTCTGTTTCTGCTTTTTCAATTGATTTTGTAACTTCCCATGATCATCAACCTATTAAAAACATAAAATAACAAAGGAAAATAGATTAAATATAACATTGGGTTGCCTCCCAACAAGCGCTTCTTTAATGTCAGTAGCTTGACAGAGGGCTCTCATGGAGCCTCACAGATACTCAGAGCAATGTTGGAACCTCCCAACACCAAACGTAGAGTTTGAATGTGGGGGTTCAACACCAAACTTAGGATTTGGTTGTGGCCTCCCAACACCAAACTTAGAGTTTGACTGTGGGGGCTTTATTTGACTCTGTTTTGAGAGAAGCTCTTCATGCTTCCTCTCCATGGTGACAGAGGGATATCCTTGAGCCTTAAACACGAAGGATTCTTCATTAACTTGAATGATCAATTCTCCTCTGTCCACATCAATTACAGCCTTTGCTGTGGCTAGTGATGAGCGGATAATTTGTACGCTTTTTGGCATTGTTTTTAGTATGTTTTTAGTATCTTTTGGTTAGTTTTTAGTATATTTTTATTAGTTTTTAATTAAAATTCACTTTTCTGGACTTTACTATGAGTGTGTGTGTTTTTCTGTGATTTCAGGTATTTTCTGGCTGAAATTGAGGGTCCTGAGCAAAAATCTGATCCAGAGACTGAAAAGGACTGCAGATGCTGTTGGATTCTGACCTCCTTGCACTCGAAGTGGATTTTCTGGAGCTACAGAAGCCCAATTGACGCGCTCTCAACGGCATTGGAATGTAGACATCCTGGGCTTTCCAGCAATATATAATAGTCCATACTTTGCCCAAGATTTGATGGCCCAAACCGGCGCTCAAAGTCACCTACAGAAATTCCAGCGTTAAACGCCGGAACTGGCATAAAATTTGGAGTTAAACGCCCAAACTGGCATGAAAGCTGGCGTTTAACTCCAGAAAAAGTCTCTACACGAAATTCCTTCATTGCTCAGCCCAAGCACGCACCAAGTGGGCCCGGAAGTGGATTTTTCTGTCATTTACTCATTTCTGTAAACCTTAGGACACTAGTTTACTACTTATAGGATCTTTTGACATTGTATCCGGACCTTATGACCTCATAACAATTTTTTACACGTTTCTTTCCACAGTATGAGTCTCTAAACCCCATGGTTGGGGGTGAGGAGCTCTGCTGTGTCTTGATGGATTAATGCAATTACTACTGTTTCTTATTCAATCATGCTTGCTTCCACTCTAATATGATACTTGTTCTTAATCCGGATGAATGTGATGATCCGTGACAATCATCATCATTCTCAACCATGAACATGTGCTGACAACCACCTCTGTTCTATCTTAGATTGAGTAATTATCTCTTAGGTTCTTTAATCGGAATCTTCGTGGTATAAGCTAGAACTGATGGCGGCATTCAAGAGAATCCGGAAGGTCTAAACCTTATCTGTGGTATTCTGAGTAGGATTCAATGACTGAATGACTGTGACGTGCTTCAAACTCTAACCTGCTGGGCGTTAGTGACAGATGCAAAAGAGGGATTCTATTCCAGCAGGGGTGGGAACCAAACCGGTGATTGGCCGTACTGTGACAGAGTGCATGAGCATTAGCTTTCACTACGAGGATGGGAGGTAGCTGCTGACAACAGTGAAACCCTACACAGCTTGCCATGGAAGGAGTCTTGCGTGTTTGATGAAGAAGACAGTAGGAAAGCAGAGATTCAGAAGATGGAGCATCTCCAAGCCTCAACCCACTCTCCATTACTGCAATACAAGTAACCATTTCATGTTCTTTTGCTTTTTACAATCAATCCTGATAATTTCTGATATCCTGACTAAGATCTACAAGATAACCATAGCTTGCTTCAAGCCGACAATCTCCGTGGGATCGACCCTTGCTCACGCAAGGTATTACTTGGACGACCCAGTGCACTTGCTGGTTAGTTGTGCGGAGTTGCAAAAGTGTGATTGCAATTTCGTGCACCAAGTTTTTGGCGCCGTTGCCGGGGATTGTTCGAGTTTGGACAACTGACGGCTTATCTTGTTGCTTAGATTAGGGCTGTTTTATTTTTGTTGGTTTAGAGTCTTTTAGTTGAGTCTAGTTTCATATTTTAAGTTTGGTGTCAATTGCATGCTGTTGTTTTTCTTTTGATTTTCGAATTTTTCTTGTTCTTAGTCCCTTTTTGATTCACAAAAGTTCTAAGTTTGGTGTCCTCTTTGTGTTTTTCTCTTAAAATTTTCGAAAAAAATTAGTGTTTGATTTCTAAAAATTTTAAGTTTGGTGTCTTTTTGCTGTTTCTCTCTTTCCTTTTTTTTAAAAAAAATCAAATCTTTTTCATAAAAATTTTTCAATCATATCTTCTTAATTGCTGTTTTCAAAATCTTTTTTCACTAATTGATTCAGTTCTCAATTTGCTTTGATCTTATTTTATTTTTAATTTTCGAATTTTATTTTATTTTCCTTTTATTTTATTCTATTGTATTTTGTTTTTTTTTTCGGTTATTTCAAAAAAAAAATAAAAATAAAAATAAACAAAATTTATCTCTTTGCAATCATTCTCATTTCCCTTATGTCCATTATGGACTTAAGTGAAATTAATCAGTCCAAGAGGACTCTGGGGTCTTATGCTAACCCCATTACAGCTGCATATGGGAGTAGCATCTGTATACCTCCCATCAAAGCAAGCAGCTTTGAGCTAAATCCTCAACTCATTATCATAGTGCAGCAAAATTGCCAGTATTCCGGTCTTCCACAGGAAGAACCTACTGAGTTTCTGGCACAGTTCTTACAAATTGCTGACACAGTACATGATAAAGAGGTAGATCAGGATGTCTACAGACTATTACTGTTTCCATTTGCTGTAAAAGATCAAGCTAAAAGGTGGTTAAATAACCAACCTACAGCAAGCATAAAGACATGGAAACAGTTGTCAAACAAATTCCTGAATCATTTTTACCCTCCAAAGAGGATGACACAGCTAAGGCTGGACATCCAAGGCTTTAAACAAGAGGATCATGAATCCCTTTATAATGCCTGGGAGAGGTATAGAGGTATGCTAAGAAAATGTCCCTCTGAAATGTTTTCAGAGTGGGTACAGTTAGACATTTTCTACTATGGGCTTACAGAAAAAGCTCAGATGTCTTTAGACCACTCAGCTGGTGGATCTATACACATGAGGAAGACAATTGAAGAAGCTCAAGAGCTTATAGACACTGTTGCTAGAAACCAATCTGTACTCTAGCAATGAGTTCTCTCCAGAAGAGGAAGTCATGACAATAGTCACTGACTCTAATCCTCAAGAACAGATAATGGAGCTTAATCAACAACTACTCCTGATGACAGAACAGTTAGCAGAATTTAAAGAGATGCTCCATGAAACTAAAGTTGCTAATAAAAGCATAGAACTACAGTTGAATCAAGCAAAACAGTAAATATCTAAACAGATAACAGAGGAGTGTCAAGCAGTTCAATTGAGGAGTGGGAAGACCTTGAATAACACTGCTCAAAAGAGCAAAAAGCCAAACAAGGAACAATTGACAGAGGACAACCAAACCACTGTTCAAAATCCCTCTGAGGACAGTGAGAGCCCAGAGAGGAATATTGGCGTTCAAACGCCAGAAAGGGAAGGAAAGCTGGCGTTAAACGCCCATTCCTTGCCCAGTTCTGGCATTCAAACGCCAGAAAAGGGGGAAAAGTTGGCGTTAAACGCCCATTTTCCACCCAATTCTGGCGTCCAAACGCCAAGGGGGGATCAGACACCTGAGAGTGCTGACAGTAATCCCTCTAACAAGGCTTCTTCAACCACTTCTGTACGGAATAAACCTACATCATCTAAGGTTGAAGAATATCAAGCCAAGATGCCTTATCCTCAGAAACTCCGCAAAGCGGAACAGGATAAGCAATTTGCTCGCTTTGCAGACTATCTAAGGACTCTTGAAATAAAGATTCCGTTTGCAGAAGCACTTGAGCAAATACCTTCTTATGCTAAGTTCATGAAAGAGATCTTAAGTCATAAGAAGGATTGGAGAGAAACTGAAAAAGTGTTTCTCACTGAAGAATGCAGTGCAGTCATTCTGAAAAGCTTACCAGAAAAGCTTCAAGATCCTGGAAGCTTTATGATACCATGCACATTAGAAGGTGTTTGCACCAAGACAGCTCTATGTGATCTTGGAGCAAGCATCAATCTAATACCTGCATCCACTATCAGAAAGCTTGGGTTGGCTGGAGAAGTCAAACCAACCAGGATATGCCTCCAACTTGCTGATGGCTCCATTAAACACCCATCAGGCATAATAGAGGACATGATTGTCAAGGTTGGGCCATTTGCCTTTCCAACTGACTTTGTGGTGCTGGAAATGGAGGAGCACAAAAGTGCAACTCTCATTCTAGGAAGACCTTTCCTAGCAACTGGACGAACTCTCATTGATGTACACAAAGGGGAAGTGACCCTGAGAGTCAATGAGGATGAGTTCAAGTTGAATGCTGTGAAAGCTATGCAGCATCCAGACACACCAGATGACTGCATCGGCGTTGACATTATTGACTCTCTGGTAGAAGAGATCAATATGGCTGAAAGCCTAGAATCAGAGCTTGAGGAGATCTTCAAAGATGCTCAAATTGATCAGGAAGAGCCAGAAGAGGCAAAGGAATTTTCGAAAATTCCTCAGGAGGAGGATAAGCCTCCTAAGCCTGAACTCAAACCACTACCATCATCCCTGAAATATGCATTTCTGGGAGAGGGTGACACTTTCCAGTGATTATAAGCTCAGCTTTAAATCCACAGGAAGAGGAAGCACTGATTAAAGTGCTAAGGACACACAAGACAGCTCTTGGGTGGTCCATAAGTGATCTCAAGGGTATTAGCCCAGCTAGATGCATGCACAAGATCCTGTTGGAGGATAATGCCAAACCAGTGGTCCAACCACAGAGGAGGCTAAATCCTGCCATGAAGGAGGTGGTGCAGAAAGAGGTCACTAAATTACTAGAGGCTGGGATTATTTATCCTATTTCTGATAGCCCCTGGGTGAGCCCTGTCCAAGTTGTTCCCAAAAAGGGAGGCATGACAGTGGTTCATAATGAAAAGAATGAACTGGTTCCTACAAGGACAGTCACAGGATGGCGCATGTGTATTGACTACAGAAGGCTCAACACAGCCACCAGAAAGGATCATTTTCCTTTACCATTCATAGACCAAATGCTAGAAAGACTAGCTGGTCATGATTACTACTGCTTTTTGGATGGCTATTCAGGCTACAACCAAATTGCAGTAGATCCTCAGGACCAAGAGAAAACAGCATTCACTTGCCCTTCTGGCGTGTTTGCCTACAGGAGGATGCCTTTTGGTCTGTGCAATGCACCTGCAACCTTTCAGAGGTGCATGCTCTCTATCTTCTCAGATATGGTAGAGAAATTTCTGGAAGTCTTCATGGATGACTTTTCAGTATATGGAGACTCATTTAGCTCCTGTCTTAACCACCTATCACTTGTCCTGAAAAGATGCCAAGAGACTAACCTGGTTTTAAACTGGGAGAAATGTCACTTTATGGTGACTGAAGGAATTGTCCTTGGGCACAAAATTTCAAGCAGGGGGATAGAGGTGGATAAGGCAAAGGTAGAGGTAATTGAAAAATTACCACCACCTGCCAATGTTAAGGCAATCAGAAGCTTTCTTGGGCATGCAGGATTCTACAGAAGGTTTATTAAGGATTTTTCGAAAATTGCTAAACCTCTGAGTAACCTGCTAGCTGCTGACACACCATTTGTGTTTGACACACAGTGTCTGCAGGCATTTGAGACCCTAAAAGCTAAGCTGGTCACAGCACCAGTCATCTCTGCACCAGATTGGGCATTACCATTTGAATTAATGTGTGACGCCAGTGATCATGCCATTGGTGCAGTGTTGGGACAGAGGCATAACAAACTTCTGCATGTCATTTATTATGCTAGCCGTGTTCTAAATGATGCACAGAAGAATTACACAACCACAGAAAAAGAATTACTTGCAGTGGTCTATGCCATTGACAAGTTTAGATCCTACCTAGTGGGATCAAAGGTGATTGTGTACACTGACCATGCTGCTCTTAAATACTTACTCACAAAGCAGGATTCAAAACCCAGGCTTATCAGATGGGTGTTGCTTCTGCAAGAGTTTGATATAGAAATAAGAGACAGAAAAGGGACAGAGAATCAAGTAGCTGATCATCTGTCCCGGATAGAACCGGTAGCTGGGACGTCCCTCCCTTCTACTGAGATCTCTGAGACTTTCCCAGATGAGCAACTCTTTGCCATTCAGGAAGCTCCATGGTTTGCAGATATTGCAACTTATAAAGCTGTGAGGTTCATACCCAAAGAGTATAGTTATGTGCAGAGAAAGAAACTAATTTCAGATGCCAAGTACTACCTTTGGGATGAACCATATCTCTTTAAGAGATGTGCTGACGGAGTGATCCGCAGGTGTGTGCCCAGAGAAGAAGCACGAAGGATCCTATGGCACTGCCATGGATCACAGTATGGAGGACATTTTGGAAGTGAGCGAACAGCCACTAAAGTTCTCCAGTGCGGCTTCTACTGGCCTACTCTCTATAAAGATTCCCGAGAGTTTGTGCGTAACTGTGACAGTTGCCAAAGAGCTGGTAACCTGCCTCACGGATATGCCATGCCTCAACAAGGAATATTAGAGATAGAATTGTTTGATGTATGGGGAATTGATTTCATGGGACCATTCCCACCATCATACTCAAACACTTACATTCTGGTGGCAGTGGACTATGTATCTAAGTGGGTAGAAGCAATTGCTACACCCACTAATGATACCAAGACTGTACTGAAATTCCTCCAGAAGAACATTTTCAGCAGATTTGGTGTTCCCAGAGTACTAATCAGTGATGGGGGCTCTCATTTCTGCAACAAACAGCTATACTCTGCTATGGTTAGATATGGAATTAGCCATAAAGTGGCAACTGCATATCATCCACAGACTAATGGGCAAGCTGAAGTCTCTAACAGAGAGCTAAAAAGAATCCTGGAACGGACTGTGATGGCCCGAAGAAAGGATTGGGCAAAGAGCTTGGATGATGCTCTGTGGGCATATAGAACAGCATTCAAGACTCCTATAGGCACCTCTCCATACCAACTGGTGTATGGGAAGGCCTGTCATTTGCCTGTGGAACTGGAACACAAAGCCTACTGGGCAACCAGATTCCTAAACATGGATGCACAGTTAGCTGGTGAGAAAAGACTGCTCCAGCTAAATGAGCTAGAGGAGTTCAGACTCAATGCCTTTGAAAATGCAAAAATTTATAAGGAAAAGGCAAAGAAATGGCATGACAAAAGATTGTCAACCAGAGTTTTTGAGCCAGGACAAAAAGTTCTGCTCTTCAACTCTAGGCTCAAACTGTTTCCAGGAAAACTCAAATCCCGGTGGAGGGGTCCGTATGTGATTACAGGAGTGTCACCATATGGATATGTTGAGCTTCAGGATATTGATTCTGACAGAAAGTTCATTGTAAATGGACAGAGAATCAAGCACTATCTTGAAGGAAATTTTGAGTAGGAATGCTCAAAACTGAGACTTGAGTGATTCTCAGTGAAAGTCCAGCTAAAGACAGTAAAGAAGCGCTTGCTGGGAGGCAACCCAGTCATTAGAAGGTTGTATGAATTGTTCTTACAGAGGCAAGTATCAAAAATGAAGGAATTCACAGAGTTATAGAAGGATTCAGCTCAAAAAGCAGAGAAAATGAGCTTACTGGCAAAAAAACGCCAGTAAGGGGCATTTTGGGCGTTAAACGCCAGAATGGGTACCATTCTGGGCGTTTAACGCCAGTAATGGTACCATTTTGGGCGTTAAACGCCAGAATGGGCACCATTCTGGGCGTTTAACGCCAGGTGTGCAGCATCCTGGGCGTTTTGGAAAAACGCCCAGTGATAAAGGATTTCTGGCGTTTAACGCCAGCCAGGGCACCTGGCTGGGCGTTAAACGCCCAAAAAGGGTAGCAAATGGGCGTTAAACGCCAGAATGGGTGCCATTCTGGGTGTTTAACGCCAGAAAGGTGGGGGGACCACATT
Organism: Arachis stenosperma; assembly: GCF_014773155.1. Taxonomy (NCBI): domain Eukaryota; kingdom Viridiplantae; phylum Streptophyta; class Magnoliopsida; order Fabales; family Fabaceae; genus Arachis; species Arachis stenosperma. The sequence continues at coordinate 85,559,759 of NC_080377.1, forward strand.
TTTGTTTTCAACTCAATTTTTTTCAAACTTTCCTCTTTTTAACCATACTCTTCTACATAAATGCACTTCAACCTTTCACCATTCACTTTCAAATCTTCACAAATCAAACCCATTCTTCAAATCTAATTCAAATTAATCACAAATCTTCTTCAAAAACTCACCCTTTTCTCAATTTCTTTCCATATCTTTTCAAATCCCTCTCTTTTTTTTCGAAAACTCCCCTCCCCACCTTATAAATACACGTTTGGCTCCCTCATTCCACCACACCATTCAAATTTCCTCTTCCTCCCCCTCTCTTCTCTCTTTTATTTTGCTTGAGGACAAGCAAACCTCTAAGTTTGGTGTGCTTTTCCGTGATCACTAAGCCAAGATTCATCAATATCATGGCTCCTAAGGGAAAACAAACCAACTTAAGAGGCAAGAAAGAGAATAATCCAAAGAATCTTTGGAATGAAGAGAAGTTCTTAACCAAAGAACATGAAGACCATTATCATAAAATAATGGGTCTGAGGTCAGTGATCTCGGAAGTTAAATTTGATCTGAAAGAAGATGAATATCCGGGGATCCAAGAGTAAATTCGAAACAGAGGATGGGAAGTTCTAACCAATCCTGAGACAAAGGTTGAAAGGAACATGGTTCAGGAATTCTACTCAAATCTGTGGCTAACAGATAAGCAGAGAATGACTGGAACCGCTTACCATACCTACAGAACCATGGTCAGAGGGAAAGTTATATACTTTCATCTGGACAAAATAAGAGAAATCTTCAAGTTACCTCAACTGCAAGATGATCCTGATTCCTTTAATAGGAGGATGGTGAGAGTAGATAAGGGGTTGGATCAAGTTCTAGAGGACATATGCCTCTCTGGGACTAAGTGGATAACCAATTCTAAGGGTGTCCCAAACCAACTCAAGAGGGGAGACCTCAAACCAATTGCAAGAGGTTGGCTAGATTTCATTGGGCGTTCCATATTGCCCACTAGCAACCGTTCTAAGGTCACCATCAAGAAGGCAGTGATGATTCATTGCATTATGCTTGGAAAAGAAGTGGAGGTCCATCATGTGATTGCTTGTGAGATCTACACAATTGCAAACAAGGATTCCACTGAAGCCAAATTGGCTTATCCAAGCTTGATTTCCTTGCTCTGTAAAGAGGCTGGGGTGAAGATGGGAGTAGATGAGTTCATACCCATTGAACACCCAATCACCAAGAAGTCAATGGAAGGACAAGTGCAAGACAACTCCATCAAGAGGAGGGCGCAGGAATTCCTCCCTGAATTCCCAAGAATTGACTACTGGTCCAGCCTAGAAGCATCTATCACCAAGTTGCAAGAAACTATGGAGCAACTGAAGGAAGAACAGCAGAATCAGAACAGCATGCTCTGCAAATTGCTGAAGGAACAAGAGAAGCAGGGGCGTGAAATTCAAGAGATGAAACGCCAAAAGTTCTCCTCTCAAGCTGAGGGAGCATCCACTTCTCAAAATCAAGGTTGTTGAGTTCTAACTCTGTGAAAACCTCTATCATTAGGAACCTAATTTTTTTTCGTTTTTCTTGTCTTATTTTCTATTTTTATTTTTAGTCTCATCTTATATCTATATTTGAGTCATGTTCTTAGTTCATAATTAATAAAATTTATGCCTTAAAGTTATGAATGTCCTATGAATCCATCACCTCTCTTAAAAGAAAAATGCTTTAATCACAAAAGAACAAGAAGTACAGGATTTCGAAATTTATCTCTGAAACTAGTTGAATTAGTTTGATGTGGTGACAATACTTTTTGTTTTCTGAATGAATGCTTGAACAGTGCATATGTCTTTTGAATTTGTTGTTTTAAGAATGTTAAATTTGTTGGCTCTTGAAAGAATAAGGAGAAAGAGAACTGTTATTGAGGATTTGAAAAATCATCAAATTGATTCTTGAAGCAAGAAAAAGCAGTAAATAAAAAAAAAATTTCGAAAAAAAAAGAAAGAAAGAAAAAGAAAGAAATAAAGTGGTGATCCAAAGCAATAAGAGTGTGCTTAAGAACCCTGGACACCTCTAATTGGGGACTTTAGCAAAGCTGAGTCACAATCTAAAAAGGTTCACCCAATTATGTGTCTGTGGCATGTATGTATCCGGTGGTAATACTGGAAGACAGAGTGCTTTGGGCCACAGCCAAGACTCATACACTGGCTATGTTCAAGAATCAATATACTTAACTAGGAGAATCAATAACACTATCTGAGTTCTGAGTTCTTATAGATGCCAATCATTCTGAACTTCAAGGGATAGAGTGAGATGCCAAAACTGTTCGGAGGCAAAAAGCTACTAGTCCCGCTCATCTAATTGGAGCTATGTTTCTTTGATATTTTGGAGTCTATAGTATATTCTCTTCTTTTTATCCTATTTTGATTTTCAGTTGCTTGGGGACAAGCAACAATTTAAGTTTGGTGTTGTGATGAGCGGATAATTTGTACGCTTTTTGGCATTGTTTTTAGTATGTTTTTAGTATCTTTTGGTTAGTTTTTAGTATATTTTTATTAGTTTTTAATTAAAATTCACTTTTCTGGACTTTACTATGAGTGTGTGTGTTTTTCTGTGATTTCAGGTATTTTCTGGCTGAAATTGAGGGTCCTGAGAAAAAATCTGATCCAGAGACTGAAAAGGACTGCAGATGCTGTTGGATTCTGACCTCCTTGCACTCGAAGTGGATTTTCTGGAGCTACAGAAGCCCAATTGACGCGCTCTCAACGGCATTGGAAAGTAGACATCCTGGGCTTTCCAGCAATATATAATAGTCCATACTTTGCCCAAGATTTGATGGCCCAAACCGGCGCTCAAAGTCACCTACAGAAATTCCAGCGTTAAACGCCGGAACTGGCATAAAATTTGGAGTTAAACGCCCAAACTGGCATGAAAGCTGGCGTTTAACTCCAGAAAAAGTCTCTACACGAAATTCCTTCATTGCTCAGCCCAAGCACGCACCAAGTGGGCCCGGAAGTGGATTTTTCTGTCATTTACTCATTTCTGTAAACCTTAGGACACTAGTTTACTACTTATAGGATCTTTTGACATTGTATCCGGACCTTATGACCTCATAACAATTTTTTACACGTTTCTTTCCACAGTATGAGTCTCTAAACCCCATGGTTGGGGGTGAGGAGCTCTGCTGTGTCTTGATGGATTAATGCAATTACTACTGTTTCTTATTCAATCATGCTTGCTTCCACTCTAAGATGATACTTGTTCTTAATCCGGATGAATGTGATGATCCGTGACAATCATCATCATTCTCAACCATGAACATGTGCCTGACAACCACCTCTGTTCTATCTTAGATTGAGTAATTATCTCTTAGGTTCTTTAATCGGAATCTTCGTGGTATAAGCTAGAACTGATGGCGGCATTCAAGAGAATCCGGAAGGTCTAAACCTTGTCTGTGGTATTCTGAGTAGGATTCAATGACTGAATGACTGTGACGTGCTTCAAACTCTAACCTGCTGGGCGTTAGTGGCAGACGCAAAAGAGGGATTCTATTCCAGCAGGGGTGGGAACCAAACCGGTGATTGGCCGTACTGTGACAGAGTGCATGAGCATTAGCTTTCACTGCGAGGATGGGAGGTAGCTGCTGACAACAGTGAAACCCTACACAGCTTGCCATGGAAGGAGTCTTGCGTGTTTGATGAAGAAGACAGTAGGAAAGCAGAGATTCAGAAGATGGAGCATCTCCAAGCCTCAACCCACTCTCCATTACTGCAATACAAGTAACCATTTCATGTTCTTTTGCTTTTTACAATCAATCCTGATAATTTCTGATATCCTGACTAAGATCTACAAGATAACCATAGCTTGCTTCAAGCCGACAATCTCCGTGGGATCGACCCTTGCTCACGCAAGGTATTACTTGGACGACCCAGTGCACTTGCTGGTTAGTTGTGCGGAGTTGCAAAAGTGTGATTGCAATTTCGTGCACCAGCTAGGAAGGGTCTGCCAAGGATGATGGATTCATCCATGCACTTCCCAGTCTCTAGGACTATGAAATCAACAGGGATGTAATGGTCTTCAACTTTTACCAAAACATCCTCTACAAGTCCATAAGCTTGTTTCTTTGAATTGTCTGCCATCTCTAGTGAGATTCTTGCAGCTTGTACCTCAAAGATCCCTAGCTTCTCCATTACAGAGAGAGGCATGAGGTTTACACTCGACCCTAAGTCACACAGAGCCTTCTTGAAGGTCATGGTGCCTATGGTACAAGGTATTGAAAACTTCCCAGGATCTTGTCTCTTTTGATGTAATCTCTGCCTAGACAAGTCACCCAGTTCTTTGGTGAGCAAAGGAGGTTCATCCTCCCAAGTCTCATTACCAAATAACTTGTCATTTAGCTTCATGATTGCTCCAAGGTATTTAGCAACTTGCTCTTCAGTGACATCTTCGTCCTCTTCAGAGGAAGAATACTCATCAGAGCTCATGAATGGCAGAAGTAAATTCAATGGAATCTCTATGGTCTCAGTGTGAGCCTCAGATTCCCACGGTTCCTCATTAGGGAACTCATTGTAGGCCAGTGGACGTCCATTGAGGTCTTCCTCAATGGCGTTCACTGCCTCTTCCTCCTCTCCAAATTCGGCTATGTTGATGGCCTTGCACTCTCCTTTTGGATTTTCTTCTGTATTGCTTGGAAGAGTACTAGGAGGGAGTTCAGTAATTTTCTTGCTCAGCTGTCCAACTTGTTCCTCCAAATTCCTAATGGAGGACCTTGTTTCAGTCATGAAACTTTGAGTGGTTTTGATTAGATCAGAGACCATAGTTGTTAAGTCAGAGTGGCTCTGCTTAGAATTCTCTGTCTGTTGCTGAGAAGATGATGGAAAAGGCTTGCCATTGCTAAACCTGTTTCTTCCACCATTATTATTGTTGAAACCTTGTTGAGGTCTCTGTTGATCCTTCCATGAAAGATTTGGATGATTTCTCCATGAAGAATTATAGGTGTTTCCATAGGGTTCTCCCATGTAATTCACCTCTTCCATTGAAGGGTTCTCAGGATCATAAGCTTCTTCTTCAGATAAAGCATCCTTAGTACTGCCTGGTGCATTTTGCATTCCAGACAGACTTTGAGAAATCAAATTGACTTGCTGAGTCAATATTTTGTTATGAGCCAATATGGCATTCAGAGTATCAATCTCAAGAACTCCTTTCTTCTGATTCGTCCCATTGTTCACAGGATTCCTTTCAGAAGTGTACATGAATTGGTTATTTGCAACCATTTCAATTAGTTCCTGAACTTCTGTAGGCGTCTTCTTCAGATGAAGAGATCCTCCAGCAGAGCTATCCAAAGACATCTTGGATAGTTCAGACAGACCATCATAGAAAATACCTATGATGCTCCATTCAGAAAGCATATCAGAGGGGCACTTTCTGATCAATTGTTTGTATCTTTCCCAAGCTTCATAGAGGGATTCTCCTTCCTTCTGTCTGAAGGTTTGGACTTCCACTCTAAGCTTACTCAATTTTTGAGGTGGAAAGAACTTTGCCAAGAAGGCATTGACTAGCTTTTCCCAAGAGTTCAGGCTTTCTTTAGGTTGTGAGTCCAACCATATCCTAGCTCTGTCTCTTACAGCAAAAGGGAATAGCATAAGTCTGTAGACTTCAGGGTCAACCCCATTAGTCTTGACAGTGTCACAGATTTGCAAGAACTCAGCTAAAAACTGATGAGGATCTTCCAGTGGAAGTCCATGGAACTTGCAATTCTGTTGCATTAGAGAAACTAATTGAGGCTTAAGCTCAAAGTTGTTTGCTCCAATGGCAGGGATAGAGATGCTTCTCCCATAGAAGTCGGGAGTAGGTGCAGTAAAGTCACCCAGCACCTTTCTTGCATTGTTGGCATTGTTGTTGTTTTCGGCTGCCATGGGTTCTTCTTGTTTGAAGATTTCTATTAGGTCCTCTACAGAGAGTTGTGCCTTAGCTTCTCTTAGCTTTCGCTTCAAGGTCCTTTCAGGTTCAGGGTCAGCCTCAACAAGAATGCTTTTGTCCTTACTCCTGCTCATATGAAAGAGAAGAGAACAAGAAAATATGGAATCCTCTATGTCACAGTATAGAGATTCCTTGAGGTGTTAGAGGAACAGAAAAATAGAAGGAAGAGGTAGAAGAATTCGAACTTAGTGAGATAGAGTTCGAATTGTGCATTGAGGAGGAGTGTTACTCCATAAATAGAAGGATGTGAGAAGAGGGGAAGAAATTTTCGAAAATTAGGTAAGAGATTTTAAAAACATTTTGAAAAACTTTAATTGATTTTCGAAAACTAAGAGTGGAAAAGAAATCAAGTGATTTTTGAAAAAGATTTTGAAATTAGAAATCAAAAAGATATGATTGAAAACTATTTTGAAAAAGATGTGATTAAGAAGATATGATTGAAAAGTTATGGTTTTAAAAAGATGTGATTGAGAAGATATGATTTGAAAAACAAATTAAAAAGATTTGATTTTAAAAAAAAATTAATGACTTGGCTAACAAGAAAAGATATGATTCAAACATTAAACCTTTCTCAACAGAAAAGGCAACATACTTGAAATGTTGAATTAAATCATTAATTGATAGCAAGTATTTTTAAAAATGGAAAGAAATTGATTTTGAAAAAGATTTGATTGAAAATATATGATTTGAAAAAGATTTGATTTTGAAAATTTTTGAAAACCTGAAAAAAAATTGAATTAAAAACAGAATCTTCCCTCTTGTGCCATCCTGGCGTTAAACGCCCAGAATGGTGCACATTCTGGCGTTTAACGCCTAAAGCACTACCCTTTTGGGCGTTAAACGCCCAGCCAGGTGCCTTGGCTGGCGTTTAAACTTCAGTTTTCCTTCTTCACTGGGCGTTTTGAACGCCCAGCTTTTTCTGTATGATTCCTCTGCTGTATGTTCTGTATCTTCAATTCTCTGTATTATTAACTTGAAAAGACACAAATTAAAAATATTTTTGGATTTTTAATAATGAGGAATAATCAAAATGCAACTAGAATCAAATAACAATGCATGCAAGACACTAACAAAATGAGAATGCATATGACAAACAACAAAAATACTCAAGTCAATAGAATTTAAAGATCAGAGCAATGAAATCATCAAGAACATCATGAAGATCACTTAAGACACATGAATGAATGCAAGAAGAATAGAAACATGAAATTGACACCAAACTTAACATGAGACACTAGACTCAACAAGAAACATACAATATTTTTTTTGGTTTTTATGATTTTGTAATTTTTTTTTGGATTTTTCGAAAATTAAGTGGAGAAGAAAATAAAGGTATCAAAATTCTTAATGAGAATTCCAGGAATCATGCAATGTTAGTCTAAATCTTCAGTCTAAAGAAATTAGACATGGCTAGCCAAGCTTCAGCAGGGCAATGCATTCAAGAGCTAAATGGATGAAAATCAATCAGCTTTGGTGATGATAAGAACATCACCTTGAAACACTAGAATTCATTCTTAAGAACTCTGAAGAAAGATACCTAATCTAAGCAACAAGATGAACCGTCAGTTGTCCAAACTCAACAATCCCCGGCAACGGCGCCAAAAACTTGGTGCACAAAATTGTGATCACTACTTTTCACAACTCAAATAATCCCCGGTAATGAATCCAAAAACTTTGTGTTCAATACCATGGCATAAACACAACTTTGCACAACTAACCAGCAAGTGCACTGGGTCGTCCAAGTAATAAACCTTACGCGAGTAAGGGTCGATTCCACGGAGATTGTTGGTATGAAGCAAGCTATGGTCATCTTGTAAATCTCAGTCAGGCAGACTCAAATGGTTATGGATGATATAGGAATAAAACATAAAGATAAAGATAGAGATACTTATGTAATTCATTGGTGAGAATTTCAGATAAGCGAATGGAGATGCTTTGTCCCTTCCGTCTCTCTGCTTTCCAACTGTCTTCATCCAATCCTTCTTACTCCTTTCCATGGCAAGCTGTATGTTGGGCATCACCGTTGTCAATGGCTACAGTCCCGTCCTCTCAGTGGAAATGTTCAACGCACCCTGTCACGGCACTGCTATCCAGCTGTCGGTTCTCGATCATGTCGGAATAGAATCCAGTGATTCTTTTGCGTCTGTCACTAACGCCCCACAATCGCGAGTTTGAAGCTCGTCACAGTCATTCAATCATTGAATCCTACTCAGAATACCACAGACAAGGTTTAGACCTTCCGATTCTCTTGAATACCGCCATCAATTCTAGCTTATACCACGAAGATTCCGATTAAGGAATCCAAGAGATAAACATTCAATCCTTGTTTGCTTGTAGAACGGGAGTGGTTGTCAGGCACGCGTTCATAAGTGAGAATGATGATGAGCGTCACATAATCATCACATTCATCAAGTTCTTGAGTGCGAATTCTGAAGGTGACTTTGAACGCCGGTTTGGGCCATCAAATCTTGGGCAAAGTATGGACTATTATATATTGCTGGAAAGCCCAGGATGTGTACTTTCCAACGCCGTTGAGAGCGCGCCAATTGGGCTTTTGTAGCTCTAGAAAATCCACTTCAGGTGCAGGGAGGTCAGAATCCAACAGCATCTGCAGTCCTTTTAGTCTCTGAATCAGATTTTTGCTCAAGTCCCTCAATTTCAGCCAGAAAATACCTGAAATCACAGAAAAACACACAAACTCATATTAAAGTCCAAAAAAGTGAATTTTAATTAAAAACTAATAAAAATATACTAAAAACTAACTAAAATATACTAAAAACATACTAAAAATAATGCCAAAAAGCGTACAAATTATCCGCTCATCAGCAGCACGATTCCAGCCCAACTTTCTGAACGTTGGGGTTATACGCCGATCTCCAGGGCACGCGACCGCGTGGGGGGTGTTTTATCGCAATTGACCCGATCGCATGATTGATGCGGTCGCGTCGCACGCCACTTTTTTTCTTCTTTTTTTTTTGAAAAAATGTAATTATGCAGTATGCAGAGTGCAAAATGATATGAATGTTATGAGTAATCCCAGGTTCAATGAAAAATAAAATAAAACTTGAAAACAACTAAAACTAAATAAAAAAATGAAAAAGGAAGGATCATACCATGGTGGGTTGTCTCCCACCTAGCACTTTTGGTTAAAGTCCTTAAGTTGGACGTTGGTTGAGCTTCCTGTTATGGTGGCTTGTGTTTAAATTCATCCAGAAATCTCCACTAATGCTTGGAATGCCAATGGCCTCCGGGGTCCCAAACTAGGCATGTGAAGCTTCTGGGCAGCTTCAAACAGACTTTCAGGCTCCCGGGGTGATGAATATCAGAATATTTTCCAGGATCCCAAACTCTGGTTCCAAATCCGCTTTCGTTGTGATCTATACTTTTCCATCTGGACGGTTTGGAAATTAGATTCTCACCACGGTGGCCAAACGTTCTCCGTGATCCATTCAATTGAGCATGATACCAATCCTTGCACTTCGAGTTGAAGTGTGGAACCTTATTGAACCTTGTGCACCGGCTCTGAGTATGAGCCATTTCCCTTTTATTCTTAAAGCCGCAGAGAGCTCTAAGCTGGCCATCTGTTTCAAGCAAACCATATTCAAGTAGAATATTGAAGATAAAAGACAAGGATTTTACCCACTTGCAGTTTGTGGTGGATGGTAACGGCCTTGGGATGGGTGTTTCCAGTGGTTTTGTAAGTTCTACTCCCTTATAATCTTCTGTGAATTCTTCCACTTCAACCATCTCTTGATCAGAGTCTTCAATTTCTCCCTCATCATCACTCAAGTCATATATTGGAGGTTGAGAAAGATCTACCTTAGCATCATCTTCATATATACTCGGGAAAGATTCTTCTGTCTCAAAGAAATCACTTGTGGATGTAAGTTTGCTGCTAAGAGAATAGGTCTCGTGATTATCATCATCAAGGAAACCTGTGTCATGGGTTATTCCGTTCAGTTCTTCATAAGATATTTGTAGTGGAGGCGGTGCAAAATCCTCCTCAGCGTCAATTGTAACATCCTTGACGGAGTTCTCCACAACAACCGGCTCTTCTTCTTCTGCAATGACAACTTTCTCTACTTGTTCTGGTACGAAGTTATGCTCTATGCTGTCCACTGGAGTTTCTTGTGTCTTCTTCCCAACACGTTCTTCATTAGATTCTCCACATAAGGCTATGGGGGTCTGTTGAGGGGCTGAACGTCCGGAAGATAATTGCTTTAACTTCTCCACCATTGCTTGCTCCAGTTGATGAAGGATTGTAGTACATTGCTTCATTGATTCTTCGAGGCTAACCTGTGATTTTGACTTTGATGGATATGGGTAATGCGTATGGGGGAGTGGTGGTTCTTGGGAGTAATTGGATTGGTATTGGGGCGGATAAGGATCGTATGGTGGCGAATGGCGAAAAGAAGCTTGTGAGTATGGTGGTTCGAGGTCATGTTGAGAGGATGGTCTATAGGCACGAGGTGGGGCTTGTTGGTAGTTACAAGGTTGTCCACCATATCTTTCAACTGGGTATGCATTGTAGAATGGTCGTTGTCCATGATATCTTGGAGGGTGTTGTTGCCTAAAGGGTTGATTATATCCTCTTGACTCCATCCATCCTTGATTGGTCTGACCTTGATGCAAATTCCTACTGTGGTTTCTATTTCCTTCAACAAAGTTAGAACTAAACTCAAAGCGAGAGGGGTGAGAATTCATAGTAGCTATCGGAAATAAGGGGAAAAAGAGAAAATAAATAAACAAGTAAAAGAAAGATATATATATATTTTTTTGAAAATATTTACAATAACCAATAACAAGGCACACGTTTGCAATTCCCCGACAACGGCGCCATTTTGACGTTGGGATTTTTGCTAGAAAAGAATTTTACAAAATTAGTCGCGTTGTATATATAGTTTCTAAACCAACAGAAATCCCTTCGTACAAACGTTTTGGTTGTCACAAGTAACAAACCCCTTTAAAATTGATAACCGAGTATTTAAACCTTGGGTCGTCTTCTCAAGGAATTGCAGGGAGGTATGTTCTTATTATTGGCTATGAAAAAGGTAAAATTGGGGTTTTTGGAATTTGGGCAATGGGTACAAGAATATTTAAATAACAAGTAAAATAAATTAACAGTAAAATAAACTCTTGGCAAGGTATAAAGACTGGAGGTCCTATCCTAGTTATCCTTATCAATTATGAAGAGAATTGGATTCTTCTCCCACCTTATTAACCTCTAACTATGAAGGTAAGTTAAATGGATGAATTAATTCAAATCCTCAAGTCCTAGTCTTTCCTTGGGAAAGGCTAGAGTTATTGGAATATGAATTAATGAATTGAAGAAATCCAATTTTCAATCAATAATGAGTTTGATAACTATAGAGTTACCAATTATTTAACCAAGACCAAAAGGAAAGGAAATTAAAGCTGCTGGAATAAAAATGCTTTTAGATGAGAAGTAATAATCATGTAAATAAAAGAAAGCAATATTAAACTGAAATACCTCAAATAACATTAATTTAAAAGAGTAATCTGTAACATGGAAGAGTTCATAAATTCAATAAAAATAAAGAACCTGTGATTGAGAGTCACTCATAAAACTAAGAGAAATCCTAAATCCTAATCCTAAGAGAGAGAGGAGAGAACCTCTCTCAAAACTAGATCTAAATCATGGAAAAGTAACAGAAAATTCGGAGTCTCCCTCCATGGATGCATTCTTCCACTTCATAACCTCTGGTCTATGACTTCTGGACTTGGATTTGGGCCAAAAAGGCTTCAGAATCCGCTATGAGCGTTTTCTGCAATTTCTGGTGCGTGGCCTCTGTCACGCGTCTGCCTGGGTCATGCGGTCGCGTCATTCGGAGTTCTCCTTGTCACGCGGTCGCGTTGGTCACGCGTCCGCATCGTATGCGATTTGCTCAAGTCGCACGGTTGCGTCAGTCATGCGGCCGCGTCGTTGCCTCTTCGCTTCTGGCACGCGATTGCATCGTCCATGCGATCGCGTGGATGCCAGTTCCTTCAGAAACTCCATTTTGCACTTTCCTTCCATTTTTGTATGTTTCCTTTTCCATCCTTTAAGTCATTCCTGCCTTAGAAGATCTGAAACTACTCAACACACTAATCACGGCATCGAATGGAATTAAAGGTGATTAAAATAATTAATTTAAAAGCATAGGAAAACATGTTTCTCACATACATCACATACTAAGGAAGGAGAAGTAAAACCCTACAATTAATATGAATAAGTAGGTGAAGGATTGAATAAATCACTCAGATTAAGCATAAAATATATCATAAAATTTGGGTTTATCAAGGAACATGCATCAAGGTCAAGGCAATCAAAGATGGATGGAGCCAAGAGGATTTGATCAACCCTTTAGGCAACAACACCTTCCTAGATATCATGGACAAAGACCATTCTACAATGCATACCAAGCTGATAGATATGGTGGACCCCCTTGTATTTACCAACAAGCCCCACCCTGTGCTTATAGACCATCCTCTCAACATAGCTTCGAACCACCACACTCACAAGCTCCTTTTCACCATTCACCACCGTATGATCCTTATCTGCCACAATTCCAATCCAATCACTCCCAGGAACCACCACTTCCATATGTACCATGTCCATATCCATCACC